>NW_021635425.1:0-329268 GCF_004799145.2 Neltuma alba | reverse complement strand
GGTCCAGTTTTTTGAACATTGGCCACAAGTGTCCCAACCAATGCGTTCAAATAATAAGATTCCAATATAATATTTATATGATTTTGAAGAGGGCTAAGCCCAAAGATATAGAAACAGGAAAAAAAAAACCAACAAAACTTAAAAGTGTTGGGCTGTATGCAATCCAATGGAATAAGCCCAATCATATTAGATCCACAGGTCCAGTATCCAGTATGGGGGGTGGAAGAAACTAAAACGGGATGTCCGGTCCTATCCTGTCCTGACTAGGACTGGGATAATATTGGGACGGGATGCAGGATAGAAATCCCTTCCCATCTTATTCATCGGGATGAGTAGCTTGTCCCAGTCCTTATTTTGATATATGTTTTTGCTTTGCAAGTCAACTATTATAAAAAAAATTGTTAAAGTATTATAAGAAATATTGATTTAGGATTTTGCAGTTCACCATCTACATTTGTCATTATTCCTTAGCTTATATGCATTGAAATTAATTAACTAAAAAGATGACTCCTTCTTTGGTAGTTGATTTAAGTTATCTTATCTTATGGACTCACTTGTATCTTCCACAAGTTCACTTGACAAACATACGTTTTTATTTATTTATTTAGAAAAGTATATTTAAAAGAACACACACATGCTCATTTCCTTCCCGACATATTCAATACCAACGGGATCAGATAACTGACAGGTCAATCTCTCACAACGTAGCAAATTAAGATTCAAAATTTGTTGAGAGAGATATTTATATTTAGTGTCCGATAGTATCTCGAACAGAATTACCTCTAATAGAAAAATACCTATACCTAAAAAAGAAAAATATTACCGCAAATACTCTCTTTGGGCCCAAGCAATAATAACATCGAATTCACAACTACATGTTACATTAACGCCTAGAGGCACTACAAAAAAACAAGGTATTAGCGATGGAATAAAATTCCGTCGCTAATCCTTCACAAATTCCGTCACAAAAATTAGCAACAGAATTTAGTGACGGAAAATTTTTGTCGCTAAATTAGTAAAGGATTAGTGACGGAATCTTATTCGGTCACTAACTTCTATCACAAGTCCGTCACTAATTTCATCTTAAATGATTAGTGACGAAAAAATTCCGTCACTAATTTCTATCACCAATCCGTCACTAACTCTCATTCCGTGACAGAAATTAGTGACGGAACTTTTCCGTCACTAATTTCTGTCGCAATTCCATCACTAATCTGTGACCAAAAAAATATAATATAAATATATAACAATTATTTTTTAAACTTATTATTAAAATAAAAATATAATATATCATAATTTTTAAAATAATATATTATATAAAAATTAAAAATACAAATATTATAAAAGAAAATAAAAATAAAAATATATAATATACTTATTATTTTGTTAAATATTTGAATTAAAATATAAATTATTAGAAATTTTTTACTAAATATAAAATTAAATTCAAATAAATCATAATATATTAAATTATATAATACATATTAAATTATGTATATAATATTTATTATATATATTTGTATTTGTTACTAGAGATTATATATATATATATATATTTGTAAAAGAATTTCATAGGTGCTTCTCATATCAACTGGCAAAAGCATCAGCACACACGCAGGAGGTCTCAGATTCAAACTAGTTTGTGACGTGGCGATAACGTGGATAAGGCGATGATGTAGTAGCTTATAATGATAGGCATGTGGTGATGACGTGGCAGCTCCTAATGATGGACACATGGTGATGACGTGGACGCTATGATGACATGGCTACATGGGAGAGAGGAAGAGTTAAGGTGGCATTAATGATGGACATGTGGCGATGACATAAATGAAGAGATGATGTGCCAACATGGGAGAGAGAGGAGTTGGTGAGGTGGCAGCCATTGATGACGTGGCGGCTTATAGTGATGGACATGTGGCGATATGTTGTATTTTAAATTTACAAAATAAAAAAATTTAGTGATGGATTAGTAACAGAAATTTTCGTCACCAATTTGTGACGGAATTTTTCGTCACAAATCCATTATTATTTTGTGACAGAATTTTTATGGGATATTCGTTACTAATTAGCTACGGATTAGTGACAGAAAATTTTCGTCACTAATTTTGTCGCTGATCCGTCAATTAGTGTTGCTAATTAGCGACAGAAGTTTGAATTCCGTCACTAATTATTTAGTAACGGTGGAATTAGTGACCAAAAAAATACTGTCACTAATTCCGTCGCTAAATGAATTTGTCACTAATTTGTTGTTAATTCGTCATTAAATTCTATTGCTAATTTGATGTTTTTTTGTGGTGACGTAATACCATATAGTATACCTCATGGGTTGCTTTACGTCGATAAAGATCTCACCATCATGTGAGTTACAAGCGAACAATTGATTTGGCCAAAAACAAAATAAAAATGCATATGTTTTGTTGCATAATGACGCGGCCTCTGTAACTGAAAAGGGCTTTGATGGCAAACAAAGAGAAAAACTACAAAAACACGAGAATGTAATTGACTAATTTGGTTATCTCATTATGGATAATGAATAGGGGGAAAGGCATCTCGAAATATGAGAACTCTAAAATGATTGGTTGAAATGGCTTAATTCCCATGAAGTACTTGGAAATTATTTTGAAATTAATTAAATTTTTGTGAAATGACCTAATTGTCCTTGTTAAAATTAATTCACTATATGTCTTAGTTGTTGGCTAGGTTTGAACTTGGATTCTAGAGTTGCATGAGCACATTGCATGCCCCATCAAGGCAAGAGGCATTGGACAGTTAAACTAAACAAGCATTGTCATTTTGTTTCTCATAAGCACTTAAAAAAAGTATTTTTAGTTAAAATTCTGTTAACGTATTTATCTTCTGAAAAGTTAATCCAAACACCATTTAGTCATTTTAGGGTTTAAATTGGGATTTGCTTATTTGGGTGGCAATATAATGTTTGTGTCTTTCCCTTATAAATATTGCCGCCTGGCTTCCATCGTGAACCCAAAGCATAGCAGCTAACATCCTGATCATCCTCCTTTTAGTTCTATGTTTGGTAACATAAATGGCCAAACCATTTTCACCAAAAATAGAGTTCACTGTGAGGAAGTGCCAACCAGAACTGGTGGCTCCGGCCAAGCCTACACCTCGCGTGGTTAAGCTACTCTCTGACATAGATGAGTAAGAGCATCTAAGATGTCAAATTCCATTATTCTTCTTTTATCCTCACAAGCCTTCCATGGCAGGAAAGGACCCTGCTAAGCTCATCAAAAAGGCATTCGCTGAAACCCTGTTTTTTACTATCCTTTTGCAGGTCGACTTAGGGAAGGAACTTGTCGCAAACTTATGGTAGATTGTAATGAAGGAGGAGTCATTTTCATTGAAGCTGATGCAGATGTTTGTCTTTACCAATTTGGTGACCCTCTTAAACCTCCATTCCCTTGCTTTGAAGAGCTTCTTTATAATGTCCCTGGTTCAGAAGGAGTCACTAATTGTCCCCTCTTACTCATTCAGGTCCTCTCATATATTTAGTCTTTTATTTCAAGCTTCATCAATTTTGTTTAGTTCATAAGTCATTCTCAAAAAAGAGGGTATACTTATGCTGTCATTTTTGCTCTTATTAATGTTGGACCAGAATTATCTATACCATGATAGGTTTTAACTCAAATGCCTCCAAGATGTGCTAATGTTGGTTATGTTCCCCCCCTTTAATTAAGGTTACACGTCTCAAGTGTGGTGGATTCATTTTCACTCATCGCTTAAACCACACTATGAGTGATGGTCTTGGTTTTGTTCAATTGGTGAAGGCTTTAGCTGAGATAACACAAGGAGGTTGTGAGCCTTCAATCCATCCAGTTTGGTGCAGAGAGTTACTAAATGCGAGGGACCCACCTCGTATGACATGCCCCCACACTGAATACGATGAAGTGCCAAATAATGATGATGATGAAACAAGAAACGAAGACATGGTCTACGATTCTTTCTTCTTTGGTCCTAACCAGTTAAAGGCCATTCATCAATTGTTCCCTCATCACCACCATCGTCAAAACTCTTCCTTTGAAGTACTCACAGCATTCATCTGGCGTTGTTGTACCATAGCTTTACAGCTTGAACCAGATAAGGAGGTTCGCTTAATGTGCAATAATAATGTAAGGAACAAAAAGTCGAACCCTCCATTGCTGCCACCGGCTTATTAAAGCAACGCTTTCATGTTCCCGGCCGTCGTTACCATCGCCGAGAAGCTCTGCGGTAACCCTTATGTGGGTATGCCTTGGAGCTGGTCAAGAACTCAAAAGCTATGACAACAGTACAGTACATACAAAGAGGACGGCCTAACCATATTTCCTTAAGGGCTTGGCAGGTATCAGATTTGACCCGTGTTGGTTTTAAAGACATAGATTTTGGTTGGGGTAAGGCAACATATGGTGGACCAGCAATGCCTGGTGCTGGAGACTTCCATGGAGTAAGCTTCTTCGTTGCCCATGGGAATGCAAAAGGAGAAGAAGGCATTGTTGTACCAATTTTCCTGCCACGCAAATCTATGATGATATTTATCAGAGTTAGAGAACAACATGATAATTAGCAAACTTTGATAACTTACTAGATGGTGCTTTGTGCTTCACCTGGAGTTTAAAATGAGCCACTTTATGTATGGGTTTGTTTGTGTGTACCCATGTTTGGGTTTGAGTGTTCATAAGCATGAAGTTATGGACATGAGTACCTTTTAGATCATTGTTGTTTTCAGGGTTGTATTTTTATAATGCAATATATGCATGAAATAATGTATTGCGATCCTTGCTAGATCAGAGTTTATCTTACAAAGTCAGCACAAAAGGAAAGGAATGTATGGTAGCACCAATTTGCTTTTCAATCAAATCATGAAGATTGGAATGTTAGGGTGAATATACTATTGGTTGTAGTGTCCATATTTTTCCATGTTCATGAAGAGGCCGGTTTCAGATGCCCATTATGCCGTTTTTGAAAGGAGGACATCGGCTTGCTGGAGTATCTAGGAGCTGGGGGCCTCAGGATCCAGCACGCCCTTTTGTCAAGTAAAAGTAAAAACCTACCCTTGATCCATACTAGGAAAGGCGTGGTAATACTCCCTCCGGTATAAAATATAAGCTAATATTTGTTGAGAGGCTTGATTTTTTTTATAAGATAACATTTCAAATTTGTCTAACCATTTAATGAATATTTTCCAATTTTACCCCTAACATATGTATTTAATTTTTTTGGTTATTGATGGCATTAATTATAAAAAGTGCTGGTTTACGAGGTATCAGAAAAGAAGGTGTTTCGAACAAAGTGAATAGAAGAGAGAAGCTTCAATGAATATTTTCCAACCTTTTTGTTTTTCAAATTACATTTTGGTTGACTTTCTTTCCCTCCACTAATTCAATTTATTCATGACACACTCTCTCTCATCCTCTGCCCCAATATATTCTCTTTCCTTCTTTTTTTTATTTATTATTTATTTACTTCTTTCATTAATAAGGGTATATTTAGAAAAACAATATATATACCTTACACATTTATTGTCTTAAACTTTTTTAATTCATTTTTTGATAAACGTAAATGAGTTAACTTTAGCTTATATTTTGAACCGGAGGGAGTAACTAATAAGTCATTCATGATAAAAACTTTTATGATACATTTTTTATTACAAATTTTATGTTGATAAAAGGATCAAACGGTTTGATAAGTATTATTGGAAACACTGAAGCACTAAGATGTGAGAACCTCTTCTGAAAAAATGAATTTTTGATTCACCTGTGAGTAATCAACCCTTTCAATTAAATCTAACTCAATTAGTTTCATCTCAATACTGTTCATGGCTTTTTTTGGGTACAAATTTTTCATGATTTTTATTGCTATTAAAGAAACACTCATAGTCATAATACCAACACTAAACCTAATGGGCCAATGAGTGTAGGTAAGGCCCAAAAAGGAATGGGTGATCAACCCCTTAGTGGGCTTACCAACTAAAGTTGGGTTTAGGGTGAGAAGCTATTTTTCTATAATGTGATGAATCATTATTTGAATCTTTACTAAAAGAGGTACTCATATCTAGTACCTTATAGTATTTCAAACAGAATTACCTTTAATAAGATTCTAGCAAAAAGGGGAAAAAAGCATAATGGGGCAAACAGAAATGATTTTAGCAACTGCAAACCCACTAAGAGGTTGGGCCAACTGACTACATGTTTTTTTTTTTGCTAAAGCATAGGTATTCACCAATAAGGATTTGGTCTAACGAAAGGGACTAGTATATCACAACGTGAGGAACCAAGGTTCGAATCCCTGTTAGGAGAGGTATTCACATTTAGTGCCTGACAGTGTCTCGAATAGGATTGCCTCTAATAGGATCGAATATGATTGCCTCCAACAGGAGCATAGGTATCCTTCTATTGGAGAGAATCCTATTCGAGACATTGTCGGGCACTAAATATTATTGTTGGTGATGATGGAATCGCTGGACAATTGGATTCAAAACTATTGGCGCGTTGTACCCCCAAAAAATAAACACACTATTACTTGGAGGAGTAATAAAAGCCCGCTGGACAATCATGGGATTTTAATTTTGAACTTACCCAATGATAAAGGGAACAAGGGGCCATCGGGTTTGAATCAAAGATCACCTGAAGGAGAAGCAAGTCCAAATGGATGAATACTTAGAGAAGACACGGGAACTTGTAGAAATCACTAGAAAATCTTAATTACAACAGAACTCTTGGAAATAAAAACAAATCACTTCAAACTCATTAGATTTGAGCCGTTTCATTAATTATTTTTAAATAGAGAAAATTATTATATCAGCTTCTTAATATAAGAGTTAGTTGACTTATTAGAGTATATTAAGAAAATTAGTTGAGTTTATTATTTGTAACAAATAGATACTCCTCCGATCTTTAATATAAGACCCATTTAACTAGTTTGATTAGATTAAAGAAGTTAGGTAAGTTAGTTAATTATAAGAAATATGACACGTTTTTCCTAAAACACCATACCTATCTTTCTTAATATACCATCTCTCTTTTACTTCATTATGATTAAGGGAGTATTCATAAGGGTACTTTAGAGAAAATCAATAAATATGAGAAATGGGTCTTATATTTAGGACCAAAACCAACTCAATAATTAGGTCTTATATTAAGGATCAGAGGAGTATTATCTTTCTTAAAATATTCTTCATAATCATGTGTATTAGCTAAAATCACAATTTGATGAAACTTAGCCTTGAGAATACGAGCTGACCTGTCCCTATAGGGTCACTGGCTTAAACGAGTTAGAATTTTAGAAATATCTCATTTTGTTAGGCTTGATCCCTAAGTTGAGGGATTTAGGGCTAGCCCGTGGGTTTTTGACCCTTTTAAGGAAAAAAAAAATACAATTTTTTAATATTTCTTATATGTTTTATCAAAAAAATAAAATAAAGTAATAAAACTACTAATAAAAAGCATAATATGAATAAAATTAAGTTACAAATATAAAATATCATCATATTTAAATATCCATCAATATCTAAGAATATCTGAAACATCTATTAACAAGAAAACATTCAAAAGTTCTATCAAGAGTGCAAATATGTAATAGATAAATATTATTTTTAATTTTTTAAAACTTCATCATCATTATTATTAATTGCTCTTCTTTGTGAGTATGCTCTTTTTTAGTGGCAAAAGTATCAAGCTTTTCTTTTTCATAAAAATTTCACTTTTAAATTTTGTATTCTAGCTATTCATTGAACAAATTATTGTCTAAAACCAAATAGATCAAACCATTTTATGAACTTTAATTTCAAAAATTGGGAAAAAATTAATCTCTTACAATTTTTAACCTACTTATAACTCATATTCTTTTTAAATATGATTTGGTGGAACTTAATCTCTAAACTTTTAACTAGGTTAAAATTCAGTCTTATTTCTTTATTTTTTCAGGAAAGAGTTATTAATTTTGAAATGATAGATTGGGTGGAGATTTTTTTTAAAAAATGAATCTTCTCTCCCTTTCCTTCTAACTTTTTTCTTTATTCAACTCGCTACAGTTTTTGCACTCCTCCATGTCTCTTAAACCAAATAAACTACGAGCGGATTTTTGTACCATTCAAATAAGTTTCACACACTGAAATTTAGTATTTGAATGAATTTATATATTTTAGGTCTATTTTATTAAAAAAATAAAAAAAATAGATCTCAGATCATATATGTGGTGTTGAACTCAAAGTTGAGAGCTGCATTGTTGATTGGGCAAATTGATTTCCAATAAATCTTACTTATTGTGCACTTAGTTGTCAATATCAAAGCACCTGGTTGCATATATAGTTGTAGTTTGCATTTTGTTTTTGCCAACAATAACATTTTGCATTTACATCATAAGTATTTTAGATTTTCTAAATCAGAAGATATTTTCAATTCAGTCTTAATAATCCAAAAATGTCATTACTTTGTTGGGGCTTTCAACTTTATTATTATCCCAAGTCAAAGAGATTAAAGTAGCAGCAGAACAATCCAACGAAGAGCAGCACCTTCATTGCAGGCCGCTCTGTGGTTGTTTAGGCCTAAAACTTGTATGCTCAAGTCTTCAAATGGGCGCCCTTTATGGTAGACGACACGTAGCAACTATTTATATTTTGCTTCCAGTCAAAGCGGGTTTTACTGGAGCCCAAAGAATTTTTTTTTTTTTGCCAAAGCATAGTTATTCTCCTATTGAGGCAATCCTATTTGAGATACTGTCAGGCACTAAATGTGGGCACCTCTCCCAACGGGATTCGAATCTTGGTTTGTCATATTGTGAAAGATTAGTCCTTTTCACTAAACTCAATCCCCATTGGTAGCCCAACAAAATTTTAATAATATAATAATTACATAAAAAATTTAAAAAAATTATAAAAAAAGCTTAAACAGGTCAACTCTTAGCCTGCAGGGTTGGACCATATAAACCCTTAGCTCCACAGGACTTGTTCTTTTAAACCTATTTTCCATTTAAAGAAAGAAATTTTAAATTCGATCCTCACAATTTTTAGTATAAACAGGCTGTTCGATGGTTTCAGTCCGTTTTTTCAGATCTAATGAAACCTTTAATATCTAGATGAGTAACTGTGCTTACCCTTCTTATTCTCCATCTTCTATTTTGTGATTATTACGTCTTAGAATTGTAGAGGTGTTAGGAACAGAATTTTGCCCGCGAAGCACTATTAAAGCGTTGTGAAAAATAAATATGAATAATCTGCATTAAAAATGAGCAATTCATGCTCAACTCTTTTATAGCACGGAATATTTTGTAAATAGATTTGCATCTCCACCTTGTATCCTTGTATGAATCATAGATTCTATTTTGTAAGAGCTTCTCTCTCTTTCTTTGTTTTTTTCCACGTGAAAGAAAGAGACATGACGTCCATCCAGCTGGAAGACGTTTATATATGGGTGTGTACACATATTTATATATATGGGGTCCAACCAGACATATCAAATATAATTTTAATTGCAATATGGGTCCTTTTTAGCTGGTTCGGTGCCATAAATTATCTATCACAAAGTCATAGCAACAACGGGCATATTCGGTACATTCAATTAATTTCATTGCCACATCGTTTTCCTCGACGAGGTTCACACGGCTAAATTCAAGCAAATCATGCTCAGAGAGAAGATTTTTTTAGATCTTATTTATAAGTCATTTTATTAAATTTTTATATGAATGTACTATTTTATCCTTCATTTATTATAGTATAGATAGTTATCTTTAAAAGATGTATATATTAAATATGGATAAGGTTAAAAATTGTTATATTTTAATGGAGGGTTAGTGTATTTTAAGGTTTTTTTTAGTTTGTGTGAAACATGCTGAAGTACTTTATAAATAGAATCAGAGGAGTATAACTGTAAATTAATTATATACCACATACCACTTTATATGTGATTAAGGGAGTCTGTCGAATATCTACTTATCTAGCATGTCTGAATGAATCTTAAATATAAAAGCCAACTAATTAATTTGTTAGTTATTTACATAGAATGTGTTATTTTTTTAAAATACTCTTGTAGTTATTTGCATTGAAAATTATCTCTTAGTAAATAACCATTAATATGTGTAAATAAATTTTATATACAAAATGAATATGATTTATATTTAGAATTTAAAAAAAACCATGTAAGACTGGTAGTTTTTGACCAAAAAAAAAAAGACTGGTAGTAAAATTCTGATACCTAAATAATAGTATTGCTTTTACAAATAGTTTAAATAATTAGTGTTTCTCATGAAATAGTTGGGAAAAAAAAATCCTTTAGCACAATATTTCGGTGGAAAAGAAGTGACGCCCCCTAACAAGATACTTCGGGCGGTAATCTTCCTGAACAAGTGTGTTTTTCCCAGCTTGTTTGGTTGCAGCAGTCTGTCTTGTTTTGTTATACTATCTTCGATTCTAATTATAGGAACTAGTTGACTAATTTAAGAAGATTAAAAAAAAATTAAGTTAGTTATTTCTAATAAATAGATATTGTTTTTCTTAAAATATCTTTGCTAATCAAGTATATTGGTTAGAACTATCATTGTTAGAAGGATTATATTAGGAAAAAATATATAAATATGAGAGACAAAATTGATTAGGTTATTATATTTAGGACCAAAATAAAAGTCAAATAAGATCTTATATTAAAGACCGGAGGCAGTAGTTGTTTTTTTTCTCCTTGCTTTTTTGTTCCTTGTATCTCTGTTATTTTCTAGTGTTAGTGTTGAGCCGGTCTTTTTCTTTCATTTTTTGGGGTTTTACTTAAATTAATCATATGTGGCTGACTGATTTTTTTTTTGTACTCATTTTATTTTATTTGAATAAAATTGTCTTTCGATAAAAATAAAATGCTTAAAGTGTGTGTTTGCTCTATCTTTTAAGTTATTGAAAAAATTGATGAAAAGTCCTAATTTAAGAAGCGCCCCAAATTGCAATGTGTCCTTTTCATCTGGTTCAGGGCCCCAAATTCTCTGTCACAGTGCCACAGCCACAACGTACATAATTAATTGCCTCATCGTGTTCCTCAACAAGGTTCCCGTGGCTAAAGATGTTTGAATTATTTAAGAAGTGTTTTTTTAAAAATATTTTTTTATAAATTAAAATAAATTCTTTTACATATTTATTTTGTATATCGTAAAAATATTTTTAAAATTATAATTTTGTTTTTATCCAAACATCCTCCAAAATTCAGAAAAAATCATGATCAAAAGGAAACATCAAAGAATATGTTTAAAGTATATATAAGTGTAAATTAATTAATATACCACATACTACTTTATATGTAATTAAGGGAGTCTGAAGAATATCTAGTATGCCTGAATGAATCTTAAATATAATAGCCAGTTAATTAATTTTGTTTGTTATTTGTATAAAATGTGTTGATTTTTTTTTTAAAAATACTTCTATAGTTATTCTTGGTAAATAACCCTTAATATGTGTAAGGAGTATTTGAGAAAAAAGTATAAATTTTAGATACAAAATAGATTGGGATTCTATATTTAAAATTTAAAAAAACCTATATACTTACTCTTATATTTAAGACGGATAGTAAAATTTTGATACTTAAAGAATAGTATTGCTTTTACAAATAGTTTAAATGACTACTGTTTCTCATGAAATAATTGAAGAAAGATCCTTTAGCACGATATGTCAGGGGAAATATTGTTTCTGAAAATGATGTACCTTTAATAATAAATATGAGCTGTCAAGTTAGCTAATTGAGAAAGAAATCAGAAACGGTTTGAAAAAGCAATAACACGTACCCATAAACACACACTTATATAAATGGTGGTGAACAGAGTAGTATACTTACTTTGATGGTTATTTTTTTATGGCTAAAACTAATTGTTGACAATAAAATTAAGCTTATGTAAAGAAATGTGACTGTGTGAGTGGATTTGAGTTCATGTCATTTGTCCTACATAGAATAAAATTGAGCTTTATATATGTGTGTGCATATATAATTCAAAGGCACTTTACTCTTAATTATTTTTCAAATGAATATATTTTGATGAATGATATAATTATACCTTTTTGTTGATAATTGAAGTTTAATTTTTATTTTCACTTTTAATGCTTTAATACAACAACAAATTAAAGTTTTATCTGGATTTAGCTACATAGATCATATGTTGTCATTGTGCTGGCAACGACCAAATATTTGGATGAATTGTCCATCCAAAAATCGTGTTAAAAATTTCCATTGAATGTTAACATTCCTCCACTTCTTCTTTTAAGAAGATTTCATATTTTTAATGTTTTAACAATTTTATTAAATTATTTGGTAGCAGCTTAGTGTTTGGCAGGATCCGCTCCGGCTTTGGAAGCTAGGAACGCCGACAAGAAACCTCGGGCAGTTATCGTTTTTCGTTATAGTTCCCCCCTTTTTTTTCTTATTTCCTTGCACCTCTCATGTTTTCTAGTGTTAGTGTTGAGCCGGTCTTTTTTTTATTTTTTTTATTTTTGAGTTTCACTTAAATTATATGTGGCTGATCAATCTTTTTTTTTTTTGTAATCGTTTTATTTTATTTGAATAAAATTGTCTTTGGATAAAAATAAAAAGCTTAAAGTGTGTGTTTGCTCTGCCTTTAGTTGGAAAAGTTATTGAAAAAATTGATGAAAAGTCCTTATTTAAAATTTTTTTTGTTTTGCTTAAAAAGACCTGAATTGAGTTGGTATAACTCTTCCTTGACTCCCTCTAAAATGCTTTTAGTTTTCTGTAAATGTCTTTCTTTTTGCATATAATTAAAAATATGTTGCACAAAGTTGCAAAAAAAGTTATACGTGTTGAAGATGAGTTACTTCTGTGTCTTTAAACAAGTTTTAGGTGATAAATATTTCAAGGTATAAGGTTGATCAAGCATGCTGAATTATTTTTTATAGTGCATCCAACATCTTAACATATTTCATAGTTCATATTACACCATAAAGTATATTTTTTTATTTGTACCCCACACTATAAAGTATTTTATAATTCATCCAACAATTTAAAATATTTTATCCTTAAAGTATTAAGGTGTCGAGGCCACCTAGACAAGTCTCAAAACATGTTGCATGGATCACAAAATAGGATGTTAAACCTGATATAATTTTTTTAAAAAAATTCCGTATACTTGACAAACCTTAACTCATATTTCAAGATTTTGACAAAACTCAATTGATTACGAACATACCCTACGAAGTGAATGACTTGAGTATTACTCCTTGCTATAGTAACATCTTAAAATTTGAATTGGTTTGATTTTTTTTTGCAAGATCCCGCTTAGAAGTATTTGAACATTAAAACGGTTTTACTAATCTTGTTCCTAATTAATTTTCTATTCTGTTTCATTATCTTTTTCTCCTACTACATTATCTTTTATGATCTATGACATTACTAGTTATTTGCTCCCTTATTAAATAAGGATATATTTAAAAAAATAAGGTTTATTTTTGCATATTATGTTGGGAAAATGACAAAAAATACCACCTGAATTTCAAAAAGACAAATAAGGCACCTGAATAAGCAAAATGACATATAGGGGACTGGGTACCAATCTGGAATTCAGATTTTTGGCCAAAAGACCAAAATGCCCTATCTGAAAGTGAGAGAAAGGAGAGAGGAAGATCGACGCTGATGAAATACGGGAAGAAGGAAAGAAGAATGTTAGAAATGCTATTATCTTACGCCTCCGCATCACCATTCTGTAGAGATTGTTGATTTGGTGGGTTTTGGTTGTGGGAAAGAGGATTTGTAGTGAGAGAGGGAGTGAACCTATGGGAAAGAAGTTGATGGAGGGATTTGGATTATTCATTTTTGTAGCTGCTTCATGGTGAAATAGGAACAGGATTATTGCATTTGAAGGTTTATATTTAATATTCGGTGAATGATGAAGGAGAAATCAGAAAACAATGGCAAGTAATTACGTAACGTAACTGCTGTCATATGCCCGCTGGTTTTTGGTAAATCCCATTACGTGAATGGTAAATTTTACTATACATGTAGTTAATTATGAAAGTTAATAGTTCAATGTTTATTGTGACGTACTTCAGGTGCACGTTCACTGAATGATTTATTTATGCTTATAAGTTGCCTTTCCGGTGAAAACAACCCATTGAAGAAGTAGTCATTTTCACTATAAAAGTTGTGAATCACATTATGTGTTTTGTAAAATTCAGTGTGAAATTTTATTGCTGATGAAAAGTAAGTTACTCATCCTCCAAAAATATGTTACAAAACCTATTGACAAAGTGGTCACTTTTACTACAAAAGTTGTAAATCCCAGTATATGTTTTGTAAAATTCAACGTGAAATTTTATTGGTTTTTAGAAACAAGTTACCCATCCCCTGAAAACTGGTTGCAAAAGCCATTTAAGAAGTGGTCATTTTCACTATAAAAGTTGTAAATCTCACTGTGTGTTTTGTAAAATTCAGCGTGAAATTTTATTGATTTTTAGAAACAAGTTGCCCATCACCTGAAAACAAGTTACAAAACCCATTAAATAAGTGGTCATTTTTACTACAGAAGTTGTAAATCCTACTATACGTTTTGTCAAATTTAGCGTGGAATTTTATTAGTTTTTACAAACAAGTTGTTTATCTCCTGAAAATAGGTTGCAAAACCCATTAACAAAGTAGTCACTTTCACTACAAAAGTTGTAAATACAATATATATTTTGTAAAATTAAGGACAAATGGTTTAATAATACTAGAAAACCAGACAGCTTCACATTCTCTGAAAATGGTTTTATGCGAAGAACATAGACAGAACCAAAAAGAGGAATGCTAGGCAATAACATTTTAAGCTGTGGAAACCCATAGAAAATGCTCTATGAAGAATAATATTTAAGCTTCCTACTTGTGTATTACAGTTGATGTTACTTCAACGACCTCTTCGATGACGACAATCTCAGGGAGTACGAGTTCTTTCAGACAGGGCAATGTATTAACTTTCATAATTAACTACATGTATAGTAAAATTTACCATTCACGTAATGGGATTTACCAAAAACTAGCAGGCATATGACAGCAGTTACATTACGTAATTGCTTGCCATTGTTTTTTGATTTCTCCTTCGTCATTCACCGAATACTAAATATAAACCCTCAAATGCAATAATCCTGTTCCTATTTCACTATGAAGCAGCCACAAAAATGAATAATCCAAATCCTTCCATCAACTTCTTTCCCACAGGTTCACTCCCTCTCTCACTACAAATCCTCTTTCCTACAACCAAAACCCACCAAATCAACAATCTCTACAGAATGGTGATGCGAAGGCGTAATATAATAGCATTTCTAACATTCTTCTTTCCTTCTTCCCGTATTTCATTAGCGTCGGTCTTCCTCTCTCCTTTCTCTCACTTTCAGACAGGGCATTTTGGTCTTTTGGCCAAAAATCTGAATTCCAGATTGGTACCTAGTCCCCTATATGTCATTTTGCTTATTCAGGTGCCTTATTTGTCTTTTTGAAATTCAGGTGGTATTTTGTTGTCATTTTCCCTTTATTGTTTAGGAGGTAGCCATTGCTGGCAAATCACTGGGGTTTATTTATTAATAGTAGAGATATTGTTGGCAAAAAAATTAATTGTAGAGATATTTTTCGGTCACTGTGAGGGAGTTTATTGTCTTTTTATTTTAAGCATCTTTAGACATCACATCAATCATGCCAGTACAATAATTTAGTGCCCCGCAGTGGGGGGGCTCTCTCATGCTTCTCTGTCTTTGGGCCACACGGTGGTTATTTATTTGTTATTGTTTCATTTATATGACTCGATCGTTAATATAAAATTTAATAATTAATAATTTAAACAGATTAAAAATATTAGTTAAACTAGTTAATATTGATATATATATTTTTCAACTACAATAATTATCTTCTTTAATTTTCTCCCTCATTTTTCTGCTTGATTATTGTTAAGAAAATATTAATAGGGTTAATTTAGAAAAAAATTAATAAACATGTGAAATAGATCTTATATATAGGACCAACATTAACTTCTCAATTAGAGCCTATATTACGAACAGGAGAAGTATGTTTTTTTTTCTTTTTGATTTAGGAAAAAGACACTTAAAGACCCTGAAAATTGTGAATTCGAGTTTGGGTTCTCAAAATGACGTAATTCCCACAAGAGAGCAAAAATAAATTGGAATCATAAAATTCAAGCAACATTACTAAATAGCCTCATTTGTGGAAAAAAAAAGAGAATAAAATCTCAACTTGAGAATGTTATCTCAGAATCATGCTTATTGTTCTTAAGTCAGCTTTGAAAATAATGTCATTCTTGGCATTAAAAAACGTTTTATAGAATTCTCACATCTAAATTTGTTATTTCATAATCAGAACTTGTTGTTTTCAGTGAAGATTGTCACGAGGATTATTTACAAATTGGGGTATTTTGATAATTTTGCATGAATTTTATCACTTTAGTTTAGTCTTCACAGCGATTATGTTATTTTGAGATATATAAATTAGAATTTAACAATTTTCAGGGTCTTAAATGTCATATTCTCTTATTTATAATAACCGGTTATAGAAAAGAAGAGGACATGGACGAGAGGAGCAAAGGCCATTGAAGACACTGGCCAAGTTTATTGAAGAGGAGTCCATAACTGTGAAGTTCTCTTCTTGTCACTTAATTACCACGTAGCCCTACATTACAAGTTACTTTTAACATATTTTATCATAATTAAAAAGATAAGAAATTATATTAGGATAAATATTCTGCTTTATTAAAACATTTTTCCCAAAATAATTATGATTCTAACTCTTGAATTTAGATTTCATTAGATTGGTACTTATTTCTTTTATATAAGTGTGTGTGCTTGGGTGAACTAGAGCTCCCTTTGGTACGAGACTAATGGTGAGGTGGGAAAATTTTAAAGAGTTCAATTTGAAACATAGAAGAAGTAGGGTCAAAAGAATTTAGTTAATTTTGCCTACTATTTTATTTTACATTTTTAATTAAAATTTTATAACACTATTTCTCTCATTTTTGTAAAGGGATATTGTGGGTGAGCTGATAGCTCCATGTTGTTCACCAAATTTTTTTTTTTATAACACTATCATTAATTCTGGTCCTTTTTACTGTATAAGTTTCTCACATACTAATGAGAGTATTGAATAGTTGCCCTTATTAAATAGGTAGTATATTTTCTCTGACTCATTTTCTCTCTTTTCACCGTTATTAAAAGGTTATTCTTCTAATTTGAGAAAGTTTGTTTCAATGCAAGATTTGAAGATAACGGGATGAAATCTCACGATTGTCATATGTTGACGCAACAATTGCTTTCAATTGCCATTTGAGGCATTATGAAAAATGATGTGAGAAGCACTGTTACAAAACTTTGTATGTTTTTCAATACTATTTACAACAAAGTCATTGATCCTGCTAAGTTAGATAAATTAGAAAATGAAGATTATGTGATCCTCTTCCAATTAAAAATACACTTTCCTCCATCATTTTTTTGACATTATGGTCCATTTGATAGCTCACCTTGGGTGAAAGATAAGACTTTGTGGGGCTTGTGTGTTAACGTAAATGTATCCATTTGAGAGATACATAAAAATCTTAAAAAGATACTATAAGAATCCTTATCAACCCAAGGCATCAATTGTTGAGAGATATGTAGCTAAGGAGACAGTTGAGTATTGTAAAGCATATCTTTATAGGATAATGGCAGTTGGACTTCTTCAATCTCAACATGATTAAGGGAGCAGCAAGGGAACACAGAGTGTCATAGTGAGGTCTATATCTCATGAAGTTGTAATGTAGGCACATCTATATTTTAAACAACATGGATGAAGTTTTGTCTTACTCGGATGCTCACAAGAATATGCTAAAAAACATCAATCCAAGAAAGAACAATATGCAACTAGCTAATAAGCATAACAAGTTATTTGTAGAGTGGTTCAAGCAAGAAGGGTTAAAGGATGACAATCCTTCTGAGATAATACAAAGGCTAGCCACGAGGCCTCATTTTAAGGTTATGTGTTAGGGTGGATATGATATAAATGGTTATTCGTCTTACACAAAAGCCCAAGATTATAAGAGTACTATGCAGAATAGTTGGGTGATGGTAGTAGCCGAAACTATGCATTTTGCTAGTTCAAAAGATAAAAACCAAACGTTGGCGTCCATGTTCTATTATGGAGTAAAAGAAGAGATATGGGAGGTTAGTTATACTAAGTTTAAAGTTTCCGTCCTCAAATGTAAGTGGGTTAATAGTAATGCTGTGCAAGTAGATAAATAATTTGGATTTGTTTTTGTTGACCTTAAAAGGGTTGGATATAGAAATGAGCCATTTATTTTAAAGTCAAGTGAAACAAGTGTTTTATGTCATTGATCTAACAAAGAAAAAATTGTCTATCGTGGTCCAAGATAAGAGGCAAGCAGTTGGTAGAGATGACACTAACTAAAAGTTCAATCTCGATGAAACCCTACCTTTTACAGCTACTCGACCTAAAACAACTAAATTAGATTTGGTACATGACGACTATGCTGTTAGGGATGATCATTGTGTGAAGGAATTTGAGAGGATAATCATTGTAAAGCCTAAATAAAATTATTTGATGTTCTTATTAAATTTGTTTGATATTTATCATTTATTATTTTTCTATTATTTATTCATAATGTGATGTTTCTTATTAAATTTACTTGATGTTTTGTATTCTTACATTTGTTAGTCATTCTTTGAATAAAAAATGGACGAATCCAATCATCAAGGTACTGGTTAACAGGGTTCTAGTCATGACAACTCTTTACTAGCAAGAAAAAGGATAGAGGACCGACTTGTATGAAAAAGTTAGCTTTGCGTAATGATACCACACAGGCCACGAGGATAACAGTACAGTTCGATGATATTCTGTAGAACTTTTTTAATGAAACGCTACAGAAGTATTTTTCATTTAAAAAAATTAATTGATATTCTGTAGAACTTTTTTAATGAAACGCTACAGAATATATAGTTGTTTTAAAAAAATTCTATATAATTTCCAAACCACATTTACAGAAACTTTGCATAGAAATTTCTCAATTGCCAGCAAAATTCAAAGATCAAATACATACAATATAATTATCAGAACAACATAGCTAATTAATTAGCAAACTTAGATCACTGCTATGTATATTGACAGCAGTTGTGAACAAGATCAATATAATTCTAATTCTACAATATAATAAATACATCTAACAGTGATGGTTACACTTACTAGTATTATATTTTTATTTGGTTCTCAACTAAAGGTGAAACATAGAAGAGAAGCTATAAAAACAACACGCTCATATAAAGTATCGTTGGAACACATATCTACACCACTCTTCAATTTATGACTTCATTTACTTGGTTGTTAGTGTACTTTGCGTAATGTGCATCTGCATAATAATGCGCAATAATTTACACAGCCAACTAAAATCGCTAAAAATGAACTATTAGACAATAATTAAAGTTAATAAACAATATAAAGTTAAACTAATTAAAACTACTTACATTATCAGGAATAAAAGTTTGATCGTGAGTAATAATATCGTTCATGAATCTCATAATATAGTAATCACAATAATTATTATTGGGTTGGAAAGGGCACTGCAGTCTGCAGCAATATCGTCAAATAGTTAAATCAATTTATGAATGCAAGTGGTTTATTTTCAAAACTTTAGTAAATTTAAATAGATACCTTAATCTCTTTCCACACATAGCTTTTTACGGTGTCTGGGGCTTTATTATAACCCGATGATGTAGAATCTCAATAGCCAATCAACGCACTAACAAAATGAAGTTGAAAGTAAATTGGTTCTTCAATCATACAAATATACACACACGTGCATGGGCATCTAGTGGAAGTTTCCCAGGTTCAAGCCATCTCTTTTAACTAATAGTATCTAATCAACTAATTAATCCAGCACAACTCAATGATTTTCCACAACTAAAAACAAAAAAAAAAAATCATATTTGCCAACATATATCAAATCTAAAATAAAAAGCATTAAAAGCCAACAAATTAAATATTGTGACATTACTTCTTTAATTATTCTTCTTGTTGTTTCATATGTTTATACCATTTTAACTTGCATATCTCACAATATCATATTACAAAACTATGTAAATAGTTGTTTAAATAATGTTCTTTACCTTAATAAAATTTAACAGTATAACAACTTAAAAATTTCAGGTCCTAAAACTTCTTTTAACTAATGGTACTTAATTAAATAATTCATATGGCATATGCCATCAATTTCTCACAGCCCATAACAATAAAGATCATATTTGCCAACATATTATTCCACCTAAAATAGAAAATAAAAAATTATAACTATCACACATTTCCACATGTAACTGATAATAATTAATCATATCTCATTAATTTTCTGGCATACTTCAAGTTTTCACCAATGAATAATTTTACAAAATCTAACCAACTAAAATAAAAAATATTAAGCAAGTTAAGATATTTATTACTAACAAACTTAAATTTGTAAGCTTTTAAAATAATGTTAGCTTAAAGAATAAAAATACTTACAATGTATTGTAGATTGAATTAAACTACATTGAGTTCCGTGCAAAATAAATAAATAAATAAAGTAAAAAGAGAGTGTGGACGGGGAAGAGGGGTCAGGAAAAAGGGAATAAAAATCTACAATGTATTGTAGATTGAGTAGGACTACATTGAATACTCTGTAACAAAAAAAAGTAAAAAGAGATTGGGGATGGAAAAGAGGGGTGAGGACAAAAAAAAAATAGAAATAGGGATTGAGAAAGGTGGGTACGAGAAGGGGGTGTGGAGGGAAAGCTGGAATAGGGACAAGGAAGGGGAGTTGGGAAGGGAAAGTTGGAATAGGGATAAGGAAGGGGGAGTTGGGAAGGGAAAAGGTGGGACAGGAAGGAGGTAGGAATGAGAAAGGAAAAATGGTATGGGGGATAGGAAAAGGGTGGGAATAAGAAGGGAAAAATGGGATGAGAATCGTGGGTGGAGACAAAAGAATGAGATGGGAATAATGGGTATGAAAAGTAGAAGTGGAGAGAGAAAATGGGAGGTACAAACAGAGTGGTGGGGATGCTTGGTGAAAAGGAAAAGGTGAGTGTGGAGATAGGAGAGAGTTATGGAGAAATGGAAAACAAGAAAAAATGATAGAGACGAGCAGTAGGAGTGGTGAGGTACGATAGTGTGGGGAAAAAAAGAGAAAAAATAAAAAAGGAGGGAAATGAAAAAAAATTACGTCACTTGCTATAGCGTTTATAGCAAGTGGCATCTCTTGTAGCGTTTTCTTAACCAATGCTATAGGAGATATTTATGTTTTTTTTTTAAAAAAACAAAGTGCTTCTGTAGTGTTTTTTGGAGAAAGGGCTACAAGAAGCATCATACTAGATGTAACACTTTTTTAAAAAAATGCTAAAGAATATTTTTTTTAATAAATTAATGAGTATTAGCTGTAACATCTTGTTAATTAAATGTCACAAAACAGGCACTACAAATCAAATATTTTTGTAGTAGTGTGGTCCTATATGTAAAACCTATTTCACATACATGTTTATCAATTTTTTTCTAAACTAACTTTGTTGATATTCCTCCAGCAATAATCATGTAAGGGAGAGAAGGAGAAAATTAAGGAAGATACTCAAGGTATTTTACAAAAAGCACACCATATTAACTAATTTAACTACTATTTTTAATCTACTCAAATTAATTAATTAGTTCTTATATTAAGCATCAAATGAGTAACATCTAAACTAATATAACCTATGATGTTATACAGAACTAATAGAAGTGTTTTCGAGAGAGCATTATACATGTTGATATTATACAGAACTAACATTATATATGTTGATATTATCACAGATGCTCTCGTGGGCCAAATCAATGACGCATCAAATACGACAGAATTCACAGCTACAACATGTTTCATGGGCTCTTGGTCAAAAAAAAAAAAACATGTTTCATGGGCTCCGCGACGTACGTAACATCATTTTATATGTGTGTGTGTGTGTGTGTGTCACATGCACGTGTTCTCCCACGGAAAGGTCATAAAACGAAAAGGTGTGTGTGCATTGATTAAGACCTGCAAAGTAGTACACACCACCTAGGTCTTTGTATATCTTCTTGGTTCTTAGATAAGGAGTTGTGAAACCTCACACCATTAATTAAAGATATCACAATTGGTTGGCCAAAAAATGCAAGACGGTGTCTGCTTCTGTCGCATAATGACGTGGCCTCTACAACAGGAACTTTAATTGTCACTAACTTAATTGTTGTCGCCATTTAATTTGATAAGTTAAAATTATTATTTATTAAATTGATGTGGTCATTTTGTTTTTTTATTAGATTTTAAATTCAGTGATGTAGGCAATTTTGCTAATTACTATAAAATTTAATTCGAAATTAATTGATAAGGACTTCACAGCAATTAAGTCATTTCAGGGTCTAAATTATTGGGATTCGCATATTTGGGTGGTAATATAATTTTTGTACGTTTTTCCCTTATAAATATTCTCATAATCCTTGCCCCATGAACCCAAAGCAAAGAAGCTAACATTCCCATCATCCTCCCTCCGTAGTTCATTAAGCTTTTTTTTGGTTGGCACATAAAATGGCCAAACCATTTTCGCCAACTATAGAGTTCAGTGTGAGGAGGTGCCAACCAAAGCTGGTGGCTCCGGCCAAGCCTACCCCTCATGTGGTTAAGCTACTCTCTGACATAGATGACCAAGCATCTCTAAGATTTCAAATTCCATTATTCCTCTTTTATCCTCACAAGCCTTCCATGGCAGGAAAGGACCCTGCTAAGCTTATAAAAAAAGCACTCGCTGAAACCCTAGTCTTTTACTATCCTTTTGCAGGTCGACTTAGGGAAGGGCCTAGTCGCAAACTTATGGTAGATTGTAATGAAGAAGGAGTCATTTTCATTGAAGCTGATGCAGATGTTTCTCTTCACCAATTTGGTGACCCTCTTAAACCTCCATTCCCTTGCTTTGAAGAGCTTCTTTATAATGTCCCTGGTTCAGAAGGAGTCACTAATTGTCCCCTCTTACTCATACAGGTCTACTCATATACTTTTGCTCTCATTAATTTGAATGTTGACAACCGTCAAGCATTCAGACGTTATTTAAAGTTCTGAACTCTATGGTTTTTAACAATCATATCATAAAAAGGATAGTGTTCGCCTTAAATTCCTCTGACGTATGTTAATGTTGCTTATTGTTTTACATTTAATTAAGGTTACACGTCTGAAGTGTGGTGGATTCATTTTCGCTCTTCGCTTAAACCACACTATGAGTGATGCTGCTGGTCTTGTTCAGTTCCTTGAGGCTTTAGCTGAGATAGCACAAGGTGCTTGTGAACCTTCAATCCCTCCAGTTTGGCGCAGAGAGTTACTACTTGCGAGGGACCTACCTCATATTACATGCAGCCATACCGAGTACGATGAAGTGCCAAATGATGACGATGATGAAACAAGAAACGAAGACATGGTCTACGATTCTTTCTTCTTTGGTCCTAACCAGTTAAAGGCCATTCATCAATTGTTCCCTCATCACCAACATCGTCAAAACTCTGCCTTTGAAGTACTCACAGCATTCATATGGCGTTGTCGTACCATAGCTTTACAGCTTGAACCAGATAAGGAGGTTCGCTTAATGTGCAATAATAATGCAAGGAATAAAAAGTCGAACCCCCCATTGCTACCATCGGGTTATTACGGCAATGCTTTCGTGTTCCCGGCCATCGTCACCACCGCCGGAAAACTCTGCAGAAACTCATTTGGGTATGCTTTAGAGTTGGTCAAGAAATCAAAAGCTATGGCAACAGTAGAGTACATACAATCTGTAGCAGATCTCATGGTGATTAAAGGACGGCCTAGTCTTATTCCCTTAAGGGCTTGGCTTGTGTCCGATGTAACCCGTGCTGGTTTTGAAGACGTTGATTTTGGTTGGGGTAAGGCAATATATGCTGGACCAGCAATGCCTGGTGCTGGAGACTTCCTTGGAGCAAGCTTCTTTGTTCCGCATAAGAATGCAAAAGGAGAAGAAGGCATTGTCGTACCAATTTTCCTGCCACTCAAATCTATGATGATATTTATCAAAGAGTTAGAGAACAACATGATAATTAGCAAACTATGATAACTAGCCAGAGATCGTGCTTTGTGATTCACCTGGAGTTTGTTTGTACGCATGGATAAGCGTTCATAAATATGAACTTATGGACATATAGGAGGCAAATCGTTTGGGTGAATATACTATTGTTAGTGTCTACATTTTCTCATTTCACGAAGAAGCTGTTTTCAGAGAACCTATTAGGCCGCTTTTTGAGAGGACAACATATGAGCTAGCTCGAGTGTTCTAATGGTCTTAGATCCTAGTCCTTGCATTTCTAGTTAGTCAACAGCGTAGCTCGTATAATTAAGATGCGTACCTTGTGTTTGATATATTGCTCCAGTGACTTTTGCTGTCTTGTTCACTGAAAAAGTATTGATATTCTGTTTCAGCTATGAAGTAGCAATTATAAAATTAGAAACACCCGTATTCATATTTTCAAATTAAAATTCATGGATCTTAGTACATCATTCATTCCTTCCGTATTATGAATTGGTTTGGTTTGCACAATGACAAGCACAAGGGTTTTGCATATGCTTTCACTTGCTAAATATCACGCAGTACAAAGGATTTTGATGGATGGTTGCAAGGATTGATTGATTGATGATGTTCAAGAAAAGCTTGCAATGAGAAATAACCATTTTGCTCCAAGTTTGCTTCTCCAAAACTATAAAACGTTGTAAACAAAGAGGCTGAGTAGGAGAAAGAAGGCATTGGTACAATGACCATTCTAGACATCACAACCTCGCTTTGTCTTTTCTTTCGACCTCATTCTTAAGGACACCATGTGTTCAACGTTGGATCATTTTGTAAAATCTCATGACAGTCTTTTAGTTAAAGATGGAAGAGTCATTATTACTGAAGCTTCTTCTTATGTATAGCGATTTGAACATCAACTTATTATTAGAAGGGCAAAGATCTACTCATAAACGATGCTTTGTGTTTTGGGATTGCCAAAGGAGGAATTTACTCATGCATTTAATTATTTCAAAACTTCTTGGGTCACTTGTATTTTCATTTCCTGAAATGGGTTGGATCTCCCTATATGGCTAGTTCTTGCTTGGGTCATAGAGAAAAGTGGATGTCCTAGAACTATCTATGTGTTCTGCGTTCGGCCCAACATGTGTCCGAGCCTCGAGATAGTTAATGGATTTTCAATGTTGGCTTGCATTCTAGTTGTCATTAAGGGCCTGGGAGGTGTCGAGGATTTTGTGAACTCGGTTTCCTCTCTACCGCATATTCTTCCCTTCACGTCCCTGTGGCTGCCATTCGGTTCCCTCTGACTATTCTCTTTTATCTGATTCAATTTCGGTTCTGTTTCAGATTAGTTTTTGTTCTTTCAGACAAGGCCACAAGTGTCCCAACCAATGCGTTCAAATAATATGATTCTAATATAATATTTATATGATTTTGAAGAGGGCTAAGCCCAAAGATATGGAAACAGGAAAAAAAAGAACCAACAAAACTTAAAAGTGTTGGGCTGTTTGCAGTCCAGTGGAATAAGCCCAATCATAATTAGATCCACAGGTCCCAGTCCTATCCTGTCCTAACCAGGACTGGAATAATATTAGGACGGGACACAGAATAGAAATCCCTTCCCATCCTTATTCATCAGGACGAGCAGCCTGTCCTAGTCCTTGTTTTGATATATGTTTTTGCTATTTGCAAGTCAATTATTATATAAAAAAAAACTGTTAAAGTATTATAAGAAATATTGACTTAGGATTTTGCAGTTTTCACCATCTACATTTGTCATTATTCCCTAGCTTACCTGCATTGAAATTAACTAACTAAAAAGACGACTCCTTCTTTAGCAGTTGATTTAAGTTAATCTTATCTTATGGATTCACTTGTATCTTCGACAAGTTCACTTGACAAACATACGTTTTTAATTATTTATTTAGAAAAGTATATTTAAAAAGAACACACACATGCTCATTTCCTTCCTACACATTCAATACCAACGGGATCAGATAACTGAAAGGTCAATCTCTCACAACGTAGCAAATCAAGATTCAAAATTTGTTGAGAGAGATATTTATATTTAGTGTCCGATAGTATCTCAAACAGAATTACCTCTAATAGAAAAATACCTATGCCTAAAAAAGAAAAATATTACCACAAATACTCTCTTTGTGCCCAAGCAATAATAACATCGAATTCACAACTACATGTTACATTAACGCCCAGAGGCATTACAGAAAAACAGGGTATTAGTGACGGAATAAAATTCCGTTGCTAATCCTTCACAAATTCCATCACAAAAATTAGCGACAGAATTTAGTGACAGAAAATTTTCGTCACTAAATTAGTAAAGGATTAGTGATGGAACTTTTATTCTGTCACTAACTTAGAGACGAATTAGTGACGGAATCTTATTTCGCCACTAACTTCTATCACAAGTCCATCACTAATTTCATCTTAAATGATTAGTGACGAAAAAATTCCGTCACTAATTTTTGTCACCAATCCGTCACTAACTCTCATTTTGTGACAGAAATTGGTGACGGAACTTTTCCGTTACTAATTTCCGTCGCAACACTAATCTGTGGCAAAAAAAAAATATAAATATATAACAATTATTTTTTAAAATTATTATTAAAATAAAAATATAATATATCATAATTTTTAAATAATATATTATAAAAAATTAAAAAATACAAATATTATAAAAGAAAATAAAAATAAAAATAAATAATATACTTATTATTTTGTTAAATATTTGAATAAAAATATAAATTATTAGAAATTTTTACTAAAATATAAAAATTAAATTCAAATAAATCATAATATGTTAAATTATATAATATATATTAAATTATGTATATAATATTTATTATATATATTTGTATTTGTTACTAGAAATATTATATATTTTTTTTTGTAAAAGAATTTCATAGGTGCTTCTCATCTCAACTGGCAAAGGCATCAGCACACACGCAGGAGGTCTCAGGTTCAAACCAGTTTGTGATGTGGCGATAACGTGGATAAGGCGATCACGTAGCAGCTTATAATGATAGACACGTGGCGATGATGTGGTGGCTCCTAATGATGGACACGTGGCGATGACGTGGATGCTATGATGACATGGCTACATGGGAGAGAGAAAGAGTTGAGGTTGCATATAATGATGGACACGTGGCGATGACATGGATGAAGATATGATGTGGCAACATGGGAGAGAGAGGAGTTGGTGAGGTGGCAGCCATTAATCACGTGGCGGCTCATAGTGATGGACATGTGGCGATGATGTGGTATTTTAAATTTACAAAATAAAAAAAATTTAGCTATAGATTAGTGATAGAAATTTCCGTCATCAATTTGTGACGGAATTTATTATTATGGAAATTTTCCGTCACAAATCCATTATTATTTTATGACAGAATTTTTGTGGGATATTCGTTACTAATTAGCGACGGATTAGTGACAGAAAATTTCCATCACTAATTTCCATCGCTGATCCATCAATAATCCGTCGCTAATTAGTGACGGAAGTTTGAATTTTGTCACTGATTATTTAGTAACAGTGGAATTAGTGACAGAAAAAATACCATCACTAATTCTGTCGCTAAATAAATTTCGTCACTAATCCATTGTTAATTCATCATTAAATTCCATTGCTAATTTGATGCTTTTTTTTATAGTGACGTAATACCATATAGTATACCTTATGGGTTGCTTTACGTTGATAAAGATCTCACTATCGTGTGAGTTACAAGTGAACAATTGATTTGGCCAGAAACAAAATAAAAAGGCATCTGTTTTTGTTGCATAATGACGCAGCCCCTATAACAAAAAGGGGTTTTGATGGCAAACAAAGAAAAAAACAAAAACACGAGAATGTAATTGACTAATTTGGTTATCTCATTATGGTTACTGAATAGGGAGAAAGGCATCTCGAAATATGAGAACTCTAAAATGATTGGTTGAAATGGCTTAATTCCCATGAAATATTTGGAAATTATTTTGAAGTTAATTCAATTTTTGTGAAATGACCTAATTGTCCTTGTTAAAATTAATTCACTATATGTCTTAGTTGTTGGCTAGGTTTGAACTTGGATTCTAGATGTCGCATGAGCACATTGCATGCCCTATCAAGGCAAGAGGCATTGGACAGTTAAATTAAACAAGCATTGTCATTTTGTTTCTCATAAGCACTTAAACAAAGTATTTTTACATAAGTTGAGTTAAAATTCTCTTAATGTATTTATCTTCTGAAAAGTTAATCCAAACACCATTAAGTCATTTTAGGGTTTAAATTGGGATTTGCCTATTTGGGTGGCAATATAATGTTTGTGTCTTTCCCTTATAAATATTGCGGCCTGGCTTCTATCGTGAACCCAAAGCATAGCAGCTAACATCCCCTTCATCCTCCTTTCAGTTCTATGTTTGGTAACATAAATGGCCAAACCATTTTCACCAAAAATAGAGTTCACTGTGAGGGAGCGCCAACCAGAACTGGTGGCTCCGGCCAAGCCTACACCTCATGTGGTTAAGCTACTCTCTAACATAGACGACCAAGAGCATCTAAGATGTCAAATTCCATTATTCTTCTTTTATCCTCACAAGCCTTCCATGGTAGGAAAGGACTCTGCTAAGCTCATAAAAAAGGCACTCGCTGAAACCCTAGTCTTTTACTATCCATTTGCAAGTTGACTTAGGGAGGGAACTGGTCGCAAACTTATGGTAGATTGTAACGAAGGAGTCATTTTCATTGAAGCTGATGCAGATGTTTGTCTTTACCAATTTGGTGGCCCTCTTAAACCTCCATTCCCTTGCTTTGAAGAGCTTCTTTATAATGTCCCTGGTTTGGAAGGAATCATTAATTGTCCCCTCTTACTCATTCAGTTCCTCTCATATATTTAGTCTTTTATTTCAAGCTTCATCATTTTTGTTTACTTCACAAGTCATTCTCAGAAAAAAGGGTATACTTATGCTGTCATTTTTGCTCTTATTAATGTTGGACCAGAATTATCCATACCATGAAAGGTTTGACCTCAAATGCCTCTAAGATGTGCTAATGTTGGTTATGTTTTTTTTCCCCCTTTAATTAAGGTTACACGTCTCAAGTGTGGTGGATTCATTTTCGCTCTTCGCTTAAACCACACTATGGGTGATCATCTTGGTCTTGTTCAATTGGTGAAGGCTTTAGCTGAGATAACACAAGGAGCTTGTGAGCCTTCAATCCATCTAGTTTAGTGTAGAGAGTTACTAAATGCGAGGGACCCACCTAGCATGACATGCCGCCACACTGAATATGATGAAGTGCCAAATAATGACAATGATGAAACAAGAAACGAAGACATGGTCTACGATTCTTTCTTCTTTGGTCCTAACCAGTTAAAGGCCATTCATCAATTGTTCCCTCATCACCACCATCGTCAAAACTCTGCCTTTGAAGTACTCACAGCATTCATCTGGCGTTGTCGTACCATAGCTTTACAGCTTGAACTAGATAGGGAGGTTCGCTTAATGTGCAATAATAATGTAAGGAGCAAAAAGTCGAACCCTTCATTGCTGCCACAGGCTTATTACGGCAACGCTTTCGTGTTCCCGGCCGTCGTCACCACCACTGGGAAGCTCTGCGGTAACCCTTATGGGTATGCCTTGGAGCTGGTCAAGAAATCAAAAGCTACGGCAACAATAGAGTACATACAATCTGTAGCAGATCTTATGGTTATGAGAGGACGGCCTAACCATATTTCCTCAAGGGCTTGGCAGGTATCAGATTTGACCCGTGTTGGTTTTAAAGACATAGATTTTGGTTGGGGTAAGGCAACGTATGGTGGACCAGCAATGCCTGGTGCTGGAGACTTCCATGGAGTAAGCTTCTTCGTTGCCCATGGGAATGCAAAAGGAGAAGAAGGCATTGTTGTACCAATTTTCCTGCCACGCAAATCTATGATGATATTTATCAAAGAGTTAGAGAACAACATGATAATTAGCAAACTTTGATAACTTACTAGATGGTGCTTTGTGCTTCACCTGGAGTTTAAAATGAGCCACTTTATGTATGCATTTGTTTGTGTGTACCCATGTTTGGGTTTGAGTGTTCATAAGCATGAAGTTATGGACATGAGTACCTTTTAGATCATTGTTGTTTTCGGGGTTGTATTTTTATAATGCAATATATGCATGAAATAATGTATTGCGATCCTTGCTAGATCAGAGTTTATCTTACAAAAGTCAGCACAAAAGGGAAGGAATGTATGGTAGCACCAATTTGCTTTCCAATCAAATTATGAAGATTGGAATGTTAGGGTGAATATACTATTGGTAGTAGTGTCCATATTTTTCCATGTCCATGAAGAGGCCGGTTTCAGATGCCCATTATGCCGTTTTTGAAAGGAGGACATCGGCTTGCTGGAGTATCCAGGAGCTGGGGGCCTCAGGATCCAGCACGCCCTTTTGTCAAGTAAAAGTAAAAACCTACCCTTGATCCATACTAGGAAAGGCGTGGTAATACTCCCTCCGGTACAAAATATAAGCTAATATTTGTTGAGAGGCTTGATTTTTTTTATAAGATAACATTTCAAATTTGTCTAACCATTTAATGAATATTTTCCAATTTTACCCCTAACATATGTATTTAATTTTTTTGATTATTGATGGCATTAATTATAGAAAGTGCTGGTTTACCAAGTATCAAAAGAGAGAAAGGTGTTTTGAACAAAGTGAATAGAGGAGAGGAGCTTCAATGAATATTTTCCAACCCCCTTGTTTTTCAAATTACATTTTGGTTGACTTTATTTCCCTCCACTAATTCAATTTATTCATGACACACTCTCTCTCATCCTTTGCCTCAATATATTCTCTTTCCTTCTTTTTTTATTTATTATTTTTTTACTTCTCTCATTAATAAGGGTATATTTAGAAAATATATATATATATATATATACCTTACACATTTATTGTTTTAAACTATTTTTAATTCATTTCGCGATAAACATAAATGAGCTAACTTTAGCTTATATTTTGAACCAGAGGGAGTAACTAATAAGTCATTCATGATAAAAACTTCTATGATACATTTTTTATTACAAATTTTATGTCAATAAAAGGATCAAACGGTTTGATAAGGGGATCATATGATATTGTTCTTTTGTTGGTAAATTGAAGGATTAGAGACTATTGCTTTCCAATCTCCCCAATTGCGCCCCAAGCTACTCCTCAATTTTGGGGCCCTTCCTAAATATTTTTTAGCTTCTTTTTATCATTAGATTTTAATTTCTTTTTTAGTACTCTAAATAATTTAATTTCTTTTTTTAAAAAAAGCTTTGTACTTTGGGATTGTCAAAGATGGAGTCTAATCATGCATTCATGATGAAACTTCTTGGGTTGGATCCTCCAGTATAGCCATTCCTTGTTGGGAGAATTACAATGAACTCCTAGGCAAGAAAAACAATTGAAAAACAAGTCCTAGAGGTTGTCGTTCTCACTATAAGACTTGTCATTATAGGATGTTGAGGTTGTTATTGGGATTTTTTTATAATTATTTCTCTTCTGTGAAACTTGATTGTAATTCCCCTTTTCTTGTTTGTGACATAGAGAAAAGAACGTAGAATGTTCTGCATTAATTAGGTCCAACATGTGTCCAAGCTTAAAGATAGTTAATGTCTTAAATGGCTCTAATGATATATTATGGACGGTGGCTTTGATCATATTAATGGGCTAAGAGGTGAAAGGGTTAGGACCTGGGAGGTGTAAAGGATTTTGTGAACTCAGCTTTCCTCTCTGCCTTATATGCCTCCCTTCGCCTGTGGCTGCCTTTCGGTTCCCTCTGACTATTCTCTTTTATGTGATTCAATTTCGGTTCTGTTTCTTCTAAGTTGTAGGACTGCATAGCATATCACATTTAATTATAATTACTACGACTGAACAATTATATTCCTTTACTGTTCTAGTCAGACGCGGTGAGTTTGCTCCTTTCTTTGATACAATATCATTTCATTTAAAACGTGTTGTAAATTGCTAAATCACGAGTATGGTAGGCAGCTAATTTGGTGTTGTAAATAGCTAATAAAAAGTGGTATATATCCTCAAATGGGGGCCTTTTACATTAATTTATTAAAATGTGGAATTTGCTAAAACATGTTGTCAATTGCTAAATGGGTATGATGAATAGCTAATGAAATGTAATAAATATCTTGAACAGAAGCTTTTTACATTAATTTCCTATGAGATTTACTAAAATGTGTTATTAATTGCTAAATGTGTACGGTGTATAGTTAATAAAGTATTGTCAATGGCTAATCAAATGTAGTACGTAATTAAATACCCTGAAGCATGGGCGAAACCATTCCGTGCTCATCGGAAAGACGACCATGGAATGTTTATTTTGGATCATTCAATTTGATTTTATTTGGATAGTCTAAATTCAAGTTAAATAATTTTTTAGTATTTTAAATAATCATTTGGTTTAATAAATATAGAATTTAAAATAAAGATAGTACAACAAGAGCACATGGCATTTAGTACAGTGATAAGCACATGGTGTTTATCTTATCACTATGATAAACACCAAATGAGAATCAGAAACATGAACCACTACTACAAATTGGGGAATACTTGACGCTAAATATTTGATGGTTATCACAAAAACCGTCAAATATAATCCGCAGGAAGAAAACTTGACGGTTTCTAATGAAACCGTCAATTTTAGTAGAAAAATAATTGACGGTTTCTTTGAAACCATCAAGTATTCCAAAATATACTTGACGGTTATAAACTCAAGTATATTTTAGGTAAACTTGACGGTTTAATAAGAAACCGTCAAGTTTAATAATACTTGACGGTTTTGCTTTAAAATCGTCAAATATTCTTTGAGAATACTTGACGGTTATTAATAGAAACCGTCAAATATTGTGTTTTAAAACCTGTCCCTTTCGCTGTTCAGTCTCTTCAATTTAAAATTTCTAGCGCCCCCTTCCGCTTCAGACTCTCCAAGCCGCCGTACCCACCTCTTTTTCGGCCGTTCCCTTTTGCTTTTTTTGCTCGTCCTCCATCATCGTCCCTCTCGGTGTCCTCCATTATCATTTTGGCATCCTCTTGCTTCGTCGTTGTCGTGCATTCTCCATATGTCATTTCGGCTTCAGGTTGGTAATCCTTCACTCGCTCCCTTATTTCCTTTAGTTCTTCCTTGAGAAATGATTGTAGTGGAAAGGGAATGATAAGATAATGCTAGGACCGTTCACCATGCACACACGGAAAATGGGTTTTCTATTTGGCCGAATGGGTTTTTTTTTTCTGTTCTTGATTCTAAATGGGTGTTTCGCATTTTGATCAGTTTTTGGGTTTAGGGTGTTTTAGTTTTTTGTTTTCGCCATAAAGTCTGGGGAATGCAATGCTAATGTTTCAATTTTTGTTTTTGTAATTGAAATTGACTATGTGCTGGTTTGGTTTTTTGCCATAAAGCCTGGGGAATGCTAAGTTATAAGCCATTATGCTATCGAATTTTTTTTTCAAATGGAATAGCACATTAGTAGTAGTAGAATATTTTTCAAACTAAAGTGAAAGTGAACTTTTGTTGAATTACTAGTTGCTAACAACTACTAGTTGTTAGCAAGTAGAATTAAAGAGGGATAAATGTGATCAATAGTGGCTCATGTGTTGACTTTCTATTTTTGTTTAATTCTCAATATCTTTGAGTCACTGATCACATTTTCCTCTAAATGATTCATCTTAGTCGGGGACCATGGGCAAGGAATGGATGTCCGCCAATCGTCTATCAAAAGAATATTGGGATGGGGTAGAAGATTTTATTAAGTTTGCGATTGAGCACGCCGATGATCGCAACAGGATTATTTGCCCCTGTCTTAAGTGTTGCCTTTTGAAGTGGGTTTCGCCATCCGATTGTGAGAGCCACTTAATTATCAATGGAATTGATCAAAGTTACAAGTGTTGGACAAAGCACGGAGAGACAAGAGATGTGAGTAATAGTAGTCGAGGGCATAGTGAAAGCTGTGGATCATCTAATCTTGACATGAGTACATGTGAAGCTGATCGTCTTGAGGAGATGACAATGCGATTGAACGGGAACTTGACGATTGTCCTGAAATGTTTGATAGATTGAAGTGTGATGCTGAGACACCTCTATATGAAGGTTGTACTGATTTCACAAAATTGTCTGCAGTGTTGAAACTGTATAATTTGAAAGCAAGAAATGGGTGGAGCGACACAAGCTTCACAGAACTGCTGTTGCTTGTTAAACAAATGCTACCGAAAGAAAATGAGCTTCCAAGTAAAACGTATGATGCAAAGCAAGTGTTGCGCTCTGTCGGCCTCAGCTATGAGAAGATACATGCTTGCCCCAATGATTGCATTTTGTTTAGGAAGGAGTATAAGTCACTAACTGAGTGTCCTAAGTGTAATGCATCACGCTACCAAGAGAATGGGAAGAGCCTGAAGAAGGCATTATGGTATTTTCCCATAGTGCCAAGATTCAGACGCTTGTATAGTAATGTAGAAGATGCGAGAAATTTAAGGTGGCATGCAGATGAAAGGGTTAAAGATGGCATGCTTCGCCATCCTGCTGATTCTCCAGAATGGAAGAAGTTTGATATTGAGTATCCTGAATTCGGGGAAGAAGATAGAAATCTACGCCTTGCATTAGCCACCGACGGATGAACCCTTATGGGATGCAAAGCAGCACCCATAGCACATGGCCAGTGATTTTGTTTATATATAACCTTCCTCCATGGCTATGCATGAAACGCAAGTATTCAATGATGTCTATGATAATCTCTGGGCCAAAGCAACCGGGAAATGACATAGATATATATCTAGCTCCATTAATTGAAGACTTGAAAGTATTGTGGGAGAATGGAGTTGATGTATATGATGCATATAAGGAAGAAACATTCAAGTTGAGAGCTATGTTATTTGGCACAATTAACGACTTTCCTGCGTATGGTAATCTCTCAGGGTATAGCATTAAAGGACAACTTGGTTGTCCCATTTGTGAAGAGAGCACAGATTCCATAAGGTTGAAGCATGGAATGAAAAATTCATATATGGGACATCGTAGATGGTTGCATCGTGATCATCCTTACCGGCGATTCAAAAAATATTTCAATGGGAATTCAGAAGAAGGTAAGGCACCTACACCGTTGATTGGGGAGGATGTATTTCAAAAGGTGAAAGATATAGATTGTGAATTTGGAAAACCTTTCGGAAGCATGTTGGGACAAGTGGGTGGAAGAAGAGGTCTATTTTCTTTATACTGCCGTATTGGATAACCCTGAATGTGAGACATTTTCTTGATGCTATGCATATTGAGAAAAACGTATGTGAAAGTCTGTTTGGCACATTACTCCATATTCCCGGGAAGACTAAAGATGGCATAAATGCCAGGCTAGACATGGTTGAAATGGGGATAAGGGAGGAATTGGCACCAGAGGATAAGGGAACTCGTACATTTCTTCGTCCGGCAGCTCACACCCTTTCTAGAAAAGAGAAAAGTAGTTTTTGTGAGTTTCTTGCTTCAGTAAAAGTGCCGGAAGGTTACTCTTCTAACATTAGTAACCTTGTGTCAATGAAGGATATGAAGTTAAAAGGTTTAAAATCTCATGACTGTCATGTCTTAATGGAAAACTTTATTCCAGTGGCAATACGGGCTATTTTACCTGATAAGGTACGAGTTACGATCACAAAGTTATGTTTCTTCTTTAAGTCTCTTTGCAGCAAAGTGATTAATCCTAGTAAATTGCCAAGATTGCAAACCCGAATCATAGTTACGTTATGTGAACTTGAAATGTATTTTCCTCCGACCTTTTTTGACATCATGGTCCATTTAACCATCCACTTAGTTAGAGAGGTCCAACTGTGTGGCCCAGTGTATTTAAGATGGATGTACCCAGTTGAGCGTTACATGAAAATATTGAAAGGGTATGTGAAAAATCGAAGTCGGCCAGAGGGTTGTATTGTAGAACGATATATTTATGAAGAGGCTACTGAATTTTGTACCCATTACTTAAAAAATGCAAGTGATATTGGGGTTCCAATGTCTCGTCATGAGGGAAGGACAGATGGAGAAGGGATTATGGGAAAGAAAGTCGTAACTATTTCAAACCAACAGTGGGAGCAGGCACATCTATATGTATTGCACAACTCCGAAGAGATTGAGGACTATGTGCATGAGCATATTGATGAGCTAAAGAGGGATAATCCCAATAAACTTGAAAGTTGGTACACCAAAACACACAATAAACAATTTACAGCATGGTTGAGAGAGCAGGTGCATGGCAAGTATAATAATGATCCTAATTCTGTTTCGAAGAAATTAAAGTTGTTGGCAGATGAACCGAGCAAACATGTGATTTCTTTCACAAGCTACCTTATGAATGGGTTCACTTTCTATACTAAACAACAAGATGATCGGAGTAAACAGCAAAATAGTGGCATAACTCTTGTAGCTAGTACCATGCATATATCGAGTGCCAAAGATAAAAATCCTATCTATGCACGTATGTCATACTTTGGAGTGATTGAGGATATTTGGGAGTTGGATTACATTGAATTCAGAGTTCCGGTAGTTGGTTGCAAATGGGTGGATAATAATAATGCATTGAGGATTGATGACTTAGGGTTCATACAATTGAATTTGAATAAAGAAGGATACAAGGAAGAGCCATTCATTTTGGCTTCTCAGGCTACGCAAGTGTTTTATGTCCCTGACCCGGCTACCAAAGGATGGTCTATTGTTTTGTTGACTAATAAAATGGATATTGAAGAGACGGGGTATGAAGACAATGCAGTTGAAGATGATCCATTTCAAGGGGCCTCACTTGATTCTCATTTAAATGAAGATCAATCCATGTATGTCAGGCATGATCACAATGACGGAATATGGATTTCAAAGAGGGGGAAAGTGTTTCGTAAGAAGATCAAAACAATTCAAACCAAGAAGAACATGCAAAAACATAAGAGTAGAAAAAGAAAAAGATCTTCTTAAACATGCATGTAAATTCTCTTATTATTTTCTTTGATTCTTTTATTTGTTTTAATTTTGTTCAAGTCAATTTCGTCATTAATGACTTTATTTTCATTTAATGGATTCTGATTCATTTTGTTTACTTGAATTTCATTGCAGATGGCAGACGATAGCGGATCTAGCACTGATAACCCATCTCAGCCGAGAGATGCCTCTGAGCAGGAGAGACAGTTGCAAGAGGAGGCAGCACGCATACAGAGGGGCCTTTGTGTCATGCAAGAGGTCGTGAAAGCTCGAACAGAAGGAAAGAAATTTGCTGTACAGTGGAATAAGAAAGGACAAGCTGTACGGTCAAATAAATTTATCAGCTATATTGGGGCAGTGGCACGAAGCACCGTGCCCATTACAGCGCAGCACTGGAGGAGGGTTGATCGTTCAGTGCGAGACACTATTTGGACAGATGTATCGGTAATATATTATAACAACTCAAATTTCATTTTCTTACAAGCTGCGTGACACTAATGTGTTGTTTTATATGTTTTGCAGTCTGCATTTGATATAGATGAGAGCAGGAAGAAGTTTGTGGAGGGGAAGGCTGGGAGGGCACTGCGCTCTTTTCGATATTTTGTGACACACAAGTACTTGAAGGATCCTTCCACAGCCGACGAGTCCCAGGTTCTAGCTTGATACGGGACTTGGTCAAACCAAGGATTGGGCTGCTTTTGTGACGTCACGTCGTGATAGGCAATTTCAAGTAATAATCCTCGCTCTTTTTATATTAAATAGTCCATTTTGTTTAATTATATATTGTTTAATTGTGAATCTACTTTGTTTTTGCAGGAATTAAGTTCCCAAAATAAGGAAAGGATAAAGAAGAATGAGTATCCCTACCGAAAGGGGCGCTTGGGTTATGCAGGCCTCGAGCAAGAGGTGACTCAGAAGGAGGGATCAGATGTCACTGTATCCCGTCAGATGCTGTGGGCACTGGCCAGGCAAAATAAAGATGGCCAAATTGATAATCCTCGCGTTAAGGAGGTCGTGGACAGGATGGTGAGTATTATTCTAAATTAAATAATCCTCACGTTATTGTCAAATATCTTTAAGTATGAATAACTATATCAATGTTTGTTTCACAGGAGAGTTTGTCCCAGGAAGTTTCGCAGGGGGCATATTCTGCAGATGACCAGGATATATTGAGGAGGGCATTGGGGACTCCTGACCATCCTGGTCTTCTTAGGGGCGTCGGTTATGGAGTCACCAAAAGAGATTACTTCGGGTACCGACAAAAGCCCTTTTCATCGTGCACGCCTTCCTCTGCTGAGTTCATGGAGTTGAAGGAAGAAACACGCTGGTTAAAGGAGCAAGTTAAAACGCAAGCGCTCCTAATCGAGCAGTTGATCAAGAATCAAACACCACAGCCGGCTCTGAATCTCAGCCCAAGTGGCAAAGACAGCTGCACATTCCCCTTGCTACCTGAGGTATAATACTTGTGTTTATATAATTACATTCAATAATTTATATATCTAGCTAACTTGTCTCTCATGTTAAATCAGGGTGAAGCGGACGTTCAATGTATGGCGGATAGCCCTAAACATCACACTGTTGCAACGGGCCGCATGTTCAATTTACCAGGGGAGAGTTTGATTCATAATGTGCCTCTCCCTGCTGATCATGTGAGGGTGCAGTTGAACACTGCTATTGATGCGAATTATGCCCTCCCGATACCCACCCCAGATGCAGAGACAGTGGCTCAAGCAGTGGGTAGCTTTGTCGCTTGGCCTGGCCGTCTTCTTATATTAGGACATCCTTCAAAGGTATATATGTATAGGTCTACAAATTTAGCTGATTTAAAATAAACTCTATTTTAATTACTAACAGTCTGTTTGTCAGTCTAAGGGGAAGAAGAGCCTATTGGGTGATCACTCATTATCATCACCACAGAAGCAGCCCTCTGAGCTCGTTCAAGTGGTATCATCAAGATTCCGAATATGTCTTGAGGAATATGCAATTGGGGCCAGATTAGAACATGGCGAGAATTTCATGATTCCCCTAGAGTTTGAGCCAGAGGTATACGGTCGACCCTCGTCAGATTATGTCACAAATGAAGTATTGAAAGAGATTCTGACGCATGGAATGGCCAGCACAAATGCCTGTAACTTTTATATCAGGTATTTGTTAAAACCTTAACTAAATACTTAAGTACTTGAACATTTATCCTATTGATATCTTCGTTTGTTGATTTAGATATCTTTTCAAGAACTTCATAGCCCCTGGTGGCCTTGATGACAAGTTCAAGATTATCAGCCTCCACACTTTTGCTGGCCACGGACCTAATATGAAGAAAGACTTATCCAGAGACTTGTTGGATATCTTCATTTCTAGGGCAACACCGGGGGCTCAGACTTTGTTTTTGGCGCCTTACTGTCAAGGATAAACTTTCCTAAATTCTTTCATTTTCAAAATAATTTGTAATAGTTCTAATTGTCTTTCTTATACTTAGGGGACACTGGATGCTGATTGTGGTCAATCCCACAAAGCCGAGGATTTGATATCTTGATTCTCTTTATGGGGATCCAACCAATTGACCATTTATGGTTTCATTGTTCAACAAGTAATATTTATCTCTATTATTTAAATTGAATTTAATTTCTTGTTTCAATCAAATTTTTGACAATTATTAATATTCAATTTTATTGTCTTCTCAGGGCTTTGTGGCTATACCGCACAAATCAGGCCTTACCCTGCCCCCAGTAAAAAACGCCAATTTGACGATACCTTCCCGTGGAAGAAAGTGAAGGTATTCACTACCATTATTTACTATTCTACTAAATATGGTTTATTTATATGATTGACTAATATTATTTCCTTTTCCATTCTTTACAGTGCCCACGTCAGCCCAACAAGAGCTCCCATTGTGGATATTGTGTGATGAAATTTATGAAGGAGATAATTCTGCACAATGCTGACACAATTCCCACGCAGGTAATATGCATTTGTTAAGGTTCAATTTATATATTTAAGAATTATTGTACTTACTGTAGCTTTACATTTCTATCTAACTTAAGTCATAATTTGTGGTTGCATACAGTACTTTGCCGACACATGTTGCATAGTGTATTCATCTGCTCAGATGGAAGAAATCGTTGAGGAGTTGGCGATGGCCTTATTTCGTCAGTGGGCACAACATAGATAGGGAAGCGTACATTAAGACAGTGTATGTACGTACAGCTAGCTTTGGTTTCAATATAATTTTGGTTTTGGTTCATTTTTGGCTGTTGGTTAGTTTTAGGCATTGCACAACTTTGGCAATTGGCTAATTTTGGAATTGGTTCACCTTTTGTACTTGCCAGAATTTTAATATATCACAGTTGGTTTTCATTGGTTCATGTATATATATGATAATGTAAATTATTTTTGGTTCATTAAGATATATGTATATGGCTGAATTGGTTTGAATGCTGGCCTGCATGATTCTGTTGAATGAGCCTTTGTTATCGGTTTCAAAATTGCAGGGGGCTGCTGGCAAAGGAGAACGAATATAAAAAAAAATAATACCAATAATACTTGACGGTTATTAGTTAAAACCGTCAAGTATTCTAACATACTTGACGGTTACTTTTACAACCGTCAAGTATTAAAGAATACTTGACGGTTTTTCAAAAATAACCGTCAAGTATGTCTCATAATACTTGACGGTCACTTTTGGAACCGTCAAGCATTAAAGAATACTTGACCGTTTTAGGAACCGTCAAGTATACTCCCAAAATAATTGACGCTTTTTCTGAAAAACTTTGAATAATAATTGACGGTTCTTTCTTTAAAACCGTCAAATATGATTTAAATATTTGACAGTTAATAACCGTCAAATATTTGCTGTTGAAATATATGACGCCAGTATAGTTGACGGTTTTTAACTGTCAAATATGATCCAAAATAACCGTCAAGTATTTTTCATTTTGTAGTAGTGAACCTATTACATTAATTAAGGTATGGAATTTATTATAAAACGTATTGTCAATTGTTAAACGGTACTGTAAATAGCTAATGAGATGTTGTCAAAATATCCAATGAAGTATGGCATATATCCGGGGACCTTTTATATTAATTTATTCAGGTGTGAAATTTGCTAAAACATATTGTTAATTGTTGAATAATGGCGTTGGTGAAAAGCTAATGAGGTGTTTTAAATAACTAATATAGTATAGTAAATATATATCTTAAAATATTTTTAATATAGATAATATAATTCAGAAATATGGATGTGATTGAAATTCAACAAGAAAGACAATTTGATATTATAATCTAGTTTTTTTTACCAGCGATATTATAATCTAGTTTAATAATTATAAGAGGAAATTAGAGAGGATATATTCCTCTCTAAAATATGATTGACAAAAATTTCAAGTGAAAATTCATAATACTTAAAAATATTATTTTTCTCTTCAATAACGTAAAGATCTGTCAAATCCGCAGTTGAATGCAGATCTTAAAAAGTTTCAGCGATGACACTACTAGTCGCTGTTGAAGTGAGACCTCCAACGGTTATTGTAGAAAGTCCTACGAAATTTATGCCCTTTAAAAACTTTCAGTGGTGACCAACAAAATTGCTGCTGAATGTGAAACCTTCAGTGGTAACTTTTATGCTGCCATTGAATGATACTTTTAGTGGTGATAAAAAAAGTTGTCGCCAAATGACATATTTTTAGTGGCGACTTCTTCTGTTGCTGCAAAAAGTCTATTTTTGGGTAGTGTAATCAATATTTGAGATTTTTTTAGGGGATAAAAATGCTTAAATATCCCGAAAGTATCCACTAAGGGGTACCCAGTACGTCGATTTTTTTCAACTCTTATATGTCCTGAAAGTTTTATTTCGTAGCATTTCTACCATGAATTGTTATATGTCGTTAAGTTTGACCATTAAAGACACTAGTCAAATTGCATAATTTATTACTCAAACTTAACGGTGGATAACGTACGGTTAGGGTATTATTACTATGAAAATAAATTTTTGTGGCATATAAAAGCCAAAAAAAAAAAATTCAGGTGTTGGGTGATCCTTCATGAACACTTTCAGAATATTTAAGTACTTTCTTTTTTAATTTTGATAAAGATATGTTGTAAGTGACTTAACAAATTCATCTCGTGATAAACCATAACCAACGTCACTTTCTTCAAAGATTGAACTAAACCTAGACAATCTTGAATGAGGCATGCAAGCCTACTGACTTTATTTAAAATAAAGTTCAATTTATAGAACAACAGCAGCAGCAAATTATGCTTCTGGGTGGGGTCGATTAGCTCTATGAATCAGAGTATTCTATGCTATCCAACTCTTTAAATAAACTAAGTTGCTTTTAATAAGTTTCTTGATTATTGATATAATCTTAATTTTTCTCCACCTCTGTAAGATTCAAAACTAATTATTCAATTATTTGTACAATAAAGCAGTTTTATAGAATTGATATGTGTTCATCAAATCTAATATTTTAAAATTTAAACTGAGCATCATCGTCTCATCGTAGAAATAAAATAGTCTAATTATTCTCAATCACGCCACTTTTGCTTGTTCACTCTTTGATCTATTGTTATTTTTTTTGAAAGCGAATATACCCTCATAAAATATGTATACCAAAAGTACTCATCTACTAAACTAAACAATTATGTTACCAAATCTCGTTTTTTCTTCCATTGTTTAATTAAGAAGCCTATATATATATATATATATATATATATCTCTATATATATATGACGTGCTTTAGGAGCAAATTAATTTTAAATATCAATAGAGATGTACGAAGTACGAATTACTAATAAATAATGTATTTTGTTTTGCCCTTAAAAAACAAAATATACTGTTGGTAAGGTCAGTCAACAAAAATAAAACAAAAGCTAGTTAATAAGAGAAACTTTTCTGTCATTAATTCAATATTGTTAATGATTAGGAATTGTGACCTATCAATTGAAGGGTCGTCCTTTGAACCCACCAATTTCTTATATAATTATATATTTAGGATACCCTAGTAGCAAATATTTAATGCTAATAAAAAGCTTATATATATAGGGTTAATACCATTTATAGTCTTTGAAATATAATTTTATTTTGATCTGTCTAACAATTTTGATATCTAAAACGAGAACTGAAATCAAAATGAAATCAAATTGTAGAAATCAAAACCATTAATTTCAAATTTTAAAAACCAAAATCCAAAATGAAATCAAATTTCATGAATCAAAACTATTGCATGGTTTCAAAGTTTTTGAACCAATACCAAAATAAGATCAAATTTAAGGAACTAAAAATGACAAATGAAGTCTAATTTCAAGAATTAAAACTAAAATAAAGTCAAATTTCAGGAATCAAAACCAAAATAAGGTCAAATTTTAGGAACTAATTAAAAATGGTATTAAATCTTAATAAAATTTTAAATTTCTGAATGATGAAAAGCTTATTGGATGTGGTACCATACGATACAATTCATTTTTTAATATAATGATTGAGAAGTTTGAGATCAACATAATGGGTTAATTCATTTTAAATGATGCCCAATACACCCAAATAATTTCTTTCAACACATGTTACTTATTTTGCACGTTACTACGTAAGCATTGTTAAACTAATAATATTCTTTGGGTGCTACTCTTTTTCTTGAAATTCATGAAAATAAAATTGTTAAATTATGTTTTGGCAATGTTTAATTAAGTTACTTCGTTCCGGTGTATTAAAGAAAGCAAGTGGATGCTTGTGAGGCTGGTTAATTTAAAAATTGGTTAGAAACTTGTTATGAAAACTACGATGCTATATACATATCTTGCTTCTTTTCACAAAATAAAATAAAATAAAATAATTTCTTCCAAAATTAAATTTTAATACAAATATCAAAGTATTCCTTCTAATTTAAAATATGAGCATTAAATTTTTTAAGGAGTCTGATTTTTTTTAATAAGTTTTAAAAAAAAACCTTTGTGGGAGTGTTAAAGGGAGGTTGGCAAGAATAATACCATAAGGTTTTTCTTTTAATTCCATTAATTAGCAAACAAAAGAAAAAAGTTAAGCTAAGCTAGTGTTTGCAGGAATGGTTCTTTCAAGACCATAAGAAGAGATGGTGAAGAAATTGGTACACGATGTCATCAAGGCGTGTGCAGTACTTTTTTTCATGTTTAATTTGTCCTCACCTATATCTATTTTATAGGGTATAAGTTGAGTTGACTTGCAAATTTCTTTTAGGATACAATAAAAACTATTGAATATGAATTGCACTCTCAAAGTTCAAGTTAAGACAACAATGACATCTACAAAATGATGATTTGACTCTATCTCTGTGTGCACTTAAAGACAAAAGCAATAGGTTTAATCTTAATATGCTTGTATTGTATTCTATTTTTCCCCCTCTAAATAGAGTGATGGTGAGAGATTTATATAGATCATGAAAATAATGGCTTGAAGAGATGGCTCTTAGAGCAATACCTCTTCAATTAAAAATCACAATTATATGTTGGTATATGACCCAACATAATTTAAATAAACAAAGGTTATTTGATGACTTATCCATGAAGAGTTATATCTTTTTAGTATGTAGGGTTGACTTAAGAAAACAACACAACTTTTCACCAAGTGGTAGTTACCAGCCACATCTTTATTTATATATCTTTAGAAATCAACTTTTGTGTCTTTTGATGTTGTAACTTCCTATATAGTCCTTCATATAAATATATATTAATTTATATGAAGATACCCGTCATACAAATATATTAATGTGTATGAGAATACAATTCTTCATACAAATTTATTAATTTAATAAATTTGTATAAGAACATGACTTTTTAAAAATATATCTTTTTATTTTAAAAATACTCCAACAGCTAGGTGGAAAAAAGTTTTTTTCCAACCAATACTAAATGAGAAAATCAATTAATACGTGAAATGTTCAATTTACCACTTACCTACATACCTCTGCGTGTGGGGACTCATGAATTAGGTCAATAAAATTATTATATATATATATTTGATATTGTACAATTATAATTATAATTATACTCCTCCGGTCCTAATTATAAGACCCAATTGACTTATTTGAGGAGATTAAGGAAGTAAGTTAAGTTGGTTATTTATAATAAATAAGTGTTGTTATTCCTAAAATATCCTTGCTAATTAAGTATATTGACTAAAACTATCACTATTAGAAGGATTATTTTGGAAAAAAATGCATAAATATAAGAGAGAAAATGGATTGGGTCTTATAATTAGGACCAAATAAAAAGTCAAATTGGGTCTTATAATAAGGACCGGAGGAGTAATAAGTTAACTGCTGCTACTTTTTTTTTAATAAATTAGTTAAAGCAACTTATATTATAAATTGAAATTACTATTCTTTTTGGTTGATTTTTATAATCATAGGCTCAAATTCAAAGCCACGCTTATATAAAATAAAGGGAAAATATTTAGGTCAATTTACTTTTATTTATTATGTTAAATTTTTCAATCATACATAATTATCTGTGCTACTTTTTGAAATGCGAGTTTATACTTTATACTTAAAGGATAATATTTCAAAAATAAAACACATGACCACGTGTAATTAAAGAACTTAATATAAATATTATCTAAAATAAAAATCCTCCATTATGAAAATGTGAAATCTTAAACTGGGTAGTTAATATAAGCACTTAAATTAGATACCAATTGCGGACTTTCCCGTGTCTCCATCTTCCATTAGCAATTAATAATTAATTAGTTTATTAAATCCATCATCAATTATGCTTCTTAATTTTTTAAAAGAAGAGAAAGAAGACAAGGAAAACCATTCCATGCGGCCGTGGCGGCTATTGTTTTTTTAAAGCGGGAAGATCTTTTGATTTTTTTTTTTCCTGTTTTCTTCATGTTTGATGGACAGAATAATTAGATAAACAACATGACCATAAAATAAAGGTGATAAGAATGCCATATTTTTTTTCATCAAATCGATAGTAATAATTAATAAACCAAATTCAATCGTAGCGTTCTGACAAAAAAAAAAAAATCAATCGTGGCGGGTGGCTCCTCCGGCTTTGGTTTACTCCTTTTACTATATATGTGTATTTTTTATTTTATCTTTTACTCCACCATCCACAAAATATTAATTACTACCTCCAGTCCTTAATATAAGACCCCGTTTGACTTTTAGTTTGGTCCTAATTATAAGACCCTAATCCATTTTGTCTCTCATATTTATGTATTTTTTTTCAAGATAATCCTTCTAATAATGATAGTTCTAGCTAATATACTTAATTAGCAAGGATATTTTAGAAATGACAACACTTATCTATTACAAATAACTAACTTAACTTACTTCCTTAATTTTCTCAAATTAGTCAACTGGGTCTTATAATTAGGACCGGAGGTAGTATATGGGGAAAAAGATGCTTGTCACAATACAAATAAATAATTAAATAATAATACGAATAATAGATCTTATATACTTAAATTTTTCTGGCAAAAAATATGTGTTTAAATTTTGACAAAAGTTAACCTTTGATCCTCTAATTTTATATAAGATTTTACTTTATTCTTAATTTTATAAAATATTTTTATCCTTTTAACTAAACACTGTTAATATTAAATAATTATTCTTTTATATCATAATTTTAATATGTCAGCACATTTATTAAAAGTGCTGATCTAAACTTAATATGTCAGTAAATATTAAAGCATTAAAAAAAGACACTTTATAAAATTCATAGATGAAAATGACATCTTGTGTTAAGTAAAGAAGCAAAGCCACATTTTTATCTGATTTTATTTACGTATTTGACGTTTGGATTCAAGCTTGAATCCAAAGGGTTGCACCACATTACCTATGAAATAAAATGACTTCGTACCATTATTGTTAATTCTATCAAATTGCTTTATTTTTTTTCTTTAATTCATTAATTTAAAGGCACTGAAAATTGAACCGGTGAGTGAATCAGTTGAAATAGCAACTCAAGTATTAGTGCTTCAAATCAATCAATCATAATTAAAGTATTATAATTTAATTAAAATATATAAAAATATTTATATATAATCATTCAAAATAATATTTAAATATAGAAGTGTTAATCTACAAGTAATCCAGATGCATTATACTTGTCAAACTAACATTATTCCCATGATTTGATCCACTCATATCTCTCTGATGACATAGTCCCAATGCGGGGAATCAGACTTCTAATTAGTCAAAACGAAAATCTATTTTTGATGAGCATTGAGGAAAAGGACAAATATGATATCATTTTTTATAAATAAATTCAGCGAAGGGGGTGTTTGGCAATTGCCCCAGAAGTGTTTCTAGACCCCAAACCATGGTTTGGGGAGGCTGATTGCCAAACACCAACTTTTTTTTTAAAACCTTGGTTTCCAACAAAACCTTGGTTTTGAGTAGACAAACCATGGTTTGGGCTTAAGCATCACGCGGGTTGCTTCTGAGGAGTAACAAATAGTCGTTGGAGTAATTATTACTCCTGTCAGTAGCTCCCAATGATGAAAAAGCACCTCTTCTCCCATTCTAAGCTTAACGAAGGCCTCTTCTCTCATTTCTCTTCTCCCATTCCGTCGCCCCTTCCGAAGATTTCTCTTCTCCTTTGCCGTCGCCTCTTCTCCCATTCGTGCTGTGCTGTCGATGAGTCGCCAAAATCATCCAACGACTCAATCCTCCCATAGGGTGGTTTGAAGACAGGGCTGGAGAGAATCGGCACTCGGCGTGACTTAGCGAAACGTACCATGGCAGCCTGATCGGACGACGTCGTATTAGAGTGGATAAAAGCGATACCACCAAGGGCAGCCATGGCAATGGCCATGGGAGCTTCGGAGACGGTGTCCATCGGAGAAACGACACGGGGGATATTTAGATGCACATTATGACTGACTCTGGTAGCAAGCTAAACGGCATCAGTAGGGAAGTCAATGTAGTGAGGGAGGAAAATGACGTCGTCATAAGTGTAGGAGTAACCTTGGTAGAAGAGCTTCTCGGCAGTGAAGCCGTCGTCAAACGGAGGCAGTGTGTAGTCCATTATCGTTACCAGCAGTATGCTGTGAGGGTTCAACGAAGGAGACAGAGTGACTTTGTTTTTTGTTGTTTATCAAATAGAGCGACTTCACTGCAAGAAATCAGAAGAAACAGACAAGCACAGAGTGCGACAAAGCTTTAAAGATAGGAAAGATAAACAGAAGGGGATAAGGAAGGAAGCAGGGAAAGCTCGAAGCTTGGGAGTACTTTAATAAATAATAATATTTTTATTGGCAAAATAATATTCATGTTTAAAATCTTTAATAAATAATAATATTTTGTTATTAGCAAAATAAATCATTTTCCTAAAAATATTGTAATTATTTATAAATATATATACACATTAATTATTTATTATTTATATTATTTATGTCTTATTTATTATGTTACCAAAATATATATTATTAAAAAATTTATTACTTCAAACAAACATATATTATGAAATATATTTTATATGTAATTATCATTTAAATTTATGTTCTTTTGAGTAATTTCTACATATAAAAAAGCACTTCTAACAACAACTATCCAAACACTCTCACTTTATCAGAATCACTTTTTCAGAAAATCTATTCTTTCAAAATCTATTCTTCCCATAATCTATTCTCCAGAAGCTATTTTCCAAACCATGGTTTAGACTTATCCAAACACCCCCTAAGTATGAGATATATATATATATATATATACATATATATATATATATATAAAGTTTTTTGCTTTAGGAAGTTAAACTCAAGAATGACTCAAGAAATTTCAGTCACATAAGCAATTCCAGATGACTCAAGTGTGGCCCTTTTGATGCTTCTTTATATACACAGCCGCGCGCGTGCGCACATATATGTATGTATATGTATATATGTATATGTATAGGTACGTATGTATGTACATATATGTACATAAATAATGAGGGTGCGCTGCAATTTAAAACATTTTATTCCCTCAGTTTCAATTTATGATGCATTTTAATTGTGGAGCGATTCTTAATGTTTTATAACATAAGATATTTTGAAAAATAACAATGATTCATATACACATAACCTGTTAATGAAGGATATTTTTGAATGTTTAATTTGTATATCTTTTTGAAAAAAGCAAGGTTTCTAATTGTATTTAATGATGCTTATTGGCCTTTATAATTTGCTCAAAAAACATCTTATAAATTGACATGGAGGAGTAATTTCCTAAATACGCCAATCAATTGCAAAAATCACATAGTAATTAATTAAGTGAAATAACTAATTAACACACGCAAAAAAAACTCACTACTATAGTAGTCAGTCTTGGGATGAGAAATTTTAACTACTAATGTATCAGGTTTTTCGGTTCATAATTCAAGCACGCGTTTCCCGTTATATCATTTATAAAAGGGTTCGATTTTACAAGCTCACATTTAAGAAAAGAAGGAATTTGGTGTTGGTTGAATAATTGAATTATAAGACCTTGACCCAAAAAAAAAAAGGAAAGGAAAGAAGTTATAAATTGTAATTAATTAAGAGCAATATTAATCCACGTTATTTATTCTTTGAATATATTTTTAAAAAAATACGAATAAACTATAAAGACATTGTATAGAGGGTGTCAAACAGTGTGAGTTGAAAGAATAAAAGAAAATGGGATCAAGGATTTATTTTATATTTGTATACTTTACTTTCTATATATAGTGCGATTCCTAAGTAAGTGTGTTCTCATTATCACAAGTAAATTGCTAATTTCATCTTCACCACACTCCACAATTATTTTGTTTATTGATTAAAAGAGGTCATGTTGAGTGGCAGAAGAATAGATTCTGGATAAAATAGATTTATAAAATTGATTCTCTTAAATCATGATTTATAATAACTGATTATCATAACCTACTTTGAATAATTTATGGTTAAACTCAGATTTTTAGCTCAAAAATATTTTTTAATTTTTTTATGGTTTATTTTATTATCTTGATAGATTCAAATAATGTTTATTTCTCAATTTGAGGTTTTTTTTATGATAACCATTGAAGAATTAATTTTATTCGAGATTTTTTGGCACAATAATTTCTTCAAGAGTTGCCGACTTAAGAGAGTGAAAAATAAGGTAATCTAGCTTTTGGTTTTTATTTAAGTAAATTAGGCTGGCATTATTAGCTTCACATTTGTGTAAAGTTTATTGTAAAAATTGTTGTGGATCGGATATTTTGACAATTGGAGTTGTAATTTGGAGTTATACGCTTGACTATTTTGTTATGAAATGATTTATATATGACAGGTGCTGAACAGCTCTAACAAATGTCTTGCTTATTTGTTGGCGTTCTACTCTCTCTCTCTATATATATAAGCATTTATTAATGGGAAAATTCTAATAAAAAATGACTGTTGAATTTTAAAATCCTAAATAAGTATTGGTTATTACATTCGTAAAGAAAATGACTACCTTTGAAAAGCAAATGACTACACATTTTTATAGTAATTCCTAATTTGAAATTTTGAAATTTAATAGTCTTTTTTTTTTTGGGAATTTTTCCTTTATTAATTGCGTGTAATTTTTAGTAAAAAAGAAACCCACAATTAAAAAAGAAATAGACATAGATAGTAATGTTCTTACGTCTATTCACTCAAAACAGACATAAAAACATAAGTAACAATATTTGTCTGCATCCGTTTTGAGTCGACATAGATATCTTTATCTATGTCTATTCTAGAACAGGCTTAGATAAGCATACTCACTACATTACTTTTATTTATGTCGCTTCAAATGTAATGTTAAAATTCTTTTAGAATATATATACATATATAAAAAGACTTTGCTGACACTGAAGCAAATCTTTTTAAACTCAAGAGTTAAGGATATGGAAAATTGGGCTTATAGGGTTTTCCACTTGTTAGAGCTTGACCTTGGCTCATGTTGAATCTCACTGAATCAATAGTATCAAATATCATACACTTGTTTTTTTTTCCGGGAAAAAAAATACTTTTAAAAATAACTACATTGCTAATTTAATTAATTAAGTGGGCCTCTTGTGTAGAAAATATGACAAATGCATGAGATGTACAAAAGCACAATCATATAGAAAGAGAATTAGCAAAATCCTACCTTTGTCACCAATAAAAAAAATTCTTTTTCATCTTCTAATAAAGAAATCAACAAAAGCTTTTCTGGGACGTGTCCATTTATCTTATAATTATCAATTAATCTATGAGCAGTGACCGTTAATAGACTATAAATTAATAACAAAAATCTACGTTTTAATTGCACACACATATGGTCAACGTCAAAACACTTTACTGTAGTGGGCCTTGTGTAAATATAAAGAATAGTGAATACTATTTGTTTTTCTCATTCAATTTTCTTTTTCCCCCCCTGATGCTGAAAATCCCTGTCTTACATAAATCATCCTTCAACAAATACAATATGGAAACTACAGATATATATATATATATATATATATATATAAAACCTACACTAAATTAATTTTCTAACCTAGGTATGATCATATGCTTCTTAGATTCTTGTATTCGACTCCAAGGCTAAGCCTAGTTGAAGATCCAAAGCTTTCTGAGAATGATTCGTTTTCTGGGTCGAAGTCTCCGACATGAAAGGCCTATCAGTGCGAGAGAAATCAAACATACAAGAAGGCTCCTGAAGAGAACGACGAGGATGATGATGAGGATTTGATGAAGATCTGAAGCTAATCTGGGATCCTTCATGAAGATTGAACAACTCGGCTGAGTTGTTATACGAAGAAGGATCGTAGAACCAAGAAGAAGAATTATAATTATTACTATTATCAGATCCAGATCCATAATACTGATAATAATAATTATTACTAGCTTGAAAAGATCGTTGTTGAAGATATAAGTTGAAGCTAGCCTTCCTGGCTTGAAGCTGAAGTCTCTTCTTCTTCATTCTCTCTTTCTTATGAGCATTTTGATGGCCTCCTAAAGCCTGTGAGTTTACAAACTCCTTGAAGCAGTATTGGCACTCGAACTTTCTCTGCTCATCTGAGGAAGAAGAAATCTTATTATTATTATCATTATTATTAGGTTTTTGATCTCTTGAAGATGATTCTGTGACGATAACGATCTTCTGATCTTGACCTGCTTCAGATCTGTCTGCTCTTTCTGATCCTGATGAAGAAGAAGACAGAATTGAGGTTGAAGAGTTCACACTTTCGTCTCCTTCATTTGAACTGGTAATTTTGTTGCTACATGGATTTAACTCAAACCCAAATAGCTTCAACCTCTTCTCCATGGAGTGTTCATTTTCTGAACCTTCCCATGTTGAAGAAACATCACACAGAACACTTTGCTTTTCCATCTTCTAGAGAGAGAAAGAGAGAGATAGATAGAGAGAAAGAGTTTTGAAGAAGGTGGTATTGTACCAAGAAGTGGTTTGGCTTCTTTAGCTTCTCTTCCTTTTATAGTAAAGCTGATAATGGGATGCTTACATTAAAAAAATCAAAGGGTCAATACAGAGAACATATAAAAGATGTGAGAAAAAGAAAAGTCAGATCAGATAAGAGGAAAATAAATATTTAATTGATTAATTGATTGATGATTAATTATGATACTAGTTAATTAATGAAATTAAAGTTTTGTTTATTTATATTGTGTTGTCTCTCTGTCATGCAATGGTGGTTGGTTCAATTACAACTCTTTTTTTAAATATTGTAGTAGTAGATAATGATACACCTCAAACTCCTCCAATAAGACGGTCTGGGAAGCACTTTAATTATGATATAATTAATTAAATTACCACTACTTAATTGGTGGTTTTGTTTAATGTATTTAGAAAGATATGGTGATATAATATTCGGTGTGCTTTATTAGACATGATTAAAGTTATTAAACTAACTGTAGCTGCACAAAGTCAAAGAAACAAAGGTTATAATTTATTTATCTCTCTCTCTCTCTCTCTCTCTCTCTATATATATATAATATCATATCATCTGGAAGGACAAAAGTGATCGGCTAGCTAGCTCTCTAACCTTAATTACTAATTAATATAATTTCCTGCTTTGTAAGAATATTTTAACTGTTCATCCAATGATTTCTTGGCTTTATGTATTGTTATCTACCGCTCAGCTTTATCATCATATTATAATATTAAGAAAAATTCATAGAAGAGCAAAAAATATGATACAAATATTTTATGAAATCTTTTAATCAGATGCTTGTTATTCACGATTCAAGAAAAATAGTTCTGCATCTTTATAATTAATTAGTAAGTTTCACATAAAATATTACAAATGTCTTCTCAGGTATTTTATACTAATTAACCATTTCATGCCAATTATTTAATTTATCAATTACACCTTTGTTGTAACTTTATTGCTATGGTAGCTAGCAGTTATGATAATAAAAATTAAAATAAATTTTCAGAGAGTTTATTTAAAGAAAATTCTCTATTAAATTATCCTCTCACTCCCTAATTAAAGTGGCCATATTGGATTAATTATCCAAAATATAACTAATTTATCTAAAAAGTATGTCTTTTTTTTTGTTGGAATCTAAAAATTATGTTTTAATCTCGAATCAACTCTCTCCATCTTAGTCTCAACAAGCGTAAATAGTAAATCTTTTATATCATACAAAGTTTAACAGTGAGTCATATTTCACCATGATGAATAATACAATTTGCCAAAATTTTAATAATATACTATAAAATTTGGTTTTAATACTCCTATTAGTTCAATTTACACTACAAACTAAGGATCAGAGGTAGTTTATAAATTAAATATTAATGTGAATGCCCTATTGGCTAGTACCATCTACTACAGCTCAAATGCAAATGAAGTATTTACAAACGCTTCAAAAAAAATGTGATTATTAATTCAGCACTAAAGGAAGCTTCTTTGTAATTATCCTTCCACCCACAAATAGATAAAGATATGGGAATTAATAATTAATTAATTGATTAACTAATGTGGGTTATCTTGACCATGTGATTAATCTATGATGATAGGAAAAGAGAAAAGTTGCTAAATGAAGGAATATATATATTTTTACAAAAAGTGGGGAATGAGGTAAGCTGATATAGTGAAGGGTCTTCCATAAGATCTCAGCATATCTTGTTAAAGCAGGAAAACCCTAATATTTTATACTCCAAAAGCATATGTTTTCTTTTCAGGAGAATTAATTAATCATCTTTTGCTTAATTTTTAATTCAAAAAATATATTGGCATTTGCCTTGGACAGTTGTTCATTTTCGACCCCACCTTTTGTTGCTTTTGGCCCATTTTTGAAACCATCAGATTGTGTTCTTATTCTATTGTCTCTACCCACATCTTGTCTATATATTATATTTTAGTGGGACTTCCTCCAACAATAAACTAATAAGATTTTCAAAAGATAACACATAAAACGAATACAATGAACTTAAACATTTTTTATAACTTCACGTTACATATAAATCTTGTTATGTTGATTTTATTAAAAATAAAATCAAGCCTATGAAATGACATATCAATATGTTTAATTATTAATATCAATATATATAAAGATAACAAGTTTCATCACTATTAACAAGTTGTCAATAATATAATTCATTTAAAATTCTATATGTAATCGGATTCAAATATAATTTTGTAAAAGAGTAATGATTTTAATTTATGTACAAAAAAGAATTATTTAGTTCTTATAAACTTGACTTAGTTATAATTTCTAAAGTTTAACTTGGTAGAACTTAATTTCTCAACTTCTACCGGCTTTAGTATGTTGATCTTTTTTTTTTTGGGGACTGAAATTTAGTATGTTGATCTGTACTCTTTATATCCCAACTACAACCTATACGGTCCATGAAAAACTGTGATTTTTTTTTTTAATTTAACAAGCAATGAATTCAATGATGAAAATTTTAAAGAATTAAATTCAACGAGTTAAATTTTAGGAATTAACTTGAGTCAAAAATTATCAATGATTCAATTTCCAATCTATTTATCATACTTTAACCAATTTTTAACTTATTCTTTATTATTATATTTTTTTTTCAATATTTTGGCTTATATATAGGGGTAAATCTTATTTCATTAATTACATTTAAATTTTTGTTTTATCAAATATCATATATATTCAGAATATCAAAACAATTCCTAATTAATTATATTTAACGACAATATTTTTTTTCATATTTTTAATATTAAATTCCTTTGAAAATATTAATATTTTATTTCTAAATAATTAATTTTATACTTTTAATATAATACTCTTATTTGGTTATAAGTCTTAAGCAAAGAGATCCCACCAATATAAATGTGTGTGTGTGTGTGTGTGTGGGTGGGTGTGTGTCTGTGTGCATACATATCTCATTGTGACCATCAATTCCCCCTTGTTTTTCTTTCATAAAAATCATGTTCAAGTTGGTTTCTTGCTTTAGGAGGAAAATTCCAAGTGGGCATATATACATGCAGAGTCATCAAAGCATGTTATCAATTCAAAATATACTTAATTAGTGGGTGGGTTTAGTGATTGATTTGATTTAATTAAATCAATTATTTTATCAATTCATTTCATTACACGTTGGTCCTTGAGGGCATATTAATTAATTGAGAAGATGATTTATTTTCATGAGGTGGTCCCTATCTTGCAACCTAACCATTCTTATTTTGTTTCAGTTACAGTTGCGATCCTATTCCAGAAACCTTGTTGCTTTTCTGGAAAAGTCTCAAATGCTTGGTCGTTTATCAATAGTTTTTCAAACTAATTGTTTTAATTTCTAAAATTATACCGGCCTCACTGTTTTAAATTGATCGAGCTTGAATCACATGTGTAAAAATCTCTCAGCTCAATAAATGCATAAGATCATCACTAATGAAAAATTCAGTTTTTACAGCGGTTTTTCTACACCGATTGCGACCAAGATAGTGTAGAAACTAAAAAGTATGATCGGTAATAATTTCATAATTTTTTTGGAACCACGACAAAATAATATGATAGAGTTCAAATATTATAAAATGTCATATAACATATATTAGCACATTAAAAGAAAGAAAATTACTTTTAGGAATTACATAACAAAAATTGTAAATAAGCGAGAGAATCTTCTCCCAGGTGATGGAAGGTAATAATTTCATAATTAAAAAGTGATATTATTACTTTCCTTCTGATTGTCAATGTAACTTGTGTAAAAATTTTGTGCCATTTAAGAATTAAAGAAAAATAATAATTTTTTTGGGGATTATAAGTAGTATCCTCTTAGTAGAAAAGACTAATTTTCAAGGTAGTTATAGGTATAAAAGGTAAATCCTTTGCAAGAAAGTTTCTTTTTAAGCAGCGAATATTAACAATTTGGAGTTATAGGTAAGATTAAATTCATGATCTTCCACTAATAAAAACATATTTCATGCCGAGATAGATAAATCCTTTTCAACAAGGTTAACTTTACCGAAAATGGAACTTCTAATTATTTGCTTAGTGACTGCAAATCCATATTACTTCTCTTTTTTTTGTTTCGTGAATTGAAGAGAGATCATAGACTGCCATAACTGACCAAGTGAGAAAAAAATATATTAATTAATTGCAAATTGCAATGTGATAAAGTAGTTGTTATAATTAAAAAAGATTGAAGAAAAGAGATTGATTTGAAATGTCTGGTAATGCCGAATATATATATATATAAATATATAATGATGGATTAAGCGCACTAATGGCACTTCGCTTAATGTCACAACAACGAAATTTCCAGGCTGCATCTCTCTTCCTCCTCGTTGCTTTCCTTCTGTTGTAGCTAATCGCTCAGAGTTCTAAATTTTCTGAATTCTTAATTTCAAATATATATATATATATATATATATATAATGACATATAGTTCCATGCTTCTTGAAGGGATATATTTGAGTTAATTTTTGAAAAAATGAAACCAAAAAAAGAAGTTGGAAATTATTAAATTCTAAATCAGGTTTAATAACAACACTTTATTTAATGTTGACAACACTAAATTTACAAGTAACAACAAATTTTTGTTGACATTCTTTATTTAACATTGAGTAATTTTTAGCTTCTTCTTTTATTATGTTTTCTTAATTTTTTCAGAAAGGAAATATATTCTCTTAAATTTTCGTTCATTTTCACACAGAGCTTCTACTTTTGAAATCATTAATCTCAAAATTTTCACATCCCAACAAACAAATTACTTCATCAAGGTTTTTCAACAATACTACGAACAAAGTATTCACTATTCACCAAGGTTTTTGTTGGCAAACAGGAAAAAAATACTCATCAACATCTAAATCCAAAAATTTTTTTTCTTTATGTAAGTTTCCTTGATTTTTTTATAATAAAAAAAGAAAAAATTAATCTTTTAGTCCTTATGGTTATGAAGCATTTGTAACTCAGTTTTTATATTTTGACTCGATATAACTCAATCTATATAGCCTTAACTCGGTTGTAACTCAGTTCTTAAAACTCGACTCACTGTCACTCGATCCCTATAATTTTACCTATTTTATAATTTAGTCTTTGTGTTTTTAAAAAATAAAATTCTATATCTAATAAAAGGAATGACTAAATTATAAAATGGTTAAAAGTATAAAGACCGAGTTGTAGCGAGTCAAACTTCAAGAATTAAGTTACAACCAAGTCAAAACTATAAAGGTTAAGTTGTACTGAGTCAAAGTATAGGAACTAAGTTTTCAATGCGTCAAAACTATAAGGATGAAAAGATTAATTTTTTCTGGAAAAAAATACTCACGTTTGGACATTTCAACGATAAGACATCACAAACATCAAGTCTTTGCAGACAGCGAGATAACTAGCTAGGGCTATTCCATTTTTCAAAGAAGTAAAAGCAAACCCGGAAAATGGGAGGAGAATAAATGGGTTAGATCAATTGAAAAAAAGAAAAAATTACATTTTTGCTAAAGATCTTAAAGTTCAAGTGTGCAAATCATTCCACGTTATTACTCCATTCTTCTCTTTTTTTATAAGAAACAACTACTGTATATCTATCTTTTTCTTGTTTATAAGAAAATTTATAGGATATCTCAAATTTTTAGCTCATTTTCTATTTAGCCCCATTAGTTATCATTATTAGTACTCAATATACTTATTATCTCATTTCTTGAAACATCACTCATTCATCTCTCTTCATGACACATTCCCTCTCTTTCATAATTTTTTATTTTAATAATTTTTTCACTCTCTTCCCCATAAATAAGAGTATTCTTTAGGGGGAAAAACTTATAATTTTACATATTTATTATCTTTAATATTTTAACTAACTTTTTGGTATACATGATTTGGTCATATGTTTCTTATAAAAAGAGAACAGGGAGGGCAATTATTGAGCCATTTTATATGCATGATAATTAGCTTATCAAAATAAGTTAAAATTACATTATTTGTAACACGTCCCATGTTCACCTGAAGGTTCGCCCATCACTAATATCGCCAATATAAAGTCAGTTCAAAGCCTGCCATCGCGGTCATCCCATGCATTGCCGTTGAAGTTGAAGCTACTATACATCTGTTGAAATTAACCCTACATACAGTGAAGCCGCCAATGAAGAAGACGACTCCCATGTCAATGACACAGATCGCTTCCCACTTGTGATGACCATAAGCATTTTTAATTTTTAGTGTACTTCAAGGCATCCCCGTATCATTTTGTACTTGAAACTAATTCTTGACAGGTCGGGAGTGTTTAAATTAAAGTTAAAACCCTTCTAATAAGTATTTTTATTTATAACTACCTGTGGTATAGTGGCATGCCATTTATCTCGATTGTGGGTTCAATCTCACTTGCTAGCTACCGCTTAACATTTTTGATTATATTTATAAATCACTTTCAATATTTTTTTCACCAAAATTAAATAAAATTTTAGACTTCATTAATCTAGTTCGACAATTTAATAAGTTTTCAATTCTTTCCAGATTAAATATACATAATTTAAAAATTAAATAGCATGGGCCAGTATTTAATAAGGGGTAAAAGGAGAAACTAGTGATAAAAATTAATGGCATATGCTTTATAATTATTACAAAAAATTGTTTTTTCCTCATCTTATAAATAGATCAGAGTGATGCAGTACAAACAAATTTTTTTTTTAATTTCCTCTTTGCCTTCCCTTAAACTTCTTTCTTATAAGTATGACCTAATTGTGTGAATTAATTCAGCAAACAAAAAATAATAATTGTGTGACTTAAATGTGATAGTTGCATGGTCCTGCATATTGGAAGTCAATTATGAATAATGTGTTGTACCAAACTCGCAATAAATCACTCTATACAAATTTAATCCACATGCAAGAATACGAAACTGCTTGGAACGTGCTTCTTCTAAAAGTTCACCGAATTGTTCCTAGGCATATAATATACAGATTCTACACAATGTATTATTTACTACTCCTCCGATACTTAATATAAGACCTAATTATTGAGTTAATTTTGGTCCTAAATATAGACATATTTTTCATATTTATCAATTTTTTGTAAATTACCCCTATAGATTTCCCTTAACCATGATCAAGTAGAAGAAGGAGAAAAGATATTAAAGAAAATGATTATGGTGTTTTAGGAAAAAAATATTATATTTTTTTATAATTAACTAACTTACCTAATTTTCTTAATCTAAACAAGTTAAATAGGTCTGATATTAAGGACCGAAGAAGTACACGCATAGTTAAATAATAAATACTATAAATTTTATTTTTATATAAATATGATTAATGATTTTTTAATGAAAAATATCATTATTGATTGAGTATCCTCGCCCTTGGTTAATTTTGTAAGAGTTTGAGTGCATTCTTGAATGAGTTACAGGCACTTTAAAACCAAAAAAAAAAAAATTACACATGACAATGACGGATTTGGATTATGTCCTTATCATTTTGTCCCCTTTTCTTCTCCTCATATTATCTCCACATTTGGATAAAAAATTGAACAAATGAAATTTAATATCTTATAAAATTATATCACTATTATAATATTATAGAAAACATTATCACATCAAAGCGTATTTGTCAATAACATCTGGAGTCTAAGGTTGGAATGATTTCTTTTCAGCCATCTTTGTTACGCAACCTTTTATATTTTATGTTATTATAAATAATAAAACATAGCTGCATTTAGATTCAGATTCAGATTTAGAATAATTAATAACACCCAAACATGTGATGTACTGAAAAAAACACAAGCACATCGCATAAATTTAAAAGCACAGGGAAAAAAAACATATTATAACACATACTTGCTCATATGAAGCACAAATCTGATGAATTAACATTAATTGTTAATTAATAAATAAAATACATAAACTTCCCTTTTCATTTTAGCTGGCTTTGCCGTCCAAGTTGTTCTTATTAAGATCATTAAATTATATGTAGGCATGCTATAATTAAACTTGATTGTTACGAATTGAAGATTTATTTCACATTTAAATAAATATTGTTTGATTTCAAACTGAATGATATGGAATAAATAAACAAACAAACAAATAAATATTCAATTTGAAAGGTACTTGATCCAAACCTATAGCGGCACAAGTGTCTGTTGTTGAACTAAAGCATCCAATAAATTAAACGCCAAGACTTGGATTTCAAATGACATCCAATATATCTATACCTTTACAAGGATGGATCTGTAAATTTGCCCAATATTTAAAATAGATCGTACTATTTTATAAATAATATAATTTTAAGCAGTTCTTATACTTTATCTTGGCAGCATAGGGAATAATCTCATTCAAAACAATCATAATAATATATGTTTAAGCTTCTTATACATAAATTCCTATTCCTTGTATGTTTATTTTTCTTCCCTTCCATGCTTATTTGGTATATAAGCATAACTTGAAGCTTAGAAACCTGGATTAAAATTTTAAAACATAAAACTAGTTTAACCACTTCTTTATCAATTTCCTGTCATATTTGGACTAAATACCAAATGCGTTTTCTATATTAGTGCTTATTTGAGACAGTGTTAGGAAACCAAGAAATCAATTGGGGCAAAAAAAACAAAGTAGTTGGATAGAAAATGATACTTGATATAGATTTGGATCAACTGAATTTTTCACCCAAAAGTCACTTAAAAATTGAATCAACTTTTTCTGAATTTCTAGCTTTTGGATTTTTTTTTTCATATCATCCAAACAAATTTTTATTAAACTGATTTTTTTATAAAACCCTATTCAAACATAAATTATATTACATTAATTAACTTTTATCCCAACTTCAATTTGTAAAAATCGGCAGGGATAAAGATCGATTTTACCCACATTAATTCAAATAGACCATTGACACTAAATCATAGCACTTTAAAAAGGCACATGGCACTAGTTTCGCTTTGTTAATTATCATTTTTGCCTTTTGATGTATAAAACAACAATTAGAGGAATTTTAAATATCATGGCATCATTATCCTGGTATTGTATATTTGTATACAATATATGAAATACTTTTTGAAAAAAATAAGATAGAAGGCCAAATTAACAAGATATAAACCTCTTTCTGCATCACCAAATGCATTCGATTCTTAATATAAAATTTATTTTAAAAAATTTAGTTATTTGTAATAAATATAAATTAATTTTTCCTAAAGTATCATTTTTAATCATGACCACCTTTAAATGAAACCCCTTCATCCATGTAATCAATGACAATACTTTAAAGAATAAATTATAAATTTGAGAGATAAAATCTCATACTTATGACCAAATTCAATTATCAACTAACTCTTATATTAAGAACCAAAATGCCACGTCTTATGATATAAGCTGCTCAAAATTTATTAATATTTGAACCTCTTTTTTGAAGTTTTGGAATAGCTTATTTAACCATCCATTATGAACAAAATCCACACTCTCATGGGAGACAAGAGTTGGACAAAAATTTAGTGAAATGATGGTCAAAAAGATTAGTCAAATTTTAAGGGCACAATCCTTGCTCCGTGGAAAGCAAAAGCACAAAAGCATGTCAGAAATTTGATCAATTACTACTCAGGACAAAGTGATGATCCCAGTATGACATTAGCTATTTATTTAGGGAAAATAGAAAAAGAAAAGGGGGGAAAAAAACAAAAGAGATATCATTATACGCATATCAATATTCCCCACACTTTATAGATCATAACCCAATCTTATGTTGTTATCCACAGAAAGGAACCAGTATATATATGAATGGGATAATATCCACCCCATAGGTTAAAAGGCCTATGTTATAGTCATTGGAATCTTCATGTGCATACTTCATCATCACCCGAAAAAAATAAGCTGGTGAACCCAACACGCGTTAGTGTCAGCACCAAGCACAATAGATGTCACTGTTGACGTTTGGCGCGAGGCAGGAGTGCAAGAAGAATTTTTTTCCTTGGACCCTGCAATTCAAGCATCCTTCATAAGAACACATCAAATTTTGCCCCCAAAAAAATGCACAAGAGCACATAAAAAACAATGTAACCAAGAATTTACGCAGCATACTTCTGTGCTCCACCAAATTCCCCTTGTAACAGGGGGTACAAGTACACAAGAAGCACGAAACAGCAGCAAAAGACAAGCAAAGTGCCAGGAATAAATTCACCAAAAAGAAGAAAATAACCAGGAATAACACCTTTCACATGGTTCAGATGACACGATTTTACAGAACGTATTAAAGCCACGTGTCCATGGCTGAGAAATAAAACGTTCACAAACTGCTATAGGATGAGGAGTTCCTGAGGCAGAGTGTAAGAAAAGGCATCCTCACAAACTGCTATAGGATTAGGAGTACATCCTGAGGCAGAGTGTAAGAAAAGGCATCCAGCACGTCATACAGTAAAATGGCAATAGCCCAAGAAACAAGTCTTTTTAAAGAATCTATAAATAGCAAAGCATATTATAAAATATGACACCAAAATGATATATGCTGTGGAGACATTTTGCCGTTTAATGGTTTTCATTTGGTCTTATTTAATACACCCAGGGAATGGAGATGCTGCAGAGGAAAACAGTAAAAGATAGGCGGTACATTGAACAGGACAGATAACACAGGAGTTAACATGCAAACATAATACAACATAAACTCATGATGCATTTCTGTTTCTTCAGCAAAATGACAAGGCTTTAGCGCAAGCTTAGAACCACTGTTTCCTTCTGCCAAAACGTGGTTCGGAACCACCGCAACATGATTCCAAAAACACTCTTAATCATCTATAAGGAAAAATATTCAAGCTGAAATTTCAAGCCTCATGGGACATCTAACTGCCACAAGTGAAACAAGGCAATTACCATGGGAATTCCAAGCTCTTTAAGATCATTCTCTCCCATCTGCTTCAATGCAGCCATATCCACCTGCATATACATGAATGGATAACATAAATACCAAATTACAAATCTAACCCAGACAGGAACGAAACTAAAACATCAAACGTATATTATATTTACATTATTTAATTAATCCATAATTTCATAAAAACACTAATATGATGAGACGATAACTTACTAGTCTATGCCAAATACTGAAGGAACTCATTTTTAATTAAGTTAACATAACAATAAGGATTTTCCTGAATGCCAAACATTGCTGAAGCTTATGAATCATTGTATGAGGCACTTTGGACGATAACCAAGACAGGGTGTTACAAAAGAAATTCAAAACTGAAACATATTTTGAAGAAGTCCTTCAAGCAATTGGTGTCATTACTCAAAGAACCATATTTCTCAGTCACATCGTCATTGTAATTTACATAATCAAGGATGATCAAGGATGCATTCTACGAATAACATGTTTAGAAACATTTTTTAAACTTAGAAACAGTAAAGCTCATGACGAACTCAATAGGTTTTTGACGTAAATATTTAATGTCAATCTTGTAAAGGATTAACTACTCAAAGGAGCCCATGATTCAAAAATACTCGTAGGGTTCTATTTATCAATCACTTCCAACATGTTTAACAAAACTTAAAAAAACTTTAAACCCCTCCATTTTAAAATTTAACAACTTTCCAATTTCACCCTTTAAAATATATAAAACTTTCCAACAAAATAACAATTCACATAATAATCAATAAAAGGTAAAATAGTACAATTATGTCAAAAATTTAATAATGTGATTTATAAATAAGACTAGAGGAGTACATTTTTTCTAATCATATTCTAGGGCATAAATAGTCAATGGCATCGATCTATGTAGCCTACCCTACTTAGTGAGATAACGCTTTGTTGTTGTTATTCTAGGGCATAAATAATCGGTGCATCAATACTTTTGAACTTCCATTAAACAAATTATGATTTTAAAATATCTTTCAAAATGTATCAAGATGATCATTGTTTACACAAATATACGAGTTTCATACTTCCTCAGCCTTGAAGAGAATAGCATATTTTCCCAGTCCCAGCGCATTTAACAGACCATCCACAGTTTGGGGTGTTTGCTGTTCGCTTTCCTACATGATTATCCAGGGAAGTCACATGTTAGAACATACTCTGTATCAACTCAATTCAAGGCCAATTTGGTATAGTGGAAAGATTTATTAAAGGAATTCGGAGAAATCCATAGGAGCATTGAAAATTCATCTGCCTCTGCTATAACACTGGGAAATTCACAGATAAGACGATTTAAAAGGTATTAATAAAAAGGGGGGGATCGAACAGAAAGAAAATTTAAAAAAAAAAAATCATGAAATTACATGAACAAAAGAAAACATTATTTCACACAAACCTTTCAGATTCAAATTTTCAAGTAGGATCCTAGTTCTAAGGTAAAAGTTGAAGCAATTTCTTGATAGGCAAGTAGAAAGGAGAACTTGCAAATAACAAATATTGAAAAGACATAATCAATAATTTGCTGAAATTCTCACTCAATCTCATCAGAATATCACATAAGGCACATATCTCTGGCATCAGCTAATGACCAACCAGACAAAACCATTCAACAAATGATTGGTTTATATTGGAAACAACCTCTTTTATGTCAGATTTTCTCTTGTACATCCTCATTCTATCACCAAGACTCATTATCACTGTCCAAAACCTTTTGATTCTCCCAAAATTGCTTAAGCATCCTTCTGAACTTTCTTAGCCGTTTCTTTCCACACGTTAACATTTCCTAGTGACTCCCAAGCCCTTTCCTCTAAAAGATTTCTTCTGAAATCCCATGCTTCTTATCCTTTAACTGCCACCGCCTGATCCTTTGTTTAAAACTTTGACGATGCTTTTGCTTTTCACTCTTAATACGCACATCAAAGACTAGAACCTATATTGTGTTGTCATACCATCCCTAGGAATCATTTTGCAATTTTCACAAAGTCTTCTATCAAGATTCCTTACCAAAAAGATGTTAATCTGCGGCCATAAGGCTCCACTCTTGTAGCGATTAAATACTCCTCCTACTTTTTAAAGCAAGTATTGACAATCTTGATATTGTATGCCAAAGGGAAATCAAGAATAAATTGTCCTTCATCATTAAGCTCCCTAAAACCAAAACTACCATAAGCCTCGCATATTGTCCTGCCTCCTTGCCAATATGTGCATTAAGATCCCCGCCAATGAAAATCTATTCATTGGGTGGCATGCTCTGAACCCAACCCCCCCCCCCAAAAAAAAATAATATCTTCCCAAAAATTTTGCTTAAGGTGCACTTTTGCCTCTAGTAAGGAGCACAAGTCCAACAATTATTCTTAAAAATATGATTTCATCAACAATGATACCCAACACCATTCCTTTTTTCTACTTTCCCCATGTACCAAAGTTTGAAATATGCAATTTTCCTAGATTTTTCTCTGACCCATTTAGTTACCTAGGGGCATAAAATTTTACTACAAATATTTTACTAAGATCTTTAAGATCAACTTCTCATGAATCCTAGCTATTCAAAAAATTGTAAGCCATTGAGTAAACGAAATATTCTTTTTAAACCTAACATGAGTCATAATTGAACATGAGGGTGTCATGCTAAAACTAAAAGAGTTTATTTATAGCCCACGGTTTCATAGATGTGGTTGCTCCTGCACAAAAAAGTCCAAATAATGGATGCCAGACTGATTCTTTATAGAATAAATCCCCGAAGACAACTTACTGTGATCAGCAAAGAACAAGATATCCACAAATTCCATATCAATATACAAAACAGAATCTCCTCTAAAACAGTTCACAACTCAGCAGATCATGAGGTACTAATTGGTTAACTCACCCAAAATAATTCAATACGCGTATTTTAAGGTGGATGTTCAAAATAATTAAAACTGCATACGATCCTACTTAGATTATTTGCTTTTAAAATCAGCATAGTTCTCCTTATACAAACAATTTCTACTCCTAATGCATAAAATAACAGCAGAGGAGAAAACAGAACCAACCAGGACATGAAGCTGACAGCCATTAAAAAAGTTTCTCCACATAGCACTAATCTAAGGGGCTGAATTTTTTTTCTTTCTTTTTTTTTTGGTTGGGGGGGTGGTTGGGGGTCTGATGATCGAAATGTAACTGTCATTTACCATGTATGAAGTCCTCTGTGCTGCTGCTGCAATTCTTGGAGGAGGAAGTTGTCCAAGTTGTGGCGCTATAGGCTTAACTGTTATTGAAGGCACCGTGGACACTGTAGAATGTGACATTAAAGATGCAGGTGCAGCGCTTGGAGGCCTTGAATTCTCGAGAGCATCCCTAGTCACATAAGGAACGGGCCTAGCACTGTCGTATGCCCTGCTCAAAGGCCTTCTTTGGAGGTCTTTAACATTACTTTGAGGGGAAATGCCCCTGGAAGTACCAGGAAATCCATCTGGTGATCTCTGTCTCATATGATTTGATGACCAAGGTGAGTATGAGCTTCTCATATTTTCCATTCGCATTAAATCATCAGAACTTCTAGCTGAAGAGATTCGGCCTAACATGCTTGTTTCCCTATCAGACATTTGTTGTTTTAAACTAGAACTTGCAACTGGATGTTGAACTGCTGTTGACAATTTTTCACGGAGATCCATGAGCCTCTTAGTATTACCATTACCCTCAGTGCGCCTCAGTGCACTTTTCCTCATAAGCTTTAGGCGGAGATCATCTTTGTCAATTCGCCCTTCTGAATAAATTGATGTCAATAAATTAAACATATATAGCGACAACAAAGCAACACAGAGATGCAAACGTAAATCACTGCTAGGGAAGTTTACTACCATCCAGCCTACTTCGCATGCTTATATCTCCTCTCTGTCTGCAGTAAACATGAATAAAGGTATCATTCAAAGTGAATTGTCAATTCATGAAACAAAGAACAACATGCAGCATCGTACGTGAACCATGAAGTTTCTGAACAAACGCAGGACACACTAACGAAATATCAGATATTGATGTCATCAGGCCAAGGGCTACGGGTTCAATACTATCACAACACAATAGGAGATTAAGTGAATAGAAAACACACCGTTTATTGTTGCTGTGATCATCCTCATGCCATAAAGAACTGTCTGCATTATGTCCTATTCTATCTCTCACAGAGCGCTTAATCCCGGCTGTGGGAACAGAAGAAGAGAAAGAAGCACCCGACGCAGACAGATCCCTCTTTACAACCTAGCTCAATCACATAACAAGTCACTAAGGTAAATCCAAGCCGTGAGGTCTTAAACCCAACATTTAAATGCCCAGAATGCAAGAAAAAGTGAAAATTAAACTCTACGATGATTTAGTTTTCCATCAAAAGGGATTTCAAGCATCTTTAGCAAAACTTGTACCTGACCACTACGGCCAAGAGTAATGGTGACTCGACCCCTCGAAGTATCGGACATGTCAGGAATCAAAACCCTAAATTATTATCTTGGCGCGATTTTATGCAACCAAAATCCTCAAACTCAAACACGAGGCATCAATATGCTCGATCCAGAAGCCCACAAAGGCACCCAAATCCCATTGCTAGGAATAGTAACAAACAGACAGAGAAATTGACATGTGCGAAAGCTTCTAAGAACCGCTGAAGAAGTTATGGAAGTGCCCCGAGATTCAAGTAGAGGATTTTCTCTCCGAAAATATGGTAGAGAGAAGACGGAGTGTTCGAAATGAGCTGGATGAACTAGCACGGCGGTGCTCCGCCGTTGCGGTGCTTGAAAATGAAGGGAGAGAGAGGTCGTATCGTATGGTTGAAGCGAGGCCAATGGTCGCTTCTTTGATTAAACAAGGGCCGTTCGATTAACCGTGGTGTGCTCCCTCCCTTCTGGGTTTGAATAGCACCGGGCGGGCTTCGGGCAATGAGTACGGGCTAGCCAGTATCCAAACAGAGCCCATTTAAGCCCATTATAAATGGGCCCTTCTCACAGGTTTTAGGCTAATCCAAAGCCCTTTTTTTTTTTTTTCTTTTTCTGTTGGCATGTTATAACAAGCAAGAACTAGCAAAGGATTTAACTATCATCATAATTAATACCTGACAGTACCTCGAATAGAATTATTTCTAAGAAAAAAAATACATATGTTTTAACAAAAAAAAAAAGTATTCTCATAATTTAAACAGGAAAATACTGAAGAAGTACATATACGTAAAGTTTTCCACTCAGAAGTTCTGCCTCTTGATTAATTTAAGCAAATGTTTTGCGCACAAATGTAATATGATATGTATTAAAAAGCCGAAGAAAATACCTCTAAGAAAGTTCTAAATGATGGATTTTCTAATTTCTAAATAAAATTATTTGGATGAATTTTTGAAATATGTAACGAACGTACATTTATGAACTCTTGAAATAAATCTTAATTTGAAATTACCTAATTAACTCCTCATGTATCTCTAAAATTATATTTATTATGAGACTTATCATATGATTAAATTATAAAGACCCACAGCAACATCAAAACAGAAAAAGAGAAAACCTCAAACATTATTAAAAGATTCTAAATTAGAAACCAAACGTTAACTTGTGAAGCTCGGTTACTACTCCACCAAGACCCATAAACGAACGCAAAATGGTGTCCGGTTCAATTTGCAGAAGTGTTTTGGATTTCTCATCAAGCATAGTCTAAACCACGTAACCCCAAGCATATTTCCTTTTTCCTTTTTATCATAACCCCAAACATATTTTCTAAGAAATTATTGTAAAAGAAAAGGGCAAAAATATTGGTTACTAACTCTGACTGACTGAATCTGCTTGCACCTTGATCCCGTCTTTTACTATATTAATAAGTACTTGATACCATGCGAAATAAATAAAAATAAAAAAAACTATATGTAAATGGGCGGGCACAGACAGTCCATGCCCTTACCCACTACACACCCATATAACACACTAACCCAACCCATTTAAGTCCATCGATTTTGAGCACTTAATGGGTGGACTTAAAGAGGCAAAAAAAAAAAAATGCAAGTAATGGGCTGATCATACTTGTCACTAGCGCTTCAAGTAAGTTATTAGTATTAATCCTATGTAGTATAGGAGCTAACTCTTGGTCAGTCTCTTGTGGAGTCAAAGCTTGGCTTTAAAATAACTTTTAAATTGAGTTATGTGATTAAAAAGAAATAATGAGTAGAAGAAAATGTTGATTTTCAATTAAGGTTAACAAAGAAAATTACAGAGAACACAAAAATAAAAGATAGTGAATAAGAAAAACTTTATTGATAAGATGAGCTTCCCAAAGATTGATGTGTGGCTATCCCGGTCCAAAAGTTAATAAGAATTAATAAAAAGAGAGTACTAAGTCGAAATATAAATCCCAAGTGAACACATAGGTCATAACTATTTAATTAATAGCTATACCTAGAACTAGTATATAAATATCAACTAAATAATTATTTTCAGAACCACTTAGCATGTGAAAATTCAATTCCAATTATAATTTGTTCCTCAAAACAAGAACATTCAAACGATATATTCTTGAAAAATAAGCTAGTACTAAACTTAGTTCATAACTACTCATGCAACCCTAAAAATAACATATTAGAATAACATGAAATAATCATAAGAGGAAAAAGGATTTATAAATAAGCTCACAAATTATAACTGAAAAAGCAATTCACATTATTAATAATCAAAAGAACCACATGTAAGAGTTTCAAAACCTACAACTACGAAATCATAAAACTTATATATGAAATATTAAAAACTCTAATTACAACTCATCCAAATTAAAGCATAAGACTCAAGTCACAACATCTCTCCTCAAGAACAAAGAGACTAGCCACTCATATGGCTAGAGCACATCATATTGATAAAGAAAGAAAACAAAAATATAGAGATGAAATAGAAAGAATTTGACGCCTTAGTGGATGCTTGTGAGGGGTGTAGAGAGTGAGTGAAGAAGAGATGGCCTGCTCCTTGCTCTTGGACCTCTTTTTATAGCCTTGGCTGACCCCCTCTTTGCCTCCTTATAAGATAAAGATTATCACTAGTGCAAAATACCCCTTTTGGCTTCAATTAAAAATATGCTTTCGCTACTACATTGGAGGTGTAGTAGAAGGCAGAGAAGCAAAAGATAGGACTTATGATGTCGGTCATAAAGGAACAGACGCCATAAGTCACAACTTACAGATTCTGTTACGCACTGCAACAGACGCCATAAGTCACAACTTACGACTTATATTGCTCACTGCAACAGACACCATAAGTAGTCATTTTTTGGGGAAAAAAAATAAAACACAAATCCAATGATTGCCAATTACTCATGAACTAATTTGTACAAGCATCTCAGTACATATACACATATCTAATTTCAGAAGGACTAAAAATGCCAAAGCCAACCTAAATTTCAGCAATTGCATAAATTTGTAATAACACAAATATAAAAGCTAGATGCTCTGCCTAATTTGGCTAACATGCTCTTCAAGCTGCAAGTATTGTTGCAGGAATGAGAGAAACCCAAAGACAAATCCTTTACCTGAGAACATTATTTCATCCGAGATGTTACCTTTGACACATAAAGCTAACAAATAATTTAAAAAAATAACCTTGAAATCTGAAACTGATAAAAGATGTAAACGTAGTTGGACTTGTCCAAATAAGGGATCCAATAACAAGCACTAGGACGCACAAATGCCATATTTTCAATTCATTATAAACATGGAACTGTATAATAAATAAAGTTTTGTGTATATGCCACGTAGAGCATAACATGTATAAAGCTTCCTAAATTGTGGAGATACCTTAGTATGGTTAAGGGGGTAGTAAATATGAAGCAACCCATTCTCTCTGCTATATCTTCTTGTCTAACGAAGACATAACATTCTTTGTCTGACTCAATATCTTTACTTTTCCATAGATCATTCTCACTGACTATATCTTAAGAATTACCTTCTTCTATCATAAACCAAAAAACTTTCAAAGCATTCTAGAACTTAAACATAAAAAATAAAAGGCTTTTCTACAACTCAAAAATATGAATGTCTTGAATCTCAACATGGAAAGTAAATTACTTTGTAATGTAATAAGCAACAAGTTTTAAAGATAAAGTATGTTTGGACGTGTACCAGTTGTATTCTATGAATTTCATGTCTGAGCACATTGAAGTTTTTTAACAAAAGTATTACTAAAGTTGTTCACTATTAATCATCCATAATAGGTGGAAGATAATATCATATTGCACATCATGATCAAGCAGAAGGGTGTTAATAATGAGAAAAGACTCCACTCATAAAATACTTTACAAAACAAATATAAAATAGTATAGTCATACCTTCTGAAGACCATTGATTCAAGTTAATAACCATTGCATTCATGCAGAAACTACAGCCCACATTATTCCATATAAGAGAACTAAATAAATGAATGAATAATCTACTGACTCAACAACTTGATCATTTCCATAGCAGCTACAGATGCATTGCCTCACGGCATGGAGAAGTAAACATCAAAGCCAATCCCCTAACCATTCCAATTATATCTAGCAAGAAAGACCCCAAATAGCGGCTAAAATTTAATGAACAAATTTCATGATCAAAAGTTTAAACAACTTAATCTTAGAAGGAATATAAAATAAAAACAATTCCAACAAAAGAAAAAGCCCATGAAAAAGAAAAGAAATGCCAATTAAAGTTAAGGAACTTGGTAAGTTTAAGAGGATTGAAAAAATTCTCAAGAATTTGAGTCAGGAAGAGCTCTAGATAATGCAGAAGAAAATGGCCACAAAAGGTCAGTAGCAACTACTGCACCCTCAGGAAGAGGCAACAAAAATGTTTTCCTTGATATCTCAAAGTAAATAATAAACATATATGTTATATTGGAGTTGTTTCTATGTATTTCTAATTTTCAATGAGAAAAAAATTTGTAGAAACTTGCGAAATTGGTGGGTTTTTGTCAAATATAACCCAAGGTGCCTTCAAGAGTTCTAACACATAAGTCAATCCATTTTTCATTATGCAATCAACCCAAGCAAATTAAATGATGTCTTAGAAACCTAGGGCACAACAAAAACAATGGATCATTCCCTCTATTTTTATAAAGCAAAACTTTCAGTTCATTTTTCAAAATGATTTTTTTTAGCTATGGCCTATTAGTGTTTATTGATAAAATATTACTAGTTAATTAATAATGTTGAATTGAAATTTTGAACTCCATTTCTATGAGGAATCAAGATACTTGTATAGGTACTTATCATCTAACATTCAACAAAGTTCAAACGTAAGCTACTATATCTACACCAAATGCATACAGCACATGTTCCACATCGTTGATAATTCATCATCAGCACCATTATCAATATCTCCACCATGTATAATATCTATTAAATAAATTGTTCTAGTATTTTAAATATCATATAGATGTCAAACACAACCCAGTAATATAGCAAACTTTAGCAACAGACTTCACCAACAACTTCATTTCAATAGTATTCAAAAGACTTAGAATCTAGGGAAAACCAATGAATTGATTAATAGGCACCGATGCGTTAACTAGCACTTGCCTGTTGTATTATATAGAGCAATATAATAACAGCATATTGTTACAAAAACATAATAGCACTGTATTCGGTGGGAGAGAGGATATTCCTAGATATTATAATATACAATCATTATGTTACTATAGATAATTATAAGCATTTATCTATTTTCTCTAACATGCCCCCTCAAACAAAGGGGTGTGGGACACAAACCAAGTTTGCCTCGTAATATCGTGAATTGAGTATGTGTCAAAGCCTTAGTTAGACAGTCTGCAACCTGAGACGTTGAAGGAACATATCTAACATCGATGGCTCCTGAGAGAACTTGATCGCAAATGAAGTGAACATCAACTTCCACATGTTTGCTCCGAGCATGCTGGACTGGATTTGATGCGAGGGCGCTAGCGCTAAGATTATCACACTAGATAACTGATGGTTGTCAAAGCATGAGACCAAGCTCAAAGAGTAATGAATTTAGCCACTTAACTTCTACAACTCCATCAGCTAGTGCCCTGTATTCGGACTTAGTACTTGATCGAGAGATGACCCGTTGTTTGTGAGATGACCATAAGACTAAGGTCCCTCCCAAATATACACACAGTCTTGCCATAGACTTCTTATCATCAACATCAGTTGCCCAATCTGCATCGGTAAAAGCCATCAACCAAAATGAATTTAAGGGTTTAACATGCAGCCCAAAATGATAGGTTCCCTTGAGGTATCGCAGGATCCTTTTGACACCTTGAAAATGCACTGTAGTGGGACGAGAGAGGAATTGACTCAGCTTGTTGACCGAATAAGCGATATCGGGTCTCATTGAGGTTAAGTACTGAAGTGAGCCAATTGCTTTCTGATAAAGAGAGGGGTTTGTCATGAGTTCACCGTCAGAAATAGAAAAGGATCTGCCAGTGACCATAGGTGTGGGGACAGGTGCACAATCAAGCATGTTAAATTTCTTTAGCAGATCTAAGACATACTTGCCTTGGTTCAAGTAAAGACCTGAAGCATCTCGATATATTTCCAGTCCAAGAAAATAGTACAAAGGTCCCAAATCTTTCAGTGCAAACATTCGATTTAACTTGTCAATGAATTGTCAGACATACCTTTGATCATTACCAGTAACGAGTACATCATCGACATAGACCAAAATGAACACTGTGAGACAATGGCTTTGAAGGAAAAACAAGGAGATATCACTCTTTGCGTTTTGGAACCCCACTGTATCAAGGTATGTCGTAGGCGATCGAACCAGGCACGGGGCGCCTGCTTAAGTCCATAGAGAGCCTTGACGAGCTTGCATACATGATTAGGCCGTCGACGATCTTGGAATCCCTCTGGCTAATGCATGAACACCTCTTTTTGAAGGAAACCATTCAAGAAGGCGTTGTTGACATCTAACTGACGTACTTCCCATCCAAAAGTGACAACAATAGTTAATACCACTCGAATTGTACTCGGCTTAATTACAGGACTAAATGTTTCTCCATAATCAACACCCTGAGCTTGTTGGAAGCCCTTTGCGACTAGTCTTGCCTTGGGTTTAAGAATCGATCCATTGACCTTGAACTTCATTTTGAATACCCATCTATAGTCAACAACTTTTTGAGCATCATGGTAGGGCACTAGGATCCACGTACGGTTCCGTTGGAGAGCATCAAACTCCTCTTTCATGGCTTGCTTCCAGTGTGGAATAGAGAGTGCTTCAGTGACACTCCTGGGTTCAGCCGCTTGAGTGAGAAGCTGAGGGCTTTCAGATGCAAGCAAACCTATAAAGGGATACTTGGGCTTGGATATACCGACTTTGGCCCGTGTTATCATTGGGTGGTGATTTGTTGGCTCCTGAATTGGACCAAGACCAGGGTCCTGAGTTTGGATCTCTGCAGTATCTAGTGACTGGGATTCCAAAGTGCTAGGCTGGTCATGATGTGTTGGGCTTACACCTGGCTCAGTATGTGGAGATGTAGACTGCACAGGAGAGATGGGCTCGGTTGAGACTGCTATTTTGTTACTCAGTGAAGATGGCTTTGGGCATTCATGCTGCTGTGATGATGTGATCTGGATGGGAATATCTGAGATTGCATCACGAATTGAACTACGTCTATTCAGAAAACCTATGTCAAATGGAAAAATAGAGCCGTTGAATATCACATGTCTGGAAACATAAATCCTACTAGTTGCGCTTAAACATTTGAACCCTTTATGTTGTGGAGCTGGTCCAAGGAACACATTTTTGAGAATGAAATTGAAATTTGTGCTCATTGTATGGTTTAAGACATGGGTAACAAGCACACCCAAAAGGTTGCAGAGCTTCATACTCAGGTTCCTTTTTATAGAGTTGAAACAAGGGTGTTCGGCCTTGCAGCACTGGTGTGGGAAGACAATTAATGAGATAGACTGCTGTTTGGAAGGCTTCAATGTCAACTTCCTCTATCAACACCCACTGCAAGAGGCGATACTCATGGCGAACTGAAGAAAACCCCTGATGAGACCCAACCTAGGCGAGAACCAAAGACAGAGCCGAAGAGGAAGGCAAGAGAAAAAGAAAGTAAAGTGAACGAGAGACTCACGGGGTACTAAAGAAGATCGCCGACAAGTCCCAACAAAGATCCACGGCTAGAGGCGAAGATAGAACAAGAGCAAGGCAAAAAGTGATCGAGCAGAGTATAGAGGCAGCAACAGAAAATAAGTTAGGGAGGGGAAAGGGGAAAGAGTTTTTTTTTCCTTTTCTGAAATATGTGATTAAGAAAAATTAAAAATAGTTACGATGATAGGCTCAATCTAGATCAGATGCCGTAGATAAAACATAAAAGGCTTATGAAGACTGTTTCATTTTGGACCAGACACGGTAGATTTGGAATGGACATACAACTACTGGTCTGTATGGAACTAGATGCGGTAGAATTAAAAATGCCTCCTTTTTATCTAAATATAAAAAAATTACAAAATTTTACTTGCATAAGTTATAAAATCAATTAGAAACAGCGTAAATTTTAACCATGTGAAAGGAAAATTAAAAACTAATTAAAACTCATGAACCTAAATTTAAAAAAATTAAAAAATTTTAAAAGCGTAAATTTAAAAAGATTAAAAGTAAAGTAATTGAGCTCCAAACCCTCAATTATCTAAGACCGGATTCGGGTTGGCGAGCAGAGCAACTAGCTCAGCAGACGTGCCTCCTCCGGGGTCGGGTCGCTTTTGGGCTCGGACCAGATGCTCTAATACGTCCGGATAATTTGTTTGTGCCACCGCAACGTTTTTGTGGGTTGGTGTCATTTTGAGTTGGGATTGAGTTATAATAGATTCGTTAAATCGCGGGTGTTTTAATTTTAATTCGAATGAGAATAAAGAAAAGGATGGGGAAATATGACGTCATTGAATGAGGTGAGAATGACGGAAAAGGAGGCCGAATCCCTCGGGTAGCGTTAGCGTTTTCCGCCCACCCACCCTCGCTTTCCTTCCCTATCCCTCCAGTCGGTGTCTACTTATCATTCCAAGCACCCTTGAAACCATTATCAGTTCGTAAGAAAGATGCTACCTCCTCCTGTAAAATTAATTAGCTAATTTAAATAGGTTAAAAAATAAATTAAATTAGTTATTTGTAATAAATATATATTGTCTTTTCTAAAATATTTTTACTAATCAAATGTATTGGTAAAAACTATCATTATTAAAAAGATTACCTTAAAAAAAAGAATAAATATGAAAGATAAAATAGATTTGAGTCTTATATTTAGGATTAAAATAAAGTCAAATGAGATCTTATATTAAAAATCAGAGGTAATATTACAAGTTCAAATTTTGAAAAATATATTTATTAAGAACATGCACTTTAATCTTAATGTATTTGACCTGATAAATGTTAGTCTTACGTACAAATTAATTTATAAAAAACTCTGACTTTACATCAAAAAACCATTATTAAAAGGAAAAACTACAAATAAAAACTCTTGAATATGTAAAATTACAATTTGGGATCCTAAATTTGGAAAATAGAAAATAAGAATCCAGTCCCACTTTTGCAAATATAAAATGTGAGTGAAAATGTAGGAAATGCCCTCAACCAAATGATAAGTTGACTATGAGAAATGACAAGTTCAATTTAGTGAATAACAACTTTAGTAGACCAAATCAAAACTTAGCTGAGAGTATACCAAATGACGAGTTAATTATGGAAAATTATAAGTTCACTTTAGTAAATGATAATTTTAGCAGATCAAATCACAATTTGGCTGAGGGATATTTTAAACATTTCACCTACATTTCATATTTACAAAAGTAAGACCTAGTTCTTATTTGCTGTTTTCCAAATTCAAAATCTCAAATCGTAATTTTATATATTTGGAGGTCATTATTTGTAACTTTCTCTATATTAAAAAGACCTGATCATTTTTTTAATTAAAAGAAAAAAAGGTCACGGTCACGGAAGCACTTGGCTGTGGATCTGGCCTAGCGTCGGTGAAGCGAGTGGTATACACCATCATCGGGTTCTTTTATTACCCAAAGATTCTAATTCTTGGTACGGACGCCATCCCGATACTGTTTCCTCACTTAATTTCTAAAATCTCATATTCTACCTCTACAGATAATTATCGGATCCAATTTGTCCGGAGAATAAAATTGCGAGTAGTAGTATTTCTACAACTAAATTAATTCTGCTATTAAAATACAACGAACCTATATATATGATTTATACCACAGCGGGAAGCTCCCATAATTCTTCAATTACGGTAATTGAAATAACGCATTTAGTAATTGACTTCCACGAAAGAAAATGTTTATTTGCTCTGCATATACAGAAGAACCATAATAAGTTGATGTGGAGAGGAATGCTACAGACGACAGTGCGAACGATGGGGATGTTTTTGGGATATATCGGCACAAGTTGAATGAAGGGGGCGGGTTATTAGGAGATGCGAGATGCGAGAAATTGGTTAGGTTGTTCTTAGGTGTCCGTACACAAGTCAATGAGACTTCCAGGAAGCACCACCGACATGATATAATAATATTATTGATATTGATTATTGTTAATAACAATGGTATTTTTTTTTTGGAAAAAAGGAAAATAATGCAAATTGGGAAAAACAGAGATGCGATGTCAAAGTCAGCTCCAACGGCGCCGGGTCAACGCTGATAGAACTCGCGGTGGCAGCGAACGGTGGACAAGATTTCTATGCTGTGGGCAATGCAGACGGATTCAACTTGCCCTTGTCCATAGCCCCACAAGGCAGCACCGGGTGTGCCCGGATCCACTAAAAGTAATCGGGTCGGATGGGACAGTTATTGCTTGCTTGGCTTTCAATGAGCCGCAGTATTGTTGCACTGGAGATTTTAACACGCCAGAGAAATGCCCGCCCACCCAGTCCCCTCAAGTTTCAAGACGCAGTGTCCTGATGCTTATAGTTACGCTTATAATGTTAAGACCAGCACCCTTACTTGCTTCAGCAAGAAGCAAGCCCAACTATGCCATCACGGTCTGTTCTCAAACAGGGGTATTTGTATGAAATCAAACTATGGTTTAAAAAATAACTTCTAGAGATTAGATTTTGGAAAGAATAGATTTTGAAAGAATAGATTTTCTGAAAAAATGATTCTGATAAAGTGAGAGTGTTTGGATAGTTGTTGTCAGAAGTACTTTTTTATATGTAAAAATTACTAAAAATGACATAAGTTTAAATGATAATTACATATAAGATATATTTCATAATATATGTTTATTTGAAGTAATAAATTTGTTAATAATATATATTTTGGCAACATAATAAATAAGACATAAATAAGACATAAATAAAAAAATTAATACGTATATATATTAATAAAATAAGTAAATATGTTTTTTGTAAAATAATTTATTTTGCCAACAAAAAATATGATTATTTCTTACCAGGAGCTCGGTGAAGAGTGAAGGAAGAAGCAAATAATTGACGCATGCTCTGTGTAATATTCCCTGGACCCACCACCAACGTTCAATAATTTGAAGCAGAAGCAGCTCCTGGTGGCTTTATCCGAAACCATGGTTTCCCCCAAAACCATGGTTTGAGATTTTTATATGGTGTTTGGCAAATTTTTTTCCAAACTATGGTTTGGGAAGATAGGCAAACACCCCCTTAATCTTGTGAGCCAAGGAAAGTCGAAGCTTTATAAAAAAAAATTCGTTCACCGTGTCATCATTATATGTAATACTCGTATACCTACGCACAATATATTATGTATATGTCCACGTGTAAGAATTATAACACTTGTCTTGGCCGCAAGAAACGGTATAATGAAAATAAAAGAAGTCTTTAATTACTTTTGAGCCATCAATTTTATAAAACGTGCCTTGTCATAAGAACACGAAGAAGCATACACACGTGTGTGCATATAAAAGTTCTTTACGCCTTATAGTAATTTAGGTCAAAGCATAATTCAAAGTTTCTTTATAAATATCCAATGCCAAACATTTTGCAGAAAAAATAAAAAAATATTTTGTCAATTACTCATTTCTAGTCTTATTTAGAAGAAAATATTTTTATCCTATTTATACATCATATTAATAAAGATTTTATATAAACGTGCAACTCTTGCTTCTCTTATTATTATATTGTGTAAACTTTTATTGTATTAAAAATTAAAGTGAATGTATTAAATAAAAAAAAATTAAAAAGTTATTAAAATTAGTTCCAGATTACGAGGAAGCGCGTGTGTACACGTCAACCGGGAGTCAGAGCTGGATTATTATCCATATTGTACGTTGGGGGGGGGGGGGGAGTCCATTCCTGCTTTCGACTTTTCCTGATCCCTCCCTAAATGTATCACTTTTCTATTTTTGTGCTAAATTACATTTACGCCAACCTTAATGGCATAATTTTCTTCATTTCGCGTAAAATGATTTTTTTAATGAAAAAGTTATAAAAAGACAAGTAAAAAATGAATTCTTAAAGGCCAAAACTTCCTCTCTTTTTCCAAATATTGTACGCCGTAGCTGCCAAAAATACTAAAATGAAGAAAACTCCCCGGGTCTCCTTTATTTTTTCAGCTATACTCCTAACTAAATATTCTTTGCTTTCTTGCTTGACAAATTTGTAGTTTCTTGCTGACCTTTTCCTTTCTTTCATGGTTGCCCTTAGATCTTCCACTTTGCCTGGTCTGTTGCTCGCTCAGAACGGATCTTCCACCTGATGGATTTGGGTTCAACTTTGGCTCCGCCCGCCCGCTCAACTCATATACACGAAGAGAATCTCGTTGCTGGAAATCCCTCAACTGTTACCGAATCGGATTTCACAAAAGCTCCCTTTTCCCTCCTCCTTGACAGGCATTAACTCACAGATCTCGAGCACGACCGTGCTCTCTTCAAATATTTGGCCCAAGTCCTTCAAGCCATATTGTCATCCTCTACATGGCACGTATTTCAAATGAGGTTTGAAGCTCTGTTGGTCATTGGAAATCAAAGTGCAGGAATGGACGCATAACTACTTACGAGGGCCAATTTGCATCTGATCCAAAATTGAATAAAAATATAAGCACAGATTAATATGAGCTTATATATACTAAAACAAGAATGAATGATCGATATACCAAAGCAATCTATAATAAATAATAACAATCACGATAAATATATAATGATTAGTCTAAATAAAATAAGAAATTATCATGAATGGGAAATGACAAACTGATTATAATCCAATCATCTATAATTATATATTAACGTTAACAAATATCATTATTAATTATTGGATGCGACGCTTGTGACACAAATCCTCCCGCATATAATTGTTTGCGTTTGTCTGTATGAATACCATCGTCATCATCCCCATTATGAATACCATTATCAAGAGAGATATCGATCATATCATGGCCACCAACACAGCTCTTTTCAAGTTTCTGGTGCCGTTACTCTTACTCTTTCCAGGTTTTGCTCTTTCTTGTTTTCCGCTTCAATCCTAAACAGTAATTCCTTCCTTGTTCATCGCTTCATTCCAAGCATAATTCAGAGTCTCTGTTACGCAGTCTTTTTGCTGTGAAGTAAGAAGGCTTTAAAGATTATTGGACTCCCACTCATATATCCCCCTCTCCCTCTCCTGGGTTTTATCCGCAAGATCTCATCTTCTACTATGCAATAAAGACTCCGATCTCATCTGTGTTGTAATATGCAGGAGGGCGTTGTGATGCGAAATTTCATTTTACGAACCAGTGTCCCTACACCATATGGCGCGCCGCAAGCACCGACATGTTGGATGCGGAGCCAGAACTTCCACCGGACGTCCACACAACTTACAGCATGGACGATCGCTGGACCGGCTCCATTTGGGCTCGGACCCAGTGCTCCAACAATGCCTCCTTCTACTTCTCATGCCAAACCGGGGATCGCGGCACCGGCAAACTGTTCTGCGCGGGTCCCCAACCCGCTGACTGTTGGCGGGAATGATTCTCTGAAGAGTACAAGAAGAAGAGATGAAGAAGAAAGTTGTGCACTATGTCTTCAAGACGTGGATAACACTTTCCTTTAGGCTTAATTCGCCTCCACCTATTCCTATTTTTTAGGGTGCAAGTTGGGTTGACCGGTGAATTTCCTTCAGAATATAATGAAAACCCTTAAATATGGATTGCACTTTCAAAATTCAAACAAAGACAACAATGACTTTTGTAAAGTGATAATTTGACTCTATCTCTATGTGCACTCAAAGACAAAGGCAATGAGTTTGATCTTAGTAATTGTGTTGTATATCTCCAAATGAAGTGATGGTGAAGGGTTTATATAGAGCATGGAATGATGCCTTGAAGAGATACCTTTTAGAATAAAAACTTACTAAATAAAAGTCACAACCATATGTTGGTTCATGAACCAACATAATTTAAATAAATACAATGAATTTAGCATGTAGGTTCATTTAATGTTTTAACTTCCTACATGATCTTTTGTTAAATACAATGTATTTAGTATGTAGGTTCATTTAATATTTTAATTTCATACATAACCCTTTATATAAATATATTAATTTATATGAAGACACAGCCCTTCAAATAAATTTATTAATTTATATGAAGATATAACCCCTCATATAATTTATATAAGGACATGACTTTTTAAAAAAAACACATCTTTTCATTTTAAAAATATTCCAACAGTGACTCTCCTCATCCTCGACATCAACAACCCGGTCGTATCCTACGAAGTGAGCCTAGTCCACGGGCAGAACATGAGGGTTCGGATCCAACCCAATGGAGGGACGCTGGTGGACGGATCCGGCCCTTGCCCGGTCGTGGACTGTGCTAGAGATCTTAAGGACGTGTGCCCTTCATTTTTGGTAGCGGCGAACAAGGACGGTCGATGCGTGGGATGTTACGGTGCGTGTGATGCGTTGAAGGATCCCAAATCTTGCTGCGGCGATTGTAGTTGCCAGCCTGATGAGTACTCCGAGAAGAACAAGGAATTGTGTAGTATGGCCCACACCTATCCCGACGATAATAAACCTCCCCAATATCAGTGTAAAGGGGGCTGATAGTGATGACATCACTTTCTGTCCTGTATAGACTCTTGACTCTAGTGCGGCCAGTGATAATATTAAGACATTTTTTTTATAAAGGGAAAATGACAGATAAAGAAGCTCCAAAATGTGAAATGCCAATTTGGGAAGCTAAGGAAATGTAATTACCCATAGGGAAGTCCTTCCCAAATTGGGATTTTGAAATTCAGTGAAATGACAAAAATGCCCTTTGTTCTTTTTTTTTTTTTAAAAAAAACCCAGCCCCTCACCGGTGGCCGGCGACCGGCGACCACCGCCGGCGACTGGCCTCCAGCGGCTGCCGACCGCCTCCGGCCACCGGTGTGGTGGCTGCCGGTGAAGGATTTTTGTGACAAGATTTTTTTTTTTTGGAATAGGATAATATTGGTTCAAAGTGGCGGGGGTGGGATTTGATCCCACAACCCCTTGGCCACTTGGACCAACAAAAATATAAGTTAACTCTTTTACTGTGACTCCAGCTCGTGACAACAATTTATCTGAGGATGACAAGTCTTAATTGAGAAATTTAGACTTGTTATTTCTCAATTAAGACTTGTCATCCTCAGATAAATTGTTGTCACGAGCTGGAGTCACAGTAAAAGAGTTAACTTATATTTTTGTTTGCATTATAAGGTTAAGAAATCTTTGATGGCCCAATGGCCATCCTTTTGTTGGTCCAAGTAGCCAAGGGGTTGTGGGATCAAATCTCACCCCCGCCACTTTGAACCAATATTATCCTATTCCCAAAAAAAAAAATCTTGTCACAAAAATCCTTCACCGGCAGCCACCACACCGGTGGCCGGAGGCGGTCGGCGGCCACCGGAGGCCAGTCGCCGGCGGTGGTCGCCGGTCGCCGGCCACCGGTGAGGGGCTGGGTTTTTTTTTAAAAAAAAAAGAACAAAGGGCATTTTTGTCATTTCACTGAATTTCAAAATCCCAATTTGGGAAGGGCTTCCCTATGGATAATTACATTTCCTTAGCTTCCCAAATTGGCATTTCACATTTTGGAGCTTCTTTATCTGTCATTTTCCCTTTTATAAATTGAGATAAACTCTTTTATATATTTATTTTGTATACTGTAAAAGTACTTTTAAAATCATATTTTTGTTTTTACTCAAACACCCCCTAATAAATACTCACCCATCAAATTAAAAAAATGTGTTTAATTTATAAGTTTTATTTAAAATTTAAGGAAAATTATTCTTTTAATATTTTAACTATTAACTCATTTATAACTTAATTTTTTAATTATGACTTCATACGATTTAATCCCTCGTTTTTTTACCATTAATAAAGTTTGTCCTTTACCGTGATGCCTGTTTTCCTATGCAAGTGCCATGTCATCTCTCGCATCCATGTAAGTGTCATGTCAAATTGTATATGAGCATGAGTAATTTTTTTTATAGAAAAAGACTAATTAAATATTCTTCAATATTATTTAGATTTCAATTTTATTTTTGTGCTGAGAGAGAGTTTGAAATCGCACATCCTCCTCTCCTTGCGTCTTCATCCTGTTGTTCGGACTGTCAAAGAAAGCTCACCTCCATATGGTCGTCTACTTGGGTAGAACATCGTCCTCTTCTTTCCATCGATGGCCTCTCACAATAACTGGGTTAAGTAAGCTGTGGGTTCTATTATTCATTTGGGCATTGAAAAACCGTCCTGATAGAGGTATGGAGGAAATGGATATGAAAATTCCCTCTCTGCACCTTCTACAGGAATGATTTATTAAAAAAATTTCTAAATTAGGAATCACTATGATTTTTAGACGAAGAATTTCTTCTCGGCATCTCGCCTACAGTAATGTTTGATTTGCTGGCACTGGAGTCTTATCACTAACGACTTGTGTCTCTGGTGCGGAGAAGGTCGGCTTTGAGAATCCTATATATAATTTGAAATTAAAACATTAAAAAAAATTAAGATTTATCAACCGAAAAGAAAAATAAAAGGGGGAAAAAAACCAAACCTGCAATTGTAGCAGTGAAGTAGATGATCCATAAGTCAAATCTTTGGATGACTCCAACGTCATCAGTTTCAAACCCTTAGCCATAAGCTCAGAATCATTCGCCAGCAAAGACGAAGTAGCGGTTGTGTATGAACATTCAGGCGCCATCGCCGGCAATGGCAACGACTTAGCATTCAGAGCAACATAAGAATCGAATTTCAGACGTAAAATATGAGCTGACGGTGAAGTAACGATAGAGATATTATAAGAATGACGTGGTGATATGATGGAGGGTCACTATAATTTTCAGATATTACTTCCGGCTGGCTTGTTGACACCACAGTCTCATCATCAGCTTGTTTCTCCGACGGGGAAGGTGGGTTTTCTTCTTCGTGGCGTCTATATTGCACTTCATCCTCTTCATCCCTCTACCAGTAGTCTTTGTTCAGTCACCTGTATTTCACTTCTTTGTTTTTTTCTCTGAAAACCCTACCTTAATTGAATTTTTTTTTTCAATCTTAAATAAATTCCACCTCTCTGACTTGGCACCCACATAAGCAATCAGTAATGCCTTAATAACGTTTGTTCACAGGTTGGACGAGTTGGACTGATTTCGTAATGATAAAAAATTATTTTCTGAAAAAAAGGAAAGATAAGGGACTGAGTTGTAATCGAATCAAAAGTTAAGGGACTGAGTCATAGGAAGTCATAGTTAAAGGATTGAGTTACAAGTGAGTTAAAAGTTAGAAGATTGAAAGAATAATTTTTCCTAAAATTTATCTAAACATTTAATACATTTTTTTCAATTTTATTTTAATTATTTATTCTTTTTTTTAATCATACTCTCTCTTATTATATTTCCCCACACATTTCCTTTCATCTTTTATTTTTCTTATTTATTATAAGGGTATATTTGGAAATAAAATTTTATTTTTAACCTATTTGTGATTTTTAATTATTTTTTATTAACAATTTGTTATCGATAAATTAGTTATTTGAATCTTATAATAAAGATTAGAGGGAGTGATACTAACTTTGGTCCTTAATATAAATGCTAATTTGATATTCAATTTGGTCTTAAATATAAGATCTTAATTCACTGTCTCTTATATTTATCTATTTTTTTAGTTGCATGTATTAAAGATTCCATCAAGTGGTGACTTTGGTTAATACACATGATTCAAATAGCTAACTTAAAAAATTTTCTTAATATATTCAAATTAGTAAATTAACTCTTGCATTAAGGAGTGAATGTGGTAATAAATGAAAAAAAAGAATTCGCTGTATCATGGTAAAATAGAGTGAAATATGTTTATGAACAGAAGAGTGAAATATTAGAAATGTTGATAAAATAAAAGAATATCTGAGACAATAGATAAAGAATGTTAATTACATCAATCATCACCCATAGTATCACATACATTTATTGTTAATCTTCAATCGTATAAAGACCCAGTTGAGTCATGATGGTTGGCAGGTAAAAAGAAAAGTTAGGAGTCATGATAACATAAATAAAAACAATACTCTATACAATAGCACAGTATCATTTTTTGTACGATTATGAAATTTATATCTCTAAGAATATTCACTAAAAGGTATCAGATATTTTTTCTTGTCACCAAGAGTGGAAGATCATTGTTACGGATCATATGACTACGTTTGTAAATTGTGTGCGGCTATTTGTAAACAATGATATATAAATTATTGAATATCAAAGTTCCAGGCCAAAAAAAATATTAAAGTATTAGTATTTTTTTGACTGGCAATTAAAGTATTACTACTTTCGGTCCTTAATATAAGACCTACCCTAATCTACTTTGTCTTTCATGTTTGTTCATTTTTTTCTAAGATAATCTTTCTAATAATGATAGTTCTAACAAACAAACTTGATTGGCAAGGATATTTTATGAAAGACAACACGTATTTATTACAAATAACTAACTTAACTTGTTTTCTTAATCTACTCAAATTAGTTAACTAGCTCTTATATTTAAGTCCGGAGGTAATAGTATTTAATAAATAATTAATAATATATATAATATGTTGCAGTAATTACTTATCAATCTAAAATGATGTTTTAGACTTTTAGCAGTAAAAGAAACATTAGCCCATTATTAGTTCCCCAAAAGAAAAACACACCTTAGCCCATTAGCATTTATTTGTACTCATTAATGTAACGGAAAATTAATTTAATGAGAAAAACACTCTAACCATTTGTTTTTATTCTCTGCATTATGCTCCATCCAATTTTATATGTAAGTTTTAAATAATCGAATCACATTTAACGAACTAGCAATTTAAATTAGTAAAAAAATAATAAATATATCAGAAATATATTTTTTTCTTTAAATTTACTTTTATTTATTAAGAGAATAAGTAAGAGAGGCAATAAATGAAAAAAAAATGATGAAAGAGAACATATAGGGGTAATATTAATGAGAGAGAGTACTAAATACAATCAATTAAGAGTAAAATAAAAAAATAAATACTCAGACAAACTAAAAAATAAAGCTTATATTTTGAATTAGACTCCTCTCTATCCTCTGGTAGCACAACTAAGACAGCGATGGGTTCTCTAGCCTTGCAGGGATGGAGCGGCATAAGTTTTAAGAATTTAAGAGAATGTCATTGTGAGACGAGCCATGACATTTATATAGAGGATTAGAGGGAACCTTTGATACCTAATTAGTTTTAAAAAAATAATAAATATTTTTCTAAATTAGCTAATTAGGTTTTACTTACTTGGTTTTATACTCATCATTTAGCCTTAAATACAAGACCTATCTTATAATATAAATTATATTATAAAATGGGTCTTATATTTAGAATTAAAAAATTTATACTATAAAATAATTCTTATATTTAAATTTGGAAGAGCATCTCTTAGAATGACAATAAAATAATTGGCTATCTCTACCGCCCAAAAAAAAAAAAAAGGCAAAGTAATTTCTCACGCATCAACAAAGACATCCTCACGTTTCAAGTCCCAACTAGCGTTGGCAAAAAGGTTCAACTAGCAATGCCCGCAGCACCACCTAGTGGATTAGCCGGAGTGATCTCCTTCTCAAAACCCGCGCCTTGCTATTGCCAAACGCCTAATTAGCAATTTAGCAACTATTCAAGACACTCAATAATAAAAAGGAAAGGGAAAAGACTGTTTTTAATTCATCAGATGAATAAAAGGAAAGAATAGTGTCAACATTCTTGGCTGTGAAACATCAGCAGCTGTCTATATGCCCGGTCGGGGATGTGGTTAGGTCGATAGTGGAAGATTTCAGCGGGACAATTCCGCTTGACACTCGGAATGTACAAAGCAAGTGAGATTAGGATAACTATCGAAGGCGGCGAATTTTAAATTCAAGCTGTCGTCGAATGTTTGATGTTGCCAATCGCCACATTCTATTCTCATTGATCAAACACACCGTGTCTCTCTATTCTTGGTCTAGGGTTCCTCTGTTTTCCTCGAGAAACTTTTTGGCCTCCCTGTCTCTACTCTCTACCGACCGATACTTCCATTCGGAGCAATGGCAAAGAAGAGAAGAACACCTGAGAAGAAGGGCCTAAAGATAATCCCAATTGATTGTATTCCAAAACATTCTCAACAGCGTCGAAGGACACCACCAAAACGCCGCACTGATTTCTGTGTTTATGCGCAGTCCTGCTTGCCTCTCCAACCCAGGTTGCTTCCTTTCCTCGATTTTATGTCTGTTCTCAATACTCATACCACATTCTAGGAGTTTTCTTGGTTGAACATGTGAAAATTATTTGATTAACCGCCATAAGTCTTGATCCGTCGCCTTGCCTAATCACTGTTAAACATGTTTTGATTTTAAATTCGATTATGTTGACCACCATGGGGATTGAGTAATTGAGTTTATTATCAACAATTTAACTGGTAACTGAATTTCCTTCCAATTGGGATAAAAATCTGGAACTTTTTTCAATTCCTGCTGATTATTGAGGATCATCATGGTTTATCTTATTTTTATGATGCATGCGGTTTAGTCTTCCTTTGCTTCTACGTATACACTGCGTACCCAGCCGGAACCTGTGACCTTTGAGCTTCTATCTATAGATCCAATTTCGCTTCTTTTTGAATTAATTGTAAGTTGTTAGCTATGGATTATTGATGCATAGCTAGTACTGTCATGTGACTCTGAAATACTGCACGTTGAGTTGTTGGAGTAATGTTTATGCCATTTGTAGAATTCATCTAATAAATCGGAAATAATCAATCTTCGCTCTTATTGTAACCATTAAATGATCCAGTCGACACTGTAAAATGCATTCTCGCTCCTTTATTAGTCAAAGGGAGGATGGCTGCTTGTTAGCTTCATTATATTAATGGATGACTTTTCTTTCTGAACGGTCTGGACGCTAGTCTTAAAACATTGATGTATTTATTCAATAATTTTTTTTTCCCATGCTTCCTTGGTTAAGCCAGGAAAAGCAATGCAGTTTAAGACTGTTGCTCTTATAAGTTGAATTTTTTTGGCAACTGTCATGGTGCCGATATCACACTGAATGGTTCAACAGATGCCAGAGTAATCAATAGCAGGCACATCTTAGTGTTCTAGTTGTGGAGTATTTATATGCAGGGTGAGAAGCATTAATAGGGCTTTCAGTTCATAGATAATGATAATGACCTTCAATAACTTCCTGTCTTGGATTAATTAAATGATACAACAACAAGTTTTATCTCATTAGGTGATGTTGGCTATATGGATCACATGACGAATTGTGTTCTATCAACAATCAATTCCTTAGATATGTTGTTAACCAAAAAGTCCGTTCAATGACCTTGTTGAGCATTCTCCTCGGTCTCTCTCTGCTTCTCTTTTTTAAAGGACTCTAAACTGTCTGACCCACCCTTCTCATAAAAGCTTTAAAAAATTACACTCTTGTATTTAAATTCACATGCGCCAATATTTTCTTTTGGGGTTTAAAATGATGACTTCATTGTAATTTGTACACAAGGACTAAACACATCATTGCCTGTAGCACTGATGCCCGTTTTGTCTTCATATCATTGTATTTTGTTACTAAATAATGTTTAACCTTTATTTTGGGCAACATGTTTTGCAGTTTCTTCACATGGTTCATCTTCTGGAGAAGTTAGATTGGACAATGTCTCCGCAAACAGTTTACATGAGGATAGAATGAAAGAACAATTCCTTGAAGATACACTTGTTAAATGCAGTGGTTCTCATAGGGATGAAAATCTTGATGTTCCAGCATCTGAAGTTGAATCGGTTATCCAAGATGAAGCTCTTGACCTTGGCAGCAATAGGTATGTTTTGGATGACCTTTCCTCATGGCTGTGTAAATATATACAAAGTATTGCATCTCCTCCCTCCCTCCCTCTCATTATGTTTATTGAGAATTTAATGTAGGGATGGTAAACGAGGGAAAAATAACACACTCAAGGTATCAGAATCGACACAACAGGAGTCACCTGTTACTGACAGCAATTGTATTACTATAACCCCGGGGAGTGTTGTATGGGCAAAAACATCATGTCAAGTGTGGTGGCCTGCGGAGGCATTTACTCTCATATCCTGCCATGCTGCTTGTTTTCTACTGCTATTTATTACATGCTTGTGATGTATTGGAATAGGAAGTTATGTATTTCGAAGCAAATGAAAAGTAGGATTTCTAAGCCTTGCAGTGTTGAATATTCATGCAGAATCTCTTCTCAGTTTGCCAGAGTAGAAATATTGTATTTTGTTGAATTCAGTTATAGTCACTGATTACCGATTTTCTTTGGCTTCTTTGGTTGCCTCTAGTCTAACTTTCTCTTAACATTAGTCGATACGATGAATTAGTTTACGGCATAGGAGAGGTGAGGTGCTGATGTTTCAACGCCTCCTGTTTTTTTACCCTGACTTCATAACTTGTTTGTGTTTATTTTAAAAAATATTATTTCAGATCATGGAAGAAAGACCCACCTTAGCAGGCCAGACCTGCGATGGACATGTCTTGGTGCAGTTTTATGGGAATCAACCCTGGTAGTGTAGCCTACTTTCAGTATCATGCGAGTTTCATAGATGCGCCTAACATGTTTAAAGATTGAGCTGAATATTACTTTGTCGCTTTATAGTGCTTGGATTGATCCAGTGAAAGATCTTTCAGCATTTGAGGATGAGTTTGGTTCTTTTCTTACCGTTCTGTCTCACATGGAAGTTTATTATTGTTCTCGAGTCCTTCTTTGGGATATTGCATTTTGAAAACACCTTCCTGGAACTGAATCCTGTAGAAAGAGGACTAACAGGAACCTCTTAAAAGAAAAGTCATCCCGCTGCCACCCATAGTTGCTGCCAGGCAGCACGTATTTCATGAGGCATTTTGTGGACCATTTAGTGGAGAAGCTAGTAATTTTCACTGTTCATATCCTTCTACCCTACTTTGTCTTTTGTTTCCCAATCTCTGACCTGTGGAGAAGAGGGGCTGTTGGAGAAATAGGACCTTATTTTTAGCATGGGAGATGGTTCTACCTCCTTTGTTTCTCTTAACCAGTTTTATCAATATCTGATGTCTGTGCTGCATTCCCCCCCCCCCCCCTTTCCGGTCACAGTCTTTTGAAGAAAGGAGCGGTAACCCTGCAAAAGATTTCCAAGATGCTCTAAAACAAGTTTGTTCATATAAAGCAGTTCTGTATGCCCTGACTTAAGCATATTTTGTAGTTGTAGCCTAAAGAATTTTGTGTTTCATTTGTCCTCTTATTTTACCGTAGGCTTTGCAGAGGAAGGAACAACTTATTTCGCACAGCAAGTCCAGTCCCCAAAGGACTGTTCGCTCGGATCTGCAAGATCACTCATGTGGTATAAGATTGCTATTTAACTTTCAAACTAATATCCTTCTCCTTGTCAATGCATTGAAATAATCCTCTTTATTTGAGAACTTCACCACATAATAGCCATGACCAATATTAACTAGGTTAATGACTCCCCTGATAGCCCACATGCTCTGTAGTCTAGATTCCAGAGCTTTGTAGCCAATATATCTTCCCAGGAGTTTAACAATCACAGCCTTCCTCCATGCTTTATAAAGCCTTTTCTTCATTCTTCCAAAAAAAAACCAAAGGTTGGGAAGTTACATTTGGGGTCCTCCACAACCTTACAAGGTCGTTCTTGTGCCTCATCATCAGAATGAGCCTTCTCCGACAAGGAGTCTTCAGATGTATCAGTAGCAGCATCTTCTATTTCCTCATGAGAATCCCCATTTTCTCCATTCCCAGTTCCTTTAAGTTTGTCCGCGAAGGATACACTTCCTTTTTTCCTTTCTGCAACTTTCTCCCCCAGCAAAGGCCAATGACCTTCCAATAGATTACCTTCAGGTCTGATACCTGTATTCTTAATTTTCTTGGAGCTTCTTAGTAAAAGATCATCTTCCTTGCTAGACGGAGGTGTAAGATGCCTTTCCCACGCGAGAGAATCAGAGCATTCGACGCCATTTTCCCCGAGGTTGATGCTTTTCCCTCTTACGATAAGGTTTTAGCCCAGAGAGAGAGAGAGAGATATATATATATGTATGTATGTATGTATATAAATGCTTGGACAGTTGGGCTCGATTCAAAGAGCACTGAAAATTATAAAAAAAAAAAACACGAATAAGAGTTATTTGTTCACAGTATCGACTTACTATTCAGGTTGATGACTGTCCTTTGGTCTTTAACAGTGAAAAAAAAAGCACTTAGATTATTTTTTGCTTGAGAAAAAGACAATAAAATACCCTAAAATTTGCTAAAAGACAAGTTTGTATAAATGAATTTCAAAGTTTCAATTCATGCCTCTTGCACTGTTTGAAAATTTTCAAATCTTGTCAAATCATACAATTGTCCTTCACTGCTTTTTTAAAATAGGGAAAATTTCACTGTAGGACCGCAGAAGACAATTAATATCAAAGAGCCCCCAAAACTTTCTGAAACCTCACTGCAGGACCAAGGGACCAATCTGATATTAATTTTTAGAGTGAGATTACAATAATACCCCTCTTTTTTTATTTTATTATTTATTACTCTTGTGTAGTCAATAGTTATACAAAAATAGTCATTGAAACTTTGAAACAAAAGTTATCAATAGTTAAGATAGAGTAATCAATAGCAATATGAAAATAATTTTTGGGAGTAAGGGCAATATTACATTTTACAATATTTTAAAATTTCAAAATAGTATAATAGGTCTAATTTGAGATTCTAAAATTTATCAACCCTAATTTGTTTTTTAGCATTTTTGAGGATATTTTAGTTTCTTTTTTCCTTTTCGTCATGAGATGTCCTTTATTCATTGCATGATCAAACTATATTTTATTGGATATTAGCCGAAAAAATATAAAATCATATATTAGCACATTGGCTCGTATTTTAAATAAATAATAAATTCACATAGGCCTGCGTTAACATTTACTAATATTCTTTTTATTTTTAGATGGACTTTATACTTAACTTATAAGATTAAATGAATTTATATATTGGGAAATGCCTCCTAAGCAGGCATGCAGATGTGTTTTGAATAACTGTGTATACATACTTGTCCGGCTCTAAATAAAAGACTTAATTATTTTATATTATAAATTATATTGTAAAACAAATCTTATATTTAGGATATTGATAGGCATAAAATGGCTAAAAAAAATCGAGGAAGCATATCAGGGACCTGTAACTACCTCGGTCCGGTAATCTCCACGAAATAGCGTCAGAAATTTCATAGTGACGTGACTGACCCCGGACAACTTGAAGCTTTTATATCGTAGGTCAGAAGCTCGAAATAACATGACGTGGCTGCCAGTCCACCACACCCAGCCTTGCCAGCACAAGCAGTCTCCGGTCGCCCACCTTTGTTTATGTTTCCATGGTTGGACCACACGGATTATCAGGTCAACAGTGAATTGGCATTACTAAGTTACTTAGACCCCACTGAAAGGAAAAATCGAGGAAGACAGAAGGGCGAGATTATTGACTATCTAGAGGAGTCAGTCAGGGAGTTCCAGCGCTTGATATTTATCCCTTAACTATTATTAGTACGTATTATTTATTTACACTGTAAATATTATAAAATAAAACTTATATTTAGAACCAAAAGATTATATAAATTAGCACTAGCCCTCTAACAGCTGAAATGGCAAGTGGAGAAGTAGCATATATGTGTGTGTATACGCACCTAGTACGGTGAAACCAAAGTAATTTGTTCGACGATAAATAATATGCGCAACAGCAAACGAAAAGATCACAGCGATGTTAATTGACAGGGACGAATTTGCAGTAGTATCTAATACTAACTCCGTTCTCTATAAATAAAGTCTTATAATTAGGACTAGATCGGAAGCAGTATAATATTACCACCTGACCTAGATGTCTCTGTAGTTTCGCCCCCGCTGAAGACTACCAACAAGCATTGATCTCCACAACTTAACGTTTTTTTGGGAGGAATACATGAAATTATCATTAATGGGCCATTTCCATGATTGACGGTGTGGGAAACCAGCTATTTTTTCAATATTCGCAACGTGCACGGCAGGATATATGGCTCCACGCATTAAATTTCCATCCTTACTATTCGAAGCGCCGCGGCCTATATATACAGACCCGAACATGAGGCATATATCTCCCATCAAAACACACCACAAATTTAGTACACCAATACATACACTGCACCTCTTATCATGAATACCCGAGTTGTCTTGTGCCTTACTCTGGCCTTCCTCCTCTGTGGGAGCGTTATTGCGTGCAAGAGTGCTTGCGTAGCTTTTGGCAATCTTCAGTATTGCTGCACCGGAGAGCACAACAGTTCAAGCACATGCAAACGCACCAAATACTCCCAGTTTTTCAGCAGTCAGTGTCCTGAAGCTTATAGTTTCGCTTTCGATGATCTCAAAGGCACCTTTACTTGCAACGGCGGAACTAACTACGCCACCACTTTCTGCCCCCAAGCATAGGAAAATCGGAGCTTCGTTAGTCGTCTACCATGGGATAATAGTTATGCAATTATGTCCAATAATAACATGCGCTTATGTGTGGATGCAGATGAATAATAATGTAGTTTGATTTGATGATGTTGTGCTATATGTGCACAATTACATGAGCTTGTGAAGAACTCATCATATTGGTATATGGGACTAATAGAGTTTCATGGGAACAAAATCAAAATAAGTCGTTTTTATAATTAGTGATATTTGATGATTTGTCAACGGTCATGAACGCAACTATTCTAACTTTGAAGCCATCGGCTAGATGTGTATATTTTTCCACATGCTATCCATCAACTATATGTACTATCACTAAAAAAAAGACCTCTTCTTAATACATAATTATAAAACCATTTTTAAAATGATAACCATGGTAGAAAAAGAATTGAGTTAGAGCGTTAAAATACTACCATGGTTATAAAGAATTTGGCTTATTCCGAAAACATCCCAAGTGGCTTAGGATACATAAAATACCCATGGGCTTAACCACGCATAGAACAAAGCCTCAGGACACAGCAACCACCCACAAGCCCAAAATATCATTCATTCCACAAAGACTTAGGACACAAGAAACATAGCGTGCTCAAAACAGTCCACAAGTCATACACATAAGAGTATCACATACAGCAGAGTCTTATGGCCTTTAGCCATTTTAACAGCATCCCATCAAATACAGTCATCCAAACAAAAGAGAGTATATGTCAACACAGTCGTGGGTCCTAAGATGGCAATATACATAACATTACATGCCTAAACCAAAAGAGGACTACTGGGCTATACTCGCCTATGCCTCTGGTTGCTTCCTTTCTCGCCAAGCCAAATTAGATGGCTCTCCTAAAAAACATTGATGAATAGCGAGGTGAGACGTAAAGTCCCAGTAACCAACTATTAATTTATGACATATACAAGTAGGATGGCAAGTTGGTGAAGTAGTGCTTAAATATAGTTTAAGAAATAAATGGTACTTTAATAGATACAATCACATAAAAAGAGTATATCTCTCCATCCACAACACAAATTCATATAAAAGTATATATATGCAACAACACAATGAAATATACCCTCCCATCACCTTACTCCTCCTTATGACTCCTTAACAAGAACCCAGGCTTTCTGTGCTGAGTAACCCGGCCAAAGGTCACCCCACTCACATCAAGCAATGGGCCCCCTCCTGTACCTACACCGTCCAAAAATAGACTATGATGCAAGAGGTGTCTACCCAAGAGTTCGTTCTCAATTATAGGCCAAGGAAAAGGAGGAACTATAGGGGTCTAACAAAAAGGCCAAACACTGGGATCCGTAGTGTAGGCATGCCGCGCGGGCTTCAAGAACAATTATCCTCCACATAACAAAATCCCAACCTCCACATATGAACCCCATGCATAGTCACAATATATATATATATATATTAAAAATCTCATAATTTTTCAAAGTAAAATGATATAATTTCAAACAAAGTATGACACATTTTCATCATTTTTTTCAATAACATAATATTAGCATATTAAATTCAGCACCACAAGAAAACAAAATTTACAATAAAGCACAACTCAAGCATACTTAAATCAACATACTTCTCACTTCACCAAAATTTGTCATATAAGAAAATATACACTTTATTCACAGGTATAATTTCACAAATTAACTTGAGAAAATAAAAACATAATAAACACCTTACAATCAAAAGCATGTATATAAAATAAATTAACCCCGGTTACCTGTACTCCAAGCTTAACCTCACAACTTGAGAAATAAGAGTACAAATTACAGACTCCGAAGTACAGGATAATATACAAATAATGTAAATACAATTTAATATACATACCAATAAATAACTTAAATTACATAAGATTTATTATTATTAATATATATACATATATTTACTATCTACAAATTCTTACTTCAAATAACAATTTTTCTCCACCCAAATAACTCATTTAAATTATAAATATTTATAAAATATTGTTTTTATCTAATATTGTAAGAATCTCAATTTATAACTTAAGTTTTAAGTCTCAAAATTTTTCTAATAATATAGTCTTAACCTATTTTATATTTTAAAACCGATTAAAATATCAACAATATATTAAGTAAACCAAATAAGTTATTTAACTTAAATTTAATCGGTAAAAACATTCTATATATCTTGAATAATACATTTTCCAACTAAAATCTTAGTTTAAAATTCTCAAAACAATCAATAAAAAAATATAAACCAATTAAAATTTCAATAATATATCAAACAACCTAAATAAATTATTTAAATTAGTTTTAATCGGTATAAATATGATATATATCATAAATAACAGATTTTTTAACAAAATAAATTTAATTTTAAATACCAAAAGTAATAAATAGACAAATCTAAATCGATTAAGATTTCTTAATAATATATCTTTAAATTTATACGGTCAAATATTTTCAAAACTCAATACTTACTTTATACCCAAATCACAAAATTTCTCTAAACATTGTAATAATACTGCTAATATAAAGTTCTAAATATATAGAAAATATTCATAAAGAAAATTTAATAGAAAGAAGCGTTTTTATGTACCTAAATGATCTCTCAAAGTTTGTATTACTTTTTGAAATGCTAACACTTCTCTTCTTTTCTCTCGATCTCTCCTTCTATGCCTCTCACTCCCTCTTTCCATTCCCTGCTACCACTCCCTCTTTTTATTCTTCAAATTGCCAACCGTCCACCCCAAATTTTCTACCTTCAATAAATGACCTCCCTAAAATTCTTCTCTTTTGTAAATGTCTCTTCTCATTTTCTTCCTTCCGTCGATGGTCTCGCCCCATAATTCTTCTTCCTCTTAAATGGGATCAGCTTTTCCACCAAATTCGGTGGAAAAGCTGAATGCCTTGGTTTTTTTTTAATAAAGCATTATTATTTTATAATAAAATATTATTTTATATTATTTAATTAATATATATTTTTAATATTTAGGACGTTGCAATCACAATTATATAAAGAAATTAAACATATATAGGTCAACTTTTTTTTTTTTTAACAATTGATGCGTAAATAAAAATATATTACCTCCGATCCTTAATATAAGGGTTAATTAGTTTGACATTTTACTTTATTTTTCATATTTATTTATTTTTCTAAAAGTAGTCATTTGTAATAGTTACACTTATTAAATGTTCTATCTAATACACATAATCAGTAATGGTATTTTATAAAAGACAATACATATTTATTATAAATAACTAACTTAATTAATTTTTTATATATATTCAAATTAATCTGGTAGCTTTTATATTAAGACGAGATGCAGTACTTTAGATCATTTAAAAAACCAAATAAACAGCTGGCAAAAGAAAAGAAAGCCAAATGAACAGAGAATACGTGTGACAACTGTGCAAAGAGATGCATTTCAATAGTTCAATGGAGACGATGCTTGACCCTATTTCACACACACAAGATATATATACGTGTGATTTTTCTTTTTTTGATACACTGAGATAAATCATCCTTAAGAAATTCATTCATACCATTCCCTACAGAAATCTAAGTTTAAAAATAGTACGTACTGAACCCAGAAGGGATATTTATTTTTAAGTTTTTTCTATTTTTCTTATAGAAAATATAACAGATATAGTTTGATAGAGCTTAACCATCTCAATTTATTGTCTAAATTTAACACTGCAGTTGCTAGTTTTTCATACTTCTTATCCCTGACAGATTTTCCGATATTATTAGCAGTGGCCCAGCAAAAAAAAAAAAAAAGAAGATTTTCCGGTATAAGCAACGTACAGGGCTTCCCACGTACTCCCAAAAAAAAAAAAGGACAAAAACCCTGCCTGTATATATCGTACCTCACAACTTGAAACTGTCTCTCATCAAAACAGAGGAAAACCTCTCAATGAATACTCGAGTTGCGTTATGCCTTACTTTGCCCTTCCTCTTCGATAGTATGTATCAATAATGTGTATACACCTTCCTTTCATATAGCTCCCATGCTTGTGTATACACCGCATTCACAACAATGGCAAATTTCCAGTTAATTGGAGTTGATGTACAAGTACAATACTCACTTGCCTAGTAAGTGTTTTATACATAGACAGTGCTCCTATTTTTCCTTTATTTTTAGAGAAGTCATGACATTTGTCAGTTTGAAACTGATGAGCTCTATATATATGCCCAACCCGATTTATATATATCTTACTTGATGCCAAGTGTTATATAAATAAACACACACACACATGGATTTTATTCAATTAAGACAAACATAAAAGACTTGAGTAAAAATTTACCTAATATTTTCAATATATATATACTTGACTCAATATGTTTGTAAATTTTTGTAACAAAGATGTTTTTAAAAGTTTTAAATTATAAATTTAAAATTATTTAGAAAGTTTTTTAAACTCATATCATTTAAATTTTATGATAAATAAAAACTATATATTTGAAATATGTTTTTACAATTTAAAAGAATCAAAGTAAATAATTTCTAATGAATGTGAGAAAAAATTAAAATTATAAAATTTTATTATTTAAATCAAAATTAATAAATTTTATAACATATTAGAAATTTTAAAAATATATGTATCAGAATTATTTTTTGATTCTATAAAAAACCTTTTTTGGAAAATACAAACGTCTAAATAATTATTAAGTTAAAAGGGGCATTTTTGTCAAAAAATAATTTAAAATGAAACTTAACGGTTAACTAATGGTTTGGATGGATATACATGGAATCTTAAATATAGGAGGAAGGTTTATATAGTCTACGTTTTATTTTAAAGAAGGTTTATATATGTCTTCAAAATAGATTAGAGATTTCTGTGATTGAGATAAAATAGAAAGGTAATAAGTGTATTTTACTCTTTTATTATTATTATTAATTATTAGGTTAATATAATTTTTAGCACCTGGAATTGAATCTCATTTTGGGTTTTGATCCTTAAAATTCAAAACAAGTGATTTTGGTCCTTAATAAACCTTGTTTGGGGCCGAAAATCTTTTGGTGAATCAAAATGAAATCAAATTTCATATCAAAGCCAAACTGAGATGAAATTTCATAATTTAAAATGATAGTAATCTTTAATTATTTAATTATTTTGATTCGATTACAACTCAACAGTTATTCAAGTTTTAGCCACTTAATCCGTTAGCCCTTGCACTTTTTAAGCAGTAATTAATCCTTCATGGACTTAGATCTAAGTAAGGCATAGAATCTAATAACAAATTAAATAGCTAAAATTTGATAAATTAAGCTGAACAGGTTAAATTTTAAGGAGTGAATTATGATTAAGGCAAAATTATAAGAAATAAATGGTTACCTTTTTATTTTTAACTTTCTTTTACATTAAAAATTACAATGTCCAAAATCTCAATTATGAATTTTTTTAATTAAAAAATTACAGCGACGAGGGTTTGACCCCTAAACAAGTGCTTGTGATGAATTTTTCGGCTTTAATCCATTGGGTTTTAATTTCAATATTTGTTTGTTTACTTTTTCAAATTTTCAGATACATATTCACTACTCAACGTTCTTTTGTAACATTGACCCTTGCAATTTTTACTTTTGATCTGTAATGAGTTTTGAGTAGATTAGGCAACAACAGAAAAAGTAATGAGTTTTGAGTAGAGAAAACGGGTAATTTATTGACTCCCTTGATTTATGTATATTTTTAAATCGATCATCATATTTTAACTTTCTTTAATGATCATACGAAGAGTTACTTAGTCAATTGAAGTCAAATAAATTAGATGATCATAAAAAATGAGTCATGATATTTCTAAAATTTTGCTATGGTGCATTAGATTTTATATAAATTTATAAGTTAGATAACTTAATGTAAGAAAAAAATAATAAACATGAGATATAAGATATATTGAAAATTTATACCTAGAAGCAAGTATAATCTAATCTCCAATTAATTGTTACGTTAAGGAGTAAGGACTGGAGGTAATAATGACTACCTGACTGACTATTATCGTGCAAGTATATATATTTAATTATTTATGACTTGACTTGATTATAAATTAGAATTGGCATTTTTCATGTTGAGTAGTGCATCATGTATCAAACATTAAAAAAAAAAAATCTTGGAAATGTACATACACAGGGGCATTCATTTTTTTCTTTCCAATATGTAGTTATATAAAATAGGATTTTCTTCAAATTAAGAACCAAGCATGCATTAAAACATGGATGACATCAGATAAAAAAGAAATAAGAAAAATTAAAGGGTTAGCTTGTAAAAGTTTATAATTTAACGTAATTATCAAGTGCATGGTCATTGTTATTAATTAGATCCTTAACTTATTGAGTTCTGATTTTTTATGTCTGGAAAAAAAAAACCCTTAGAAATTACTTTTTATTCTCGCATTTTTTCAAATTTACAAAAAAAGAATCATCAACAAGCTAAGTCTTGACACTCCTTTCTAATCAGTCAAAACATATAAATATATAATTAACAACATGATTGGGTTGAAAAATATTTCAAAGCTAAGAGGTATCAATTCGGATACACTTGTCAAATATGACAATTTTTAAAAGTAATATAAAGATATTCATAATAAACAACTAAAATATTAATCTGTCTTAAAAAAATTCTGGATTATGTAGATATATTTTGATGACAAAAAATAGTACTCCTCCTTCCTTAATATAAGACTTACTTTATAGTATAATTTATACTACAAAATAAGTCCTATATTAAGTAGAGTACTTGAAAGAGTAATACAAATGCTACGTTGAATATATGGCATGTATGCACATATCAGATACGAGTACGTTTACTTTTTTGAAGTATTGATGCTTTGCACAAAGAAAAAAATACATTATTCGTTAAAGTATAACGTTCGTGATGTCAAAAACAATAATGTGCTATTGGAAAAAAAAATAATTTCCATCAATGATATATTACTGAATTTTACCCTTAGATCAGACACAACTTATTTCACATTTAGTTTCTAATTAACAATTTGCATATGAAGATCACAATAGATATTAAATGACCATCGTAAATATCACTTATTAATGTCATCTAGTTATCTAACTAACTAATTAATCAGACCAAGAAAAGTGAATGAAATGAACTGCAGTGAATTGAAACGCGTCATGGTAAATACTCCCTCCGTTCCTTATTATAAGAGACATTTGATGCTTATAGCATGTTCCTATATATAAGAGACACTTACAAGTTGTCTCTACTTTTTTGTGTTGATTTACTATTTTACCCATATTTATTATCTCCAATTCACACTCTCTCTCCCTCCCACTTCTCTTTCTTTTAATAATTTAATTGTTATCTCTCATGCTCTCTCTCCTTATTAATGAGGGCATTTTTGAAAAAAAATTATACTTTTACACATTAATTGTTCTTAACTAATTTAACTGTTTTTTTGATCAACGTACTTCGGTTATTTGTCTCTTATAATAAGGAACGGAGGGAGTAATACTTACTAAGAATAACATATTCAATGGACAACTATATATATTCATTTACGTGCCTTTTCATGTTTTCTTCAAAATTGAGGAACCTAATGAGAAATACATATTACGAATATAATAGATCTGTGAGCGATCATTGCAAATAAAAGACGCATATCTGGATATCCTAAGAATTAGGAACAACATATAATAGTATATCATAAACGAAACCCTAGTTGAAGAAGAAAGGAATCGTACGTGCGGAAGAAAATAACACAGTTTGAAGTTTGAACAAAGCAAAACGTTATTCTCCTAAAGAAAAAGAAACATTTCATCATAAAACATACATATAATACGAGGATCATTGATCTCAGTTTGCAGACCCATCAAATCTTCAAATATACATTATACTCATCTGGAACATCTAGAGAGAGAGAGGGGAGATCAATAATCATCCATCATCACTTTATGGATACAAGAAGACCAATCTGCTGTGTGAGGCAGGCCGGCCATAAAGTAAAATAAAATCTGGAATCATTGTAAATCAAACCAAAGCTGGAAAAGACGTATATAGGCAAAGAAGACGAAGGGTATATAACTATATAATAGGGCAAAGATTCGGACCATAACGCTTCAATTCCCCGATCGAGAGATGAGAGAGAAGAAAGCAGCAAGCTGTAAAAGACGGAAATATACCTTCCTGTATATATATGTATATATCAATAGAAGAGTAAGAGAGTGGTATGGTAAAAGTAGAAGTGATGGAAGCAGGAGAAGGCATAATAGGGTTTCTTCTTCTTGGGGGAAGCCATGATCTTGGTCTGGTCTTCCTCTGACGCTTAGCTTCTCTCTGTGATCTGGTTTCTGATAATTGGAGAGAGGACTCTGAAGAGGAAGAAGAGAGGTTGGTGTGGGAGGGTAGAAGATAAGATGGTGATGATGAAAGTGAGGGAATAATGATGATAGGAAGAGAGTATGAGAGGACATGATCATGACGCGTTTTGCTTGGAAGCAAGAGATTATCAAAATCTCATTTACTCTATTTTGGGCTTTCATAAATAATTCTACATATAATATAGAGAGAGAGATGGAAGATCAAAGTTATGATTTTTGTATGGCTTCTTTTACATGAGGTTAATTATTTGAATCCACCATGAGACACTTTTTTTTATCTTCCTCTATCCCCACACATAAGCACTCGTTTTCTGTAGGCACAATTATAATGAAATTCCAAGAAAAAAAATATAACTATCAAAAAAATCTTAATAACAAGTTAAAAATTATCATTTTTTTACTTTGAAACCAGTCATTACAAACTATTTAGGTGTTATTGAGGTTCTTTTAGTAATTATGTTTCTTTATTAAGACTTTATTGCAATTCTCCATTGCATTAATTTACAAGGAAATGTAAGTTCTTTGTTTAAAATAATGTGTAAGTTTATTGACATAATTATTAAGTTCTTATATTATCCAGTCAAGTTTGAGTGTTATGCATAAAATACTTCGAATAGGAAATAATTTTTAGACAAGCTTTTAACGTTATTGGTGTAAAATGATTTAAAAAATATTTTATTCCTTTTCTACGTAATCTGGTTGTAAGGTGCGGTAACCGGGGTTGAGATTTGACTTTCGTCAGTTATCTGAACCAATTATGTTTTTTTTCTTAAAATGATATATATATGTATATATATATAGCAATATATATTGATTTTCTTTCCTTCACAGTTAATTTTTAAATATTTTCTTTTCTTTTGAAATTATTTTTCTTGATTATTACCTATTAGTTATTTGTTAATAAATGTACAATAAAATTAAATAACCAGAAGAATCAATATAAAGTAAAAGATTGTAAGAAATAATTGTGAAAATTTTCAGGATTTATAAATTTAACAAAGATAATTAAAACACATACATATATATAGAAGAAGTAAGCGTTTTACTTTTCATATTAAAAAAATATTAGTGTCATCATGGAAAAATTACATTATCTGTTTCACCTCTTCAAGAAAAGCTAGGTTTGACTTTCTAAGAGAGGCATTAAAACTCTAAGGAGGTAATGGAGGTTAGCTGTGCTATGTATCCTTTTCACATAGCTGTTTTATCACTTTATGTGTTATGAGTCACGTATTTAAAGACAAACAAGATTGATTAAATCTGAAGCAAATCATAAGGAAAAGGGGTTAGATTGATAGCAATAAAAAATAAAAATAAAAATGTCCACAAGCAATTAATTAATTCCGTTCAAAATAAAATCACCCTATGGTACTTCAATAAATGTTAAGAAATGCAATAAAAAAGTTAAAAAGAAAAACCTACTGACCGAGCATGCGTGATTAAAAAGCTTGATTACGAACACCAAGGTCTCTAAAAATATAGACACGCAGTTTAAACTGCATATCATTGGCTCTCAATGCGCCATTTTGGATTTGCTTAAAAAAAACACTTTAAGTTTATGAATTAAATATGTGAGATGTGTTTTATCTTATAAAACTCCAGTCCTAAATATAAGACCTATTTTGTAGTATAATTCCTAAATATAAGACCTATTTTGTAGTATAAATTATACTACAAAATAAGTCTTATATTTAGGACCGAAGTACTATAATGTAACAATATTATTTTAAGAGCTTCCAACGTGAACTTAATAATCTATCACCATTAGGCAGCTCCAATAGAGAGAGGAATTAACTTGCAAAAGAAACTCTTCACAAAAATTGTGGCAAAAAAATTTAAGTTTACCATAAAGCCCTCACAGAATCCTCACAAAACAATTCGTTATAAATTTTTCTTCAATGAAAGTTATTACTTAATTCGACTTAGCAAACCTTGCCAATAATTAATATCATGAATGTGATTCTCGTAACAATTGGAAAATTCTAGCTTACGCATATATAATTGACAAATCTCCAAACATTTTACGTACCCACAAAGAATTTTGCCACAAATATCATTAAGATCCATAGAATATTGGGGGAAAAAATATAGAAGAAGCTGATATTCTTTTTGCTTCTTTTATATATATGGTAATGATGAAGAAAATGACTCTATTACAGATATGATTACGTTGATGAAATTTATGAAAGATGATGTCGTTTTGATTAATTGGTTTTAAATGTCTCGTTCTCATTCTCTTTTTATCTCAAATTAAATGTCCCATTCTCGTCGTTTTGTGATTATACTAGATTGACAGATTCTCTAGCATTATCAACCAATTAATATACACACACATACATATTACTGTACTTTCCAAGGTCACGTATTAATATATTCTAAATTAATAATATCCTGTTGGAGAAACATATCTTCATATAAAACTTAGTTGGTTAATTTGAGGAAATTATAAAGATAAAAAATTTCTTAATTATAACATATGTTACACAATATAATCTCTTTAGAATACTTATGTGTATCATTAGATTATATATTATTTTATAAGATGGATAATTTAGTTTGGAGAAAAACAATAAATATAATGATTTGAAGTTATTTATTTAACTTCTCTAATTTTTTTTAAAATTAATTAACTGAATTTTATATTAAAAACAGTTACTACGTTTTTTTTTCCCGACCATTTGCTGGTGGGTTTGTTCGCTGCTAGCTGGTGCTGCTTTTCTCCACTAAAATATTGATCATTACGTTTTTTCCCTTCGGGTTTCCTCTTTTTGTGACAGATCGATCATTACTTTTCTGGTAACACTGCTGAGCATAGGGTTATTAATCCCAAGAATAATTCACCTACATTTTATTTTTTGAAATATTTTAAGATGTTGTGAAATAATGAAATCGTTTTAGGCTTAGGAAATTTGGTTCTTTGGTCTGCAATGTAATTAATTAATCATGAATTTTGATTCGTTAACAAGGGATACACACACACACACACACACACACACGGAAGCTTTGAAAGCCGCAGCTGGAAGATGGGCGGGTTTGTTCTGTGCTCAGTGATTTTACAGTTGGAAGAGGCTCATGAAAGGATTATAGCTTTGGAACTTTTGCATAACTTTGTTGTTGGAAAGCTACGCAACGTGCTGGGTTTTAAGAAACATATTGATATTGATTCCACTAGCTCTTTTATATATATATATATATATATATATATATGCGCACACACTTGCTCAACTTCTTAATATGTCAACAAGATAACTAATTTGAAAAGATTAAAAAGTTAGTTAATTAAGTTGGTTATTTATAATAAATGTGTGTATCCTATTTAATTATATACATTGGAATTATCTTTGGTGAGAACTCTTATAATCAATAGGGATATTTTAGAGAGAGTATTATAAATTTAGGAGACAAAATAATTGAGGTTTTATATTTAAGACTAGATATAATTCCCAACTAGTTTTTATATTTAGGACCGGAAGTAATTGTAGGTTTTTTTTTTGTTTTTTGGCCAAACAGTTAGTTGTAACATGTATACAGGATCCGAAGGAGTAACTTAGCAAACACATTCGATTAGCTAGCTTCTTTTTGACTCTTAGAACAATGAGGTTGTCTTCTTGGTGTTGCCATGGACAAGGAGTTTCCTGGTAACGCCGCTGGTGTCTTGTTTGCCCCTATTTGTCTTTGGGGATTTGTTTTTAAGTTTGGCCTTATTTTGTCTCTTTTATGCGTTTCGGCTATCTTTTTAATAAGGCAATTTTACTTTCAGAATATTTTCTGAGGGATAATCAGCACGCTAGAATATTTTTTTATATATATTCTTATGCCCTTGACATATTTTTTTCTCAATAACCCTCAGCAATTTAAAGTAATACTTTTTGGTGTAATTTTGCCCTTAACATATTTCTTCAACAGCACTAAACACCCTAAAATGTCATGATCAGGATTGCACCAAAAATTAGTTTAGGCTGCTCATTGTTATTAAGACAATATTTTAAAAGTAAAATTGCGTTAAAAATTACTTTAGAATGGTGAAAGTTATTGAGAATACCCTTTAAGAGTAAAATGGCACATTAACCCCATTAAAATAAAAATAATTTTATAAATAAATAACACTTCTTAAAATAAATAAATTTATCATTGAAAATATTGGAAATGAAAAATTTTAAATCTGAACCATCTAAATTAGATTTTGAACGGTCTGAATTTCATCAAAGCAATGAAAATTGAACGAAGAACAAATAAAGACCAGCGAAACCACACTAAAAACAGGAGTTTGGAGTCAAATACAAAACAGAGTACCAACGTAACGTAGCGCTTTCATTTAAGCCAAACTAATGAAAAAAGAAAACAGAGGTCTCAAAGTAATTTACTTATTTTGGCCAAAAGAGAAGTAATTTACCTATATTAATGACAAAATGCTTAATGTGGAAACTTCCAGTTGCCTAAAGAGTGAGGAATTTTGTCTGGCTCCTCCTAAGGAAAGACTCCTCACAAATTCAGAAAGATGCAGAAGGGGAATGACGTTGGATTAGCGATGTGCTCTTTGTCACGTGGGTTTGGAAAATATTAACCATGTCCTTTTTTAAATAAAAATAAAAATAAAAACCACACAGTATCTCTTAGCTGATAGTTTGAGACTAATCCCCCGATGTGTAGAGATCACCAAACCAAAGTGGCTTTTGCCTTTGCCATGTCTTTAGTCCGTAGGCTTGAGATATAAATAACTTATAAATAGGAACAAAGTGGTAAACAGTAGAGAGTATTTTAGTACATGTTTATATTATAGTTGATCACACTTTTAGAGGATTTCTCTGTTTTTAGATTTATTCTGTAAATTCTCTCTCACTGTGTTTTTGCACTTGTACAGTTTTCTTGAATGAGATAATCTTTTTACTCGAAAAAAATGACAAACAATAAGGAAAAGCAAACCATATATTTTCGGTAAAAGAAAGAGGACTTAATAAAGGTTATTTGCAATTTTATTTATTAAATTCTTCACCATACAAAACTATAGCATATGCTTATTGAAAACATTTAATCATGAATTACTAGATTTTCGCTTGAATTGTTGTTTGCGGAACAACTGTAACATCTCAACTTTTAGGCCTAGAAGTATCAGAAACAGTCTAAATTGAATAGGCTACCATACCCCTATTAGCAAAGGTCCCAAAGATGAGAAAAGAAATTAAAGTAGTTTTAGGGACTAAATTGCAAAGTGAAAGTTTTAAGGGGCTAAAGTGTAATCAAGGCTAAAAGTTCCAGTAAAGTCTCGAAGGCCCAGAGAGAGAAAAGAGGCTAGATACAGGCCAAAGATTAATTTAGAAGTCTCAAAGAGATGGTTGTATGAAGTTAAGTTCAAGTAGGGACTAAACCGTAAATTCAGAAAGTTACGACCAACAGGGGTAAAAATGGAAGAGTATACAAAGAATTCCAAGAAAATCCCAAAAAATGGGAAATAATATTCTAAAGCTCTTCCGTGAAGAGAAAAGACGAAAATACCCCTGAGACAGCTTAAATGGAATTTATGAGGTTATGGCAAGTAAAAAGTGTACCGTTTGAGGTAATTATTTAAAATAGTAAGAGACCTCAAAAATGTATAAAAAAATGAGATTAAATTTTTGAAAGGTTGTACTAATTTATAAAATTAGTTCTGCAACCAAAAGGCCAGTGGAGTGGCTTTAATAAATTAAAGAGCCGATTATACCGATAAAAAAGGTATTTTAGTAAATGAATTTTTATGCAAGGTTTAAAGGAAGTGTTATGGCCTGAGAAAATTTATAGATATTCTCTAGAATTAAAGAGAATTTATGGAGTAGACAGAAGAATTTTCTGAGCTCCGGAAGGCCATAAAGAAAGTCAGAGAAACATGGGCTAAGTAAATTCGGAGGAAACTTAAGGATTAAGTTTTGATCTAACGGCTAGGATTTAATCTCCCTTCTCCTCCACCACATTTGTGAAACGTGGTATCTTCTAGAAGAATGAGGTAAGGATGATGCAAGAAGATGATGCAATGATGATGAAAAAGTTAACTTGAAGTTTCAAGATTGTTTTTACTCTTTCTATTAGCCACCAAGGGCATTTTGGTCCATTCAACCCAAAATTTTGGCTATAAATACCCTACCTTGAAAGAGCATTTTGGCAGCCATTTGTAGAGGGAAAACTCTGCTAAAATTTAGAGAGAAAAACGTAGGGGTAAAGGCCAAGAAGAAGGAACAAGATTCAAGCTTCAAGGTCAAGGTATGTGATGGTTGTAGCATCTGATTTGATGCCTATTTTGAATAAGTTACTCTTCATATCTGATTCTGAAATTTGGCATGATTAAAGTACACTCTGTACGTTTTAAATCCATGGGTAGAACACTTCATTTGGATATGTGTATGATTTATGGTGATTTTTCAAAGTTAGGGTTTAAAATCTGGAAACAGTGTTTAACCATTGGAAAAGTATTGAATTCCGTACAATTATGGTACTGTTCAGCATAGAATTGGTTCATGAAAGTATTTTTCTTTAAAGACAACCTAAAGAGCTTTCAGTGAGACTTGGAACCACTCAATTTTATTTTTTTAGAATTAATTATGAATTTTCAAAATTGAGCAAAAATTTTGGAATTTCTGTGTGAACAAATACCCGCGAAGCAAAATTTTCAGATTTGATCTTCTTGAATCTAAGGCCATCTAAAGTGGTCCTAATTCACAAGAAATGGATCTTAAGGATGGGAAATGATGAGATTTATGTTAGAAAAGCTAGAAAGAAAACCCTAAAATGAAGAGAAAGGGTTGAGGTTCAAGAGAGCTGGTCTTGAATATTATGTAGTCTCTTGGTCCTAATAGATTGGATGATCATTGTGATTATGTTTAGGACCTTTGGAACATCTAAGAGGATATTTGGTGATGTTAACCGAATGCCCACATGGTTGGAAAGTCAAGGGAGTCAAAGGAAAAGTAAGAGGAAAGCTTAAGCTGTAAGGTAGTGAACTTACCTATTGTCATTGCTTGATGTTATATGCTTGTGTGTTGCTGTGTACATGTTATTTGAATGTTAATGTGACATGTTTTAGCTGTTGTAATTTCTATTCATGATGAGTAGATTATGTCTCCATGGCTATGCATCAAGAAGTTAGCTTTGAGCATGCTAATATGTCACTAATTAACAAGAGAATAAACAAGTTGCGTGTAATGCATTAGAATCCATCTAGTATGATTAATATGGTATTGTTTGCTACTGAGATTTCCCGAATCTCACCCCCTTCCTAACCAACCATTTAGGTCAATCATCAATGGGCAATAATAGCGTGAGAAGCAAGGAGAAGAAAGTGGAGAGTTATTGATATTAATGAATGATATTATTATTCAATGTGTAATTCTCCTATTATGTAATTTATGTTGTGGATACCAATGATGCCATGTATTTAATTATAATGCTTATTTCATGTATAGAAATATATGAGCATAAATGGGAAAAAGTAAGCCCATGTTATGTATGCCAAAGAAATAAAAAGAATTAAAGTAATTTAGAACACCCCAATACGATTTTTATCGAATTAGTTATGAATTTTTGAAATTGAGCCTATAATCTGGAAGTTAAACAGTAAATAGTAACCCTAGTAATTATGTTGGAATTTTAAATCCACGGGTTTATGTCGTGATCTGTTTGAATCATAACACTTACGAATACGTGCTCTGAGAAGTTAAAGGTAGGACGTTTCAAACGTGATGGGTAACGTTGCTATTTGGGTAACCTGTTGTTGATTTCAATCAGTGGAAGTTAGTTTTTTATTGTCGAGATAATTTTTCTACTGCCCTATCATACTTGAGTTTATGAACGACAGTGTGAAAGCATGATGAATGTGTGTCAGATAGAAAGCATTGCGTATGATGGACTGGAGTCCACTAATAAACATAGATGGTTCTTGCTTTACTATGCCAACTTTCTGATTGAATCTACGAGCTCGCACTTATAAGGGAGTGTTAATGCCATTAAGTCACAAAGCCCTTGGCACTACACCAGGCTTCTTCAGTCCCGAGGGGATTATATGGCAACTCCACAATTTCATTCTTTTAGGACCTGTTTGTTATGAAGAAAAATGAAAGGAAGAGGGGGACGGAAAATTTTAATAAGTTTGGTTTAAAAAATTGAAAAAGTGGGGTTTGAAACTTTTAATTAATTTTTATTACTTTTTTATGTTACTTTTTTTTTTTATTAAAATTTCAAAATCTCACTTCTCCAATTTTTAAATAGAGCTCATTAAATTTTTTTTCCCCTTTTCTGCTCTCATCTATTTCCCTTATACCAAACAATGTCTTAATGAGACTCGCGGTGATAGAAGTCTAAGAACGAGGTTTGCTTTACTTCGCTGGGCCTCAACGAGCTTTCGGCTAAAAAGGGCTCGTATCTTTTGGATATGACACAACGAAACAGTGACAACTAGAGAATGGGCAGCGTCATGACTGCTCTTAATGACCTTGGGCTACTCGGTTCGGCTAATTTAATAAGGCTCAATCCCATATGCACAAAATGGGCAGTGTTGTGCTTGATGGATTGCCTTTCAGGCTCCTTGTTTAATTCTTGCTCTACTACACCAAATTTTGGGTACGCATAAGTATTATTTTTTGGAGACAATTTTATTTGAAACACTTCCGGATACTAAATATAGACATCTCTCCTAACAAGAATTTAAATCTTTATTCATTAAGTTGTGAGAAATTAACACATTCTACCAGACCCAACTCTATTAGTGGTGTAGAAGATTTTGTTATACTTCCACAATCCGCTCTCTGTTTGCATTATTGGGCTTACATGGATTTGTATTGTGTTTTACTTGAAATGAGCCCAATAACTTTTCCGCGTTATATTTTTTATTTTACTTTTTTTATTTTATAATTTATAATTGGTCTTTTTATTTTAAAAAAATGTAATAGCAATATTATAATTACAAATAATGCAAACAATAGAAATTTTTTCATCTGTTCGACGAAGAATTGACGCCATAATGCATATTATTTCTATTTCTATTATGACATAGTAGTAAGAAATATGAACCCCCTTGCCTACGAAAGTTCACACTTAAGATGAAGCCCAAAAAAAAATAATAATAATAAATAAATGACACAACCGAACAAAATCCAAACATGGAATGTAAGTGTTATTTAAGTTTAATGTCGCCCAAGTGTTACAGAAAAAGTACCCATTCCTTCTGCAACAACAAAGCAAATAATAATGGATCATTTTTTGCTATGTAAATAATAAAGGATATGTTAATGGTAATAAACATACAACAAAATTAAAAATAATTACAATACCTCTTTATCTTCATACCAATATTGTACAGTATATCCCTTACATGAATTTTTTCCCGCAAAATATGGAAGCTAGATTAATTTAATTCTAAATACAAGATTTTAATCATCATATCTCCTAAATATATAATTTTTTTTAAACTATCCATATCGATTATATGTGTTAATGGGTTTTTCATCAAGAATAATTCCAACACAAATAATTAAAGAGTATATTTTAGGCAAACTAATCTCATTTTTAACAAGTAACTGACTTCTATAATTTTTTTCCCATTTTTATGAATTAATTAAGTAGCTTATTTATTAAGCACTGAAGGGATGACTGGATACACCTTAACAATAATTATTTATTAGAGCCTATATCACATATTAAATTGATAATAGTAGACACCGTATATGCTATTATAATCTAACACGTGAACAACTCCCACGCCGCGCTAAGTGTTGTACTCGTGTCCTTTATTGATTGGTCAACAAAATGTTGCGCATCATGGCCCAATTTTTTCGTCCAGCTAAAATGTTACATATTTATTTGGTCAACAAAATGTTGCGCATAATTTTTAAAAGGAGTTGAGAATTATGAACCCACTTGCCTTCGAAGTTCACACCTCAGATAAAACAAACAAAAAATTAAATGACACTACCGAAGAAAATCCAAACAAGGAAGGTGGGTGTTATTTAAGTTTAATCATTAATGTCGCCCAAGAGCTGTAGAAAATTACCTATTCCTTCTGCGGCATAAAAGCAAATAACAATGGATCATTTTTTGCTATTCAAAAAATAAAAGATATATTTATAATTAATGACAATAAACATATAACAAACTTTAAAATAATTACTGTGCCTCTTTGCTTCTTACCAATATAATATCTTAATTCATTTTTTCTCATATAATTTTTAAAACTATCCATTTTGATTTTATATGTTAGTAGGCTTTTTTTATCAAGGATAATTCCAACACAAATAATTAAAAAGTAGGTTTTAGGCAAATTGATACTCATTTTTAATAAATAACTAACTTTTTTAATTTTTTTAATTTTTATGAATTAATTAACTAGCTTATTTATTAAAGATTGAAGGGAAGAGTGGGTATACTTTAACAATAGTTATTTATTAGAGCCTATCACATATTAAGCCATAAAGTTGAGCCCAGGTTCCATCCCGGCCCTATGCCGCTGACGGCTCCTCCCCCGTCCGACGACGGAGACTCCACCTGTAACAACTATTTCGAACTGTAGAGTTGCTGAATCTTCTCCAAATCATCTTTAGCAAAATCCACCTTCCTTTTCCGCGATGGCACGATGTAAGGGTACATAATCGCCTCCTCTATCGCCGAATGGTTCAGCCCCAACACATGACCGATCTGGTGCATCACCGTTGACTCGAGGTCCAGTTCGTCGTCCTCCGTCAGGTCTTCGCTCGGCAACACCCACTCCTCATCGGAGTCCAAAACGACCTTCCGCCTCTCCGTCGTATTATCCAACCAGACGCCGCCGACGACTCCCAGCTCATCGTCCAACGTTGAGAACATGATTTGAATGTCAGCTTCGTTAAACGACGTAGTCTCTGAAAAGTTCAACTGCGTCACGCTTGACCACCGGCGAAAGGCATCCGCAAAGACGTCCTTAAACGACGCCGCCGTTTCATTTTCAGGCGAAAAAGCATAAGTAAGCTCTTTCTTCAGCACAGCGGAGGAGCCATTGATGTTAACATCAGGAAGGGCGCATCGCGGCAGCTTGATCAATGAAACGGTGGCGTCGTCGGGTTGGCCGGTGACATTGAGGTGGAACGTCTTCTGGAAGTATTTGATTGCCGATTCGAGATCGGCGGTGAATTCATCGGTGGAGTTTGAATTCAAAGCGGAATTCAGGTAACCGAACAGGTCAAAATAGTCTTTAATCTTTGATATGCCGTCGACGAAGTCTCCTATTCGAAGACGACGACCACCATTGGAACGCAAGAATGATCTCAGTTTATCTAATGCTCTGGAAATAGTTCTAAAATTTAGGGTTCTGGATAATATTTTTAACCCCCACGGTAAAATGGCCAGTACATTAGCTGAAGCTGGTGGGAGAAGAAAAGGGGAAGATTCATCCACAATTAGAAGGGATAAAATCAAGACCACAACGTAAGCTCTTTTCACTCTCATTTTTCTTCCTAAGTATAGAATTGAACAGTTTAATTCTGTGGAGAAGATTTTGAGTGGTTAGCTCTTAAATAGCCCTGGAAAATGATTAGTTTAATTTCCGCGACATTTAGTTACGCGTTTCGTGCAGGAATGGCCCTCTTGACTTCTAAGCTAATAAGCCTATATAATATTATCAACTGAACTTCTTGGAAATGCTCTACTGATATATGTTTGCATGGTGAAAGGGAAGGTAATCTTTTACTTTATCCATTTTTATATATAATAAAAGTATTGTTGTTCTAACCATATCTATCATGTTGTTATTCAACTAAATCAACGTAATTAGGAAAACGAAATGATCAATTTTTTATAATGACAATAAATTGAAAGTCTTAGTTTTAGCAGTTCCTGGACACGCAGTACCATTCCATGGGCTGTGATTTGATATATGCATGAGTGTCTATATATGTGTATGCATACCTAAGTTTTGATGGCAAATTATACATATGGTACTATAACTTTATATAAGATTTTAGTTTAGTTCTTTAATTTGAAAAAGTATCTTTTCAATCGTTTAACCTTAATACCATTAGTCTTAAATGTTGATTTTTAATTTGAAATAGTCATTTTTATTTTGAAAATTAAGGTTAATATATCAATATTTGGTGTATAATATTTGTCTACATGTAAAATTGCAATATTAGAATTTTTTTTGTTAACAGTGCTAGAAATAAAGGACTGAAAAAATATTTTATAAAATTATAAGTATACTTTTTTTTTTAAAATATGGACATGACCTCTTTGTAGATCGATCAATCCCTACAAATCATTTGTAGATAAACTCTAAGCCTCGTATTTGTATTCATATTTAAAATTAAGATACCATACTTATTAGAGAAATCAAAGTCAAAATTTAATTGACGGCAACCAAACAACGCCCACATTTGGAGCCTCCGTTGACCAAACTTGCGGGGGTCACTTTATTTAAGAAAATTGTTTCTTTATTGGTTCGTTTTTAAAAATTTACAAAAATATCTCTTTGTTTTTATTTAGAAAAATTTCAAAGGTTTTGGATTAACCGTCTTACGGAGATTCCCAAAATTTTGCATGCAAGTTAATCATTTGTGCCTCCTAAAATTTTAAAAATCTCTCACGGCCCAAAAAAAAACACCATTTTTTTTTAATGAAAAGATCAATTCAGTAGAAACTAGGCCATGATACAAGTAGTTGTACACGAAGTTAGTACAGCAACCATCATACGACTAACAACTAGATTACAACATCATAAGCTAAGCTTGTAACATAAGAAGGTTTACGTTGAAAAAAATTTCCCTGTGATTCAGTTTTGACCAAGATTAGCATGCTGGAGGTTCCTCATTGAAAAAATGGGCTGGGGTGTCAGCTGGCCCTTATCAGTTGCTTACCCAACTGCCCCTTAATTTTGGAGCTCTTTCCAAATATATATTTTTTTTGCTTCTTTTTATTATTCTACATAAAATAAGTGGTATTTTGATACCTTGTTTGCACAGCGCTTCGCCCACTGACACGTTAAAAACAAATGATCTAAGGTTTCCACATGTTCCACGCATATACAGCACAGAAAGGCACCTTGTATTATGTGATGGCTTCGCAACAGTTTCCCTGTAGGAGTGGCCTTATAATACTACCTTCGGTCCTAATTATAAGATTTCATTTGTAAACTATAAATGAAGTATTATAATTAGAACTAGAGGTAGTACCTTCCACACTCTTAAAATTACCTTGGGGTAAACTTTAGTTTCCGTAAAACATCCCACACCCGTGGTTGATCTTCCTAAACAAAGTTATTTGAAGCAATTCTATACGTAGCATTCATTGACTAGTTACCGTTCGAATCTGGCTACCACTCAATCTTGTTAGCCAAATCCAGACACGAAGAAGTAGTAGCTAAAATTAATGTGCCTCTTATTGATCTTATCTCGGGAAGAGAAGGTGTAGGCAAGAAGATGGGGAATGGTTGCAATACTACTTTCTGGTTTGAGAAATGGTCAGAGATTAGTGTGCCTTTTATTGATCTTATCCCCAGAAGAGAAGGTTTGATTGATTGCAATGAGAAAGTTATTGACTATGTTGATCGTTACGGCAACTGGAGCTATAAAAAGCTTCATGCCTGGTTACCTCATCATATAACTATTGAGCGAATCATGTGTGCACATTCATCCTATGAGAAGAGAGGAGAGGATAAATATACATGGGATCCATCCACTAATAATGGTTCCTTTTTTGTCAAATCAGCATACCATTTTCTTTTTGCAGGCATCCGAATGGAGGTAGACAGCTTTTGGAAGAACCTTTGGAGGTGGAGAGTCCCTGAAAAGATCAAATCTTTCATGTGGCTCTTTGCACATGAGCGAATCCACATGGTGGAACTTACGAAGCGAAGGGGTCTTTGAGATTCTGTAGCTTGTGCTTTTGGTTGTGAAAATAAAGAAAGAGAGATGCACAAAATTAGAGACTACACAAATATTGTCTGCAGATGGAAATCGGTGGTTTCTCCAAATTTGTGGTAATCTTTCTTTTCTTTATAGGGCATTGATTAGATTCATTAGAATCTTAAAAATGAAGCAGGAGCCTAAAGCACTAAGAAAGTTCAATAGGCAGCTTGCTTTGGTTATGTTTGCTAGGATAGCTGGGTTTCAAGATGCAATAAAGTCTTCGATACAAGTGTAACAAATGTTCCAACAAATGCTGTTGATTCTCTTTACAGGACTTGTTGGGATGAAGACCTCATTGAACATTGTAAATTTTATTCTGACCATACTATGCAAGAAAATGCTACAGACCATATTCCATGAACGGTTTAGTGCTTAAAGATGGCACGAGCGGCTATGGTGGAGTGCTAAAAGATGAGGAAGGAAGATGGATTTTTGGTTTCAGCTGTAAATTAACCTCTGTTCCCCTCAGCAATTGCAGAACTCATTGGGATTATTAGTGGTTTGCAATTATGTTGGAATAGAGGTTTAGGACTATTGAAGTGCATTTTGATTGTCTCGAGGCAACTACTCTATATCTTAAGGCCGGGTTGTGATGCTGACCACCCTTATGGGGATGTTGTGTAGGATACTAGATTCATTCTTAATACGGATTGGTAGGCTCTAGTCAGGCGTAGTTATAGGGAGAATCTTATTTTAATGGATCACTTAGCAAAAGCCTCCAATTTAATGATGGGGATGTGGATTTTTGTATCTTTGATCAATCTTCACCTATGTTTCATGGGATGGATCTTGATCAAGAGGAGTAACTTTTGTATGCTATTTGTTGCTAGTAATGATATTCAGTTAAAAAAAAAAAAATTCTCTTGAGCCAGAAGGAGAATACAATTGATGGATCAATACCACATTCCACGCTAATCTATAATGCTTGATCAAATCAGACACCACACGAACGTGTTGCAGTGGAGAAGGCAGCATGGGCCACCACACCGTGTGGTTGATTGGAATAGAATGACCAGAGCCCACCTTCCAATGAAGGAATGAATCAGTCAAGTATGATTTGAGTATTCCCTGCCATATCCAAGAGTGACCGGTTGGCTTCTTAAACGATTCCTCTGTACCCATAGATAAAATCTTTGGCGCTAAATCTATTAGTCGCCGAAGATTTTTTTGCTAGCAAGACATCATTCATCACATGAAAAGGTCTCAGGACTTTTTTTTTCCCAATAAAAAGACTTTTTTATTTTATTTTCATTTATAAATATTGGGTCAGGATTATTAATTTATATATATATATATTTTAAAAAGGAATCTTGAGCAACCCTATTGTTATACCTGCAGAGACTTCCAAAATCTCACATAACTACCAATAAATCTAAATATGTGTGGAGGTTTTAAAAACTCACATGGCACACATTGGATGAAAAGGAGAAAGAGATGAAAATGACATAAGAGAGAGAGAGATGAAAATGACACGTAGGTAAGGCAAATTAAACCATGATTACATTGAACATCACATATCAAGCCAAGAAATAAAGGAGGCACACCCCTTGATCTTATAGTCTATGCAAGACACAAATTCCATTGGGCATATCATCATCATCCCAAAGGGATGAAAACCTGGTGATAGGAAGCCCCGGTGAACGGTAGCTGTAACTATAACAGTCTCATGGCAACAAAATTCCCTGTGGGGTAAATTTCAACCGGCACAAAAAGTGTAACGATTAGGCAAAAATACAAAGGAAAGAATGAAAAGTAAAAATAAAAGAAAGGAAATTAAAAAAAAAAATCAAGTAACCAAACTCATATCGAATTACACTATCTGACCGTTGGTGTTGAGGCTCAGGTATGTGGACACAATCCTGAGAACCTAGGCACTTATTGAATATGAATGGGTCACAGAATTAAAGATAAAAAAGACCAGACAGTAAATTTTTCTCTGTTTAGGACAACCCTACCCTTTCCCAAATCATTGTTGAAATGAAACAAAGATGATAGAAGAAAAATTTTCTACCTCACCTCTTTTCTCTCAAAAATCTCAGCTTCCTCTTCTCTAAACAAGTGTCATCTAGAGGTCACCTCATTAATGCATCTTTCTTTAACTTTTCATTTTTGATTTCTCGTAATAATGACATATATGATGACATTTTCTCTTCTAACACCAAATCATCATCAATTTGAGTTTTTACTTTAATTTGAGTTTTTTATTTTTTTCATAATAATGACGCAAAGTATTGTTTCTTGATCAAACACAAATCACCATCAATTAGGGATTTTTATTATTTAATTCTGTCCTTAAGGACTCAAGCAACTTTGCCTAATGTGTAACAAATCACCATCAACGATTTTTTAAATTTTGAATGAATTTTATTTTTATTATTAATTGTAAACAAAATTTTTCCAAATAAAAATTATAAGAATTAAATAGGATTTTTTATTTTTGTTTTTATTAATTTTTATAGATCCAGATAAAATTGGGTGTTGACAATCACAGCCTTGAATCCTTGCATCCATATTTTCCTACTATGGCAATATAATAAAAAAGAGCAACTATAATACTTGTTGAAAGTGGAAAAAGGAAATTAAAAGAAAAAATATATTTGGTCTTTTAATTTTGTACAAAATTTTAATTTGGTCTCTTAACTTTAAAAAGTATACATTTGGTTATTTAACTCAAAAATCATTAGGCTTCAATGATAATTTAATTTTTTTAACAATTGTAGATGTTTTAAAAATTAAACTTAATATGTTAGTATTTGAGAATATTTTATTAACATTTAATATTTTAATATTATCATTTTTTAAAATAATTTTAGAATTAAAAGACTAAAAGTATATTTTTTAAAGTTAAGAGATGAAATTAAAAATTTATACAAAGTTAAAAAACCAACTATATATTTTAGTCACAAGATTAAGTTACAGACTTTCTTTTTTCCAAATGAAGTTACAGACTTTCTTTTGCTGGCTAGTCCCATTTTCTAGTAGCCTTTTATTTTAGGGAAACACACACAAAAACATATACGTGAGTGTTATATACACGTGTACTTTATTGATTGGACCAGCAACTCAGAACCCTGGCATTCATCAGAACAGGAAGAGCAATGCAATTCCGAGCCACGTAGCTGAAACCACGTCCGTTCTCGGCCCTATGCCGCTGCCGGATCCTGCACCGTCCGACGAAGGAGACTCCCCCTGTAATAACTCAGTGGAATTGGATTTCGCACTGTAGAGTTGCTGAATCTTCTCCAAGTCGTCTTTCGCGAAGTCCACCTTCCTTTTCTTCGATGGCACGATGAAGGGGTACATAATTGCCTCTTCTATCGCCGAGTGGCTCAGCCCCAACACATGACCCATCTGGTGCATCACCGCTGACTCAAGGTCGAGTTCGTCGCTCTCCGTCATGTCTTCGCTCGGCAACGCCCACTTCTCATCGGAATCCAAAACGACATCCCAACTCGTCGTCGTATTATCCGGCCATGCGCCGCCTACCACTCCTAGATTCCCGTCCAACGACGAGAACATGATTTGAATGGAGGCTTCATTAAACGACGTCGTCTCCGAAAAGTTCAACTTCGTCACCTCGGACCACCGGCGGAAGGCATCCGCAAAGACGTCCTTTACCGACGTCGACGTTTCATTTTCTGGGGAAAAAGCGTAAGTAAGCTCGTTCTTCCCCTCGGGCCACCACTTGGTAAACGACGTCGTGCGACCCGCCGTCACAGCGGAGGGGCCATTGATGTTAACATCAGGAAGGGCGCATCGCGGCAGCGTGATCAATGAAACGGTGGCGTCGTCGGGTTGGCCGGTGACGTTGAGGTGGAAAGTATTCTGAAAGAGTTCGATTGTTGATTCGAGCTCGGCGGAGAATTCATCGGTGAAGTCTGAATCCAAAGTGGAATTAAGGTAACCGAAGAAACTAAAATAGTTCTTAATCTTGGATATGCCGGCAACGAATCTTCCTATTCGAATACGACCTCCATTGGAACTCAAGAACGATCTCAGTTTATCCAATACTTTGGAAATTTTGCTAAAATTTAGTGTTCTGAGGGCTCTCAAAATTCTTAACCCCCACGGAATAATGGACAATAGATTAGCTGAAGCTGGTCGGAGAAGAAAGGGGGATGATTCATCCACAATGAGAAGGGATAAAATCAAGACGACAGCGTAAGCTTTTTTCACTCTCATTTTTCCTCCTAAGCATAAAGCAGTTTAATTTTGTGGTTACTGTTTGGTAGGAGAGAAAATTTGAGTGGCTAGCTCTTAAATAGCCCCAGAAAATTATACTAGTTTAATTTCTGTGATATATTTTCGCGTTTCGTGCTGGATTAGCACTGTTAACAGTTGACTCTTAAGCCTATGATACCATCAACTGAATTGCTTAGAAATACTCTACTGCAATTTGCTTGCATGGTGAAAGGGAAGGTAATCCCTTTTCTTTTCCCACTTATTTATAACAATAGCATTATTATTATTATTATTATTATTATTATTATTATTATTATTATTATTATTATTATTATTATTATTATTACCTCATCTATAGTTAATATTGTTATTCAGCCAACTAAACTTAATTAGGAAAACGAAATGGCCAATAATTTATAATGACAATGAATTGAAAGTCTGATCTAGTGGCTCCTTGACACATTCCATTCCATGGGCAGCGATATGCATGATGGTGGAAAATGTTTTTATACATGTGTGTTTGTGTATGATGTAAAATTTTGGTGGCAAAATTTAGCATTTGATACTCTAACTTTATATTGCCTCCCGTCTTTAATATAAAAACTAGATAATTAATTTAAGAGATTAAAAAATTAGTTAACTTAGTTATTTGTAACAAATGCGTGTTGATTTCTCTAAATTAACCTTATTCAATCATGCCCGTTGGAATTACATCTAGGTAAAAATATCTTACGATCAATGGGGATATTTTTAAAAGCATATTATAAATTTAAGAGACAAAGTGGATTAATGTATTATTTTTAGAAATCCCAATTAATTTTTATACTTAGGACTAGAGGTAGTACAATAATACTTCTGTTTGGATTTTTAATTTTAAAAAGTATCTTTTTCAGCCATTCAATCTTAACATCATTAGTCTTAGATATTGATTTTCTTGAAATAGTCACTGTAATTTTAACAATTAAACGTTATACATCAGCATCTGATATATAATATTGTCAACATCTACAATTTTAATACAAGTAGTTTTTGTTGGTTAATGGCATTAAGAGTTAAAAATAGAAAAAAGGATCGAATTATAATATATCAAAATAAAATGTTGTGTGAAGTTGAAGGATTAAAACTACATTTTTTTTTTTTTAATTTGGACATATGACTTCTCTGCAGATTAATCCCTATCCATAGCTATGAGCCTCATAATTAGATTCAAATTTAAAATAAAGATATCATTCTTTTTCTCCCATTTACGTAGAGAAAAATAGAAATAAATAAAAATCTGAAGAAGATATACTTATTAGAGAAATCAAGGTCAAAATTGATTGACACCATCAACAACAAAAAGAACAGAGAAAAATGTTTCCACTTAAGTTTTTCTCCATTTACTGTTTCTATTATTAGATCAACATCTACTAGCGGAGATTTAATATGTTATAGCAATATTATTATATTATTAATTTAATAACACACATATATTTAAGATGTTAGAAATTAATCTACATACATCACCCTTGTAAATTTTTATTAAAATATTTTATGACTGTTTTATTACTTTGTCCTTTTCAGTCTGCACTTTTAAATTGGGTAGATTAAATTTATTTATATATATTTTTATTATTTGATATAATAATAATATTATAATATACTAAATCTTAATCATTGGATAAAACATCCAATGATAGGGATAGTAAACGGCGAAGATGTCAAAAAAAGCCCCACTTGGAGAGTGCGTTGACCAAACTTGTGGGTACGAAGGAAACAGTAAGCGGATGGACAACGGGGATCAGGGTTGCATGCTTGCATTGACATGGAAGCCAACAGGAAAGACAGCAGCCAGTTTCAATGTTTCAATATCATATATAGGCCATGTGTAAATATTTTTGCATTTATTTATAATTAATATATTTAATATAAGAACTAGTTTGACATATAATTTGATCTTAAATATAAGTGTCCAATTTATTTTGTTTCTTATTTTTTAAAAATATTTTTTACAATAATTGCACATATTAGTGATAGTTCTAACTAACATATATGGTTATTTTAAAAAAATAATATCTATTTATTACAGATAATTAATTTAATAAATTTTTTTAGTCTATTCAGATTAGTAAAGTGACGTGAGATAGTATTTAATATAAACATAGGATACTATGTATTAGCGTATGGATTTTAATTTTATTGTTAATTATGGTATTTGCGAGCTTATCTAGTCCACCTCAGCATTGGCTTTGAAAGACACGTCACATCTTTATAGTGGGTATTGTTTTATAAATTCTAGTTCTGATTGCTTAATTTCTCTTAATATTGAGGGTAAAAATACAAAAGGTTGAGTTTTCAGTATTACCAAGGAATTATCTATTATATCATGGTACTTTCATAAAGAAATTCTTATGAAAAGAATCAATTTATATTACAAATAAATAGCAGATAAATGATGAAATTTGTGTCACTAATTAGTTTAGTGATGACAGAATTTCACTGCTATTGCTAATCAATCAAGGATGGTTTTTTTTGCGACAGGGTTTGCAAGTTCCGTTATCAAATTTTGTTGCTTTTTTTTTTTTGGATGATTCTGCATATCAGAACTATGGTTCCTCATCATGTTTGCAAGCCTCACTCTCGTGGATCCAAGTCATTACTAACTGTTAAATATGTCCAAAATTCCTTTGTCCTTGTTCCTAATTGAAGGAAATAAGAGAAATAAGTAGAGAGAGAGAGGGGGGTGAGAAAAGCGTACTGGTCAGTTCCGGGTCTTGAAGTTGATAGTTCATGTAGTATTTTGACTACTAGAGTTTTGATTAGAATGGCATAGTAGATGCATCACAGAGAGAAGAAGAGAATACTAAAAAACTCAATAGTCGGAGTGAAGAGAAATGTGTGGAGGCACCTTCTATTTATAAAGTTAGGGTGACCCTTATTTCAGGAAGGTGCAATATTCCTCATTTATTATGGAATAATGTTCTGATTCCACAATCGACAATTAATGTCTGATTTATTTCCCTTCAATCAATCAAGTCTATAATGCTTGATTGAATATTTCCTAATCAACCATTTATTCACTACTACAAAATTAAGAATACTTGACGGTTATTTTTATATATATTTGACGGTTTGAAACTGTCAAATAAGAAGGCGCCAAATATTCACAAAACAAATATTTGACGGTTCTGAACTGTCAAATATTCTAGGAATATTTGACGGTTCTTAGTCAATAACTGTCAAATAATGTGATATTATTTGACGGTTCTTAGTCAATAACTGTCAAATAATGTGATATTATTTGACAGTTCTTTGCTCATAATTGTCAAATAAGATCACCTTATTTGACAGTTATTCACCAATAACCGTCAAATAAGGTTAAAAAAGTGTCAAATAAAGTGACTTCATTTAATTATATATAATTATTTTCAACTATTTGTTTCTATTTATTTTTTACTATTAATATTTATTATGATATACAATATAATTATTGAATAATAACAAGAGAATAATATTAAATAAAAATTATATTTATAGAATTTAAAATCCAATACATTATACATAAACATCATACAAATTGAAAGAAATCAATTACTTGAGCACTCCCTATACAAAAGAGCATTCTCTTACAAATTTTTGAATTCTAAATTAAAATTCTATTAACAAAAAATTTCTATAAATTTGTTCTTGATCAAACATCATAGTCCAACCTCCTCTTTACCCATCGCTGTCAATATAAAAGTAATGAATGCAATGCCCAAAGAAATCTGGCTTCTGTTGCCTCAATCTACCTGAAAGAAATAAATTAGATGCATGAGAAATAAAATATATTACAATTAGTTGAGTGAAATACTTGGAAAAGCAATACAACAAAACATGTTTGCATTACTAATAGACAAAGCAATCCAACAACACAAAACAACAAAGCATGGTATAAAAGCAAACTGACAATATCAAAGGGATGAGAACAAAATGCTAACATCACAAACAACACCCAGAAGCTACAAATTGAAATCGGCTAACAGGTTGCTTTATTCGGTTGAAAAACCACAAATGAAAACTACTAAAAAAAAAACAAGGAATAAATCACAATCTCCGTAGGTTGCTCAATTTTTCAAGACTCTAATGAAGCGAAGCAGTCCTCCAAGCTGATTATCTTCCAAGACCCTATAAACATAAATATAAAACTTATTTAGCTCCAGTATCAACTTTCTTTTTCTTCAATTTCAAAATGATATTGGCTTTGACTCCAAAACTTACTCCAAAATATATAAGTACATACATGACAAGAAAGCAAGCAATCAGAAAAATTTGATCAAACAGGGAATCAAGCATGACACAAAGGAATTTTCAAACAAAGGAAATAAGAAATTAGAATTGGTGCAGAAGTCACGGAAATTCCCTACCAAAGCAGAATCTAGTCAAACACACTCGTGAAGTTCAATTAATTTTCTAAAGAAATTTTTAAATAAAAGAAGAAAAATTACTGGAAGAGAAACCAGAGTATGATGAGAGGATAACAAGGCAAACAAGAACAATATAATTTGTCTAATGTAAAGCAACATTCATTAATGAAGGCATGCATGTCAATTCTTACCATTCAGGTGATAGACGTGAAAATTCTGCAGATCTCATGGAACGGTGTGCCTACACTGAACAAACTGGGGATAGAAAAATTAAAAAGCATCCACATTTTACAAATCAACTAAGAAAATCTTATGCAATCATAGTCTCATTTCATTGTGCTGCACTCTCTCTACATACATTAATTAAAACATTCTAATTTCCCATATGCAATTTGCTTCTCTTCCTCAATCTCCACTTTTTCATCATCCACGTCATTTGCCATAACTACAAATACCAATCTTCAATAACTGTTAATGTAACAAACTTACCATTCACGAAATGCCTTAAAGCTAAGCTATAAGTTGAAATTGCACATTAGATGGCTGTTGATTTCTCCTTACATTCTGCAAAAATAATGTGATTGTCAAACTTTCTGACAACTATCAAACAGACCTTGGAAGAAGGGGGGAAAGTTATAGCGTCTATGGACAATGGTTATGTAGCAGCAAACTAATCAAAGAAGAAATAAGCGCCAAGCAAACAATTAGCCAACTCACAGCCACGTGGTCTATCTTTTTGGTCCTATTTTGTGATGAAAAGCAACATTGAAAATGCAAAGTCAAGCAAGACGGAAAAATAACAGCTTAACTAATAAAGGAATGAAACGCAAAAATCACAATTCAATCTTTTGCTTTATTAATATTATAATACATCTCGTTCAAAAATTCCTTCCGAGTTTAGCGCACAAACACATATTCATAGTAAATAAAAATTACGGCTCTAGTATATAAAATCTAAATCTAAAATCTACATAAGAAAACCTCCAAAGCTGAAATATCACAGTAGAAGATGATAAATATAAGAGGAATTAGAAGTAGGTGTAAAAAAAATTTATCTGCTTAATCCCTTTTCTCGTAATAGCAAATAGATGCAGAAGAAGACTAGGGATTAGAGAGAGGCCAGAGGTATACCATGTGGAGACGACAAAAGCCACCGAGGACAGGTACAGTAATAGAAAACAAATACCTGCTAAAATGAAAAGGAGACCACAGATGAGAACAGTCGAAGACAAACCTGAATGAAGAACAGAAAGGAACAAAGAGAAGACGAAGGAGGAACAGTGACCCACAACTGTAAAAGTAAATCCTGAGAAAGAAACAAAAGAAGTTGAAGTTGAGAAAGAATCACTGGTGAGGGCGGCTAAGGAGACTTGTCGCGAGATCTGCTACCAAGAAAGGGTGATTGAAAAGGAAATGAAGGAAGAGGGATTGGGGGTGTGAGTGATGATTGAGAGGGTTCAAAGAGGAGAAGTATCGGGAAAGAAAAGGAGAAGGCTTGAGAAAAATGATTCATTAATAAAGTATTATTATAAAATTTTGAAATAAAAAGGATATATGTCGGTTTTCTTATAAAACCGTAAAAAAAAATTGATAACTTACTTGACGGTTGTTTATAAACAACCATCAAGTAATATATTACTTTTTAAAAAAATAAAAATAAAAATATTATTTGACGGTTTTTTATATAACCGTTAAATATTCCTCAACAATACTTAACGGTTGATAAAATAACCGTCAAATAATGGTTCCGCCTTATAATATTTGACGGTTTTTTTTTCAACCGTAAAGTATTGAGCGTCATATATTTTGAAATTTGTAGTAGTGATTGCTTTTGATTTATGATTTTTTTTATCAGAGATTTTTCTCTCTTGGATCAAGTAGTCTAGCCTATTAAAGATGGACTCAGGCCCAATGTCCAACACTACTGAGATTCTCCTCTTTTGGATCAAGTAGTCCGGCCCATCAAGTATGGACTTAAACCCAAAGTCCAACACTACTGATTGCATTCAGTTATCCACCATAACCAAGAAGAAATTCTATAGTTGTTTCATAATTTTCCTCATACATCAGTCAAGTTGTGTCATTAGTTTTTTCCCCCTTAACTCTAGGAAGTCTATTTGCATTTTAGCCTATTTCACCATATAAACTCTTATTTTCTTAATATCATTTTGTCTTATAAAAATAAAAGTGAGCTTGCCAAGTCAAGTCATATGGTAAAAATCTTAAGAGTGGAGCATTGAGTTTTCCTTTTTAAAATACAAAAGGGTAAAAAAATGTATAAAGAGAAGGCTATCTATCAAACCATGGTTTTAAAAATAATTTTACAGAATATGAAATAAATATGTAGAGGAGTTTGTCTTGATTTATGAAAAAATATATATTTTAAAATCACTTTTTTGGTTATCCAAACACCCCCTGATAACTCATTACAAAAAAAATCATCTGAAAGTAAATGATCTCAAACTTCTCTTCAGCTGATAATTAAGTGAGTGATTTTAGGACTGCTCATAATTGATAGGCCAGCACATTTTAGTTGGTGCATTCTACATCAGTTTGGGGATAGATATTAAAAATGGCATCATATTAAATAAGCTTATAGACGTTGATTTAAGAATAACATAGACTAAAAGTTTGAATCCCTACTATGAGAGGTGTCCATATTTAATGCTTGATAGTATTTTGAATATGATTGTCTCTAATAAGAAAATACTTATGTTTAGCCAAAAAAAAACAGACTAAAGTATCCACATACGTAGGTTAAGTGTATTTTTAAAAAATAATATATTTAATATATTTTATGATATAGTTGATTTTGAATGGAATTTAACATTTTTAATTTTAAAAAACTCACTTAACAATCGCATGCAATATATACATTATATAATTAAACCCTTTTATATTCATCGGTCATTGAACCATCATTGAAGAGACAAAATATCAACCATCTTTGAAGACCATAAATATAATCCATAATATACTTATATGATATTCCGGTTTTGAATATAAAATTAGATTATTCAATTATAAAAATTAATTAAATTAATTATTTATTAAAAAATGTGAGTTATTTTTTAATACCCATTTTCATTATTTAGAACTAAAATAAATTTCTTTACTAACTCGTCTAAGTGAGTATTTTAAAAACGAATTTTTATTAGGACTCCATAACTTTTTCTATAATATCTTAATCTTTGGAGGTGGATTTCCCCGCAAAAACCTTAATGTAATGAACTTTTCAATTTGAAAATGGTTACATAACACTTTAAAAATTTATTAATCGAAATGATATGTTAACTTTATAACTCGGTCAACGACCAACACATGCTTAGCTTATATTTAAATGAAGACATTTACGCATTGTTTGGTTCGGAGGTTTTTAAAGAGAGGGGAGTGGAGGAGATGAGAAGTTGTATTTTGTTCAGAAAAATAGAGGGGAGGGGAGGGAAAAAAATTTTGTCTTTTAGTGCTCCCCTCCCCTTCTCCTACTCCCTTTCAAATTGAGGGTTTTTTAGAGGGGAGAGAAATATTGTGTCTTATTCTAACTAAATTATCCATATTACTTTTTGCATATACCAAATTTACCTTTTTTATTAAAGAATCCTTTTTTACTTCTATTTCTTAAGCTTTTTGATGTTAATAATGCAATTTATTTTTTAGTTCAAGGGAACACATGGTATTCAAATGTATTTTATTTTCGTAAGACTTTAATAAATCAATCTCTTACAATCTTTTGATAATGGTAAGATTTTAATAATTTCAAAAACATCTAATTAGATGACATCGATAGAGATATTTTATTTTTAAATAAATTGATACTTTTAAAGAATTCATATCTATACCACGAAATTGTATAATGATATTTGATAATAATAATACAATATTTTTGTCATGATTATACTATTTTTCTTGATATAACATGACAATTATATATTCTTTATGATGTGTATATTTGATAATGATAATAAAATATTTTGTATGATATGTGTATATTTTATAGATATGTAAATATTTTATATATGTCGCGTAACTTGTTTTTTTAATTCATAAATTATAAAATAATAATTTTGATATAAATATTGTAGTAAAATAATAAAGAAATCTAACCAAAGAAATATGGACATATTTGTTAACTTCTAATTAGTTCTCCTCTCCTTCCCTCCTAAACCAAACATGAAATATTTCCTCTCCTTCTTTTCCCCTCAAACCAAACAACACTCATAACCTCTTCTTGCTTCCACTCCCCTCCCTTTAATTAACCTCCCATTCCCTCCCCTCCATTGAACCAAATAAAGCCTTAAGGAAAATATGTTTTTTCATTTATTATATTACTTGAAATTTAGAAAATAAGACATATCTGTGAGGAACAAGAGTTTCCAAAAATTTTATTATATGTACATGTTTTTATGTTGCAAGGAATTTTTTTACACGATTGAAAATATTAGATTTATCAATAGTTAAATGTTATACTACGTTCCTCTTCTTTCGTTGAGCGAGTCTTGCGGATGAAAAAAATCTCCCTCCTCGGTGAGGGTTTTTTTCTTTCCTAGAGTTTTCCTTGTGTGAGCTTCTTTCTCTCCACCAGCGAGAGGTGTTTTCGACGCCTCTCTCCAGCGACCATAGAGAGAGAGGATGTTTGGCTGTGTGAGTGCATTAGAGATGCTTGTTGGTGAGAGTATGTACCTAAAGCTGAGATTAGTTGCGAAAGTTGAAAAGAATTCAGAGATAATGGTGAGTTCTATGATTCTGAAGAAGCGATTGAGAATTAGCGAAGAGGATCTAAGTTGGAAGAATTTTACAACAGTTGTTTATGAGCACGAGGTAGGGGATATACGATTTTGGTTAATGGAGGAAGCAGCTTCATGATTTGCCTCATCCTCTTCTTCTTCGATAATCGGCAAATCTGAACCAAGATGATCGTCCAATGCACTTATCCTTAATCATGCAATGATGATTTTTTCGTTGGCCATGGAGATTAATAGATGATCTAAAAGTCTCATCACTCTCTATTCTTACAAGTTGTGCATATAACAGAGTTGGTGGAATTCAAATATGATGGAGAATGAGGTGAATCTAAATAGGATGTGCGAGGTAATGTTGAACCTGGTTTTCAATTTATTGATCTGGTATGGCCTATCCCTATATTACATGATTTTGCATGAGATTTCAGTGGCTAACGTGATCTTGTGAAAAGACACTATCTATATTGTTAGAATCAATGAAATTAACTTGAGAATGATGGATGCCATGGACATTATCTGAATTATTCTACTGGTGTTTCAATGGGAATGATAATTTGATTATGAACACCAAAAGAATTGGTAGTAAGGTAAAAGATGATAAGAGATGGGTGCCGCTAGGAAGTTAATCATGTTTGTTTCAGTATTGTCAGAGTTTATAACTAAGGAGCTTATACTGAAACGGGAGTAAAAGATGGATTGTGTTGTGGCTAAACATTTGTTTGGCTTAATTCTAGATGATTATATAATCTCATGAAAGTTCATGTAGTTTTCCAGAGATTTTCCTCTTTTCTCGCTTTAGGTGAGAGTTTGAAAGCTTCAATGGTTAAAGCAGCTCTGGTGATCAAGGGGTTGGGCTCTTTTGCGGAGCAAATATTAGGATTACCACCCCCTGGCTTTTTTCTTAGTTCGTAAACCATCAAGATTTAGCCATTACAATATTAAGCTACAAAGTGTCCTCATGAGCTTTTATGTTGTTTTGATGTTTGCTTATTTCTTTGGCATTATTATATTGCCATTTTTTGTTATGTTATTTCTGCCTTAGTTGAGTTGAGGAGTTTTGAGGCGGCTAGTTCATTTGTTGTGAAGCATGGCAAAGAGATGTATTTTGTAAGGTGGGTAGACTTGCTGGCACACTCTCTGGCTTGGCTTTTGGAGAACAACCCTGAGGTAGGAAGAAACCTTGCAATGACTATTTGTTTCTTTTTTGTGTAATAGTGATAGGTGTGGGATTGGCTAGTATTGTATTAGCTGTTTTGTTTTTTGTTGGTTGGCTTTTTACGTTGAAACAGGCTTTGTTTGTTGTTTTTGACTCTGTTTCTGTCTTTAATAATATTGACTTCTTGTTGGCAAAAAAAAAAAAAAAGTCCTACGCATGAAAAATTAATTAAAATTAGGGGGGAAATTAGAGAGAAAAGTGCAAAATAAATAATATATATTACAAAGGATCTTAATAATTATAATTGTCTAAAAAAATATAACAAAAATAAAAATTAAAAAAATACTAAATTCCCTCCAAAACCCAAATTCCTATGGTATTGTGGGAGCAAAATTTTGAGGACCAATTTAGCATTTTTAAGTTTATATTTTGGTATTTTGATTAATAGACAAGCAACATTCAAAGTAAAAACTAACACTTACTTTTTAAAAAATTATATAATTATCATAAGGGTTTTCTCTTTGTAATTTTGTATTGTTATTAATTCAGTTCTTCAATATTAGAAACAACCATAATATATTTAATATTTTTCCGAGATAAAACCATAATATATTACTCTTCTAATCCCAAAAATATGTTAATTAGGGAGTTGATTTTGATTTTAAATGTAATAAATTAATCTATTTAATCTCTCAACTTTATAACATTTTTTCAAACTAAGTTATTTAGCTTATAAATTAGTATAAAAAAAGTTAACTTATAAATTAACATATAATTTAATGGTACATAGATTATTTTAGGGAGATCTTATCATATTTATTAAAATTAAATAATTTATTTATACTTCCTAATTTATTCAAATTAATTAAATAATTTTTATACAAAAAAATTGGGAAAGTAGTAACAGAAGTACAAAAAAGCAACCATAATATTATCGATAAAGAACCAAATGCAAAATTAACGCTGACTCAGAAAGGGGCAAAAAGAGATGGCAAAAGAAAGGAGAAAAGCAAAAAGAAAACAAATGGGGGGAAAAAAAAACAAGCTGTGATATCATCTAAAACTAAATATCAGCATTTCTCTCAACAATAGTTATTTTGATTAATACTTTTCAAAGTAAAAACTAACATGTACTTCCTCACAAATTATATAAATTATCCTAGGGGATTTCTCTTTGTAAATTTTTATTGTTATTAATTCAGTTCTTTAATTATAGAAATAACCATAATCTATTTGATATTTTCCCCGAGATAAAATAAAACCATAATATATTAATCTTACAACCCCAAATATAAGTTAGTTAGGAACGGAATTCTATTACTCCATCTAATTATTAAGATAAGACCTATTTTACAGTACAAATTATATTATAAAGTATATCTAAAATTAAGAATTAGATAAGGATTAGGTATAAGATCTTAATCCATTTAATTTTTTATATTTAAATCACTTTTTTCAAACTAAGTTATTTAATTTATAATCTGATGTATAATTTAATGTTATATAGGCTGTTTTAGACAGGTTATGTTACATTTGTTAAAATTAAATAATTTTTTAAATTTTTTAAATTTTTTAAATTTATCTAAATTAATTAACTAACACTTATATTTATTAAAGACAGAAAATTGGAAAAGTACCAAGAAAAATATTAAAAAGCAATAAATAATTAACTACAAAAGTAACAGTCGCTCGAAAAAGGAAGAAAAGCAAAAAAGAAAAACAAATGGAAAAAAAAGAACCAAGTACGGTGACCCCAGTTTTGAACACGTGTATTATACTGATAGGTCCAGCAACATAGAATTATGGTACTCAAGTCTCTAGGATATTCTGGGTCAACCAAAAAAAAAAAAAACAGAAAGTCTCTAGGGTCAGGTTTCATTAGTCAGAACCAGAAAAGCCAGATCATTCCGAGCCATAAAGTTGAAACCAGGCCCCATCTGGGCCCCACGCCGGTGACTCCTCCGTCTTCCGACGACGGAGACTGCACCGGTGCTAACTCGCTCTCACTGGAATTGGACTTGGATTTCGTGCTGTAGAGTTGCCGAATCTTGTCCAAATCATCTTTCGCGAAATCCACCTTCCTGTTGTTCTTCGATGGCACAAAGAAAGGGTACATGACCGCCCCTTGCATCGCCGAGTGGTTCAGTCCCAGCACGTGCCCGATCTGGTGCATCGCCACCGATTCCAGATCCAGTTCGTTGTCGCCCGTCATGTTCTCGCTCGGAAACACCCACTTCTCATCGGAGTCCAAAACGACATCCCAGTTCCTCGTCGTATTATCCACCCAGGCGCCGCCTACCACTCCTAGATTCCCGTCCACCGACGAGAACGTGATTTGAATATCAGATTCGTTAAATGACGTCGTCTCTGTGAAGTTCAATCTCGTCACCTCCGACCACCGGCGGAAGGCGCCTGCGAACAGATCCCTCATAAAGATCCCTGTTTCGTTTTGAGGTGAAAAAGCGTAAGTAAGCTCTTTCTTCCCTTCGGACCACCACTTGGCAAACGACGTCGTGTGATTCGCCGTTGAGGTGGAGGAGACATTTATAACATCAGGAAGGCCACATCTCGGCAGCGTGATCATTGACATGGTGGAGTTGTCGGGCTGGCCGGTGACGTTGAGGAGGAAAGTCTTTTGAAAGAATTCGATTGCTGATTCGAGATCGGCGGTGAATTCATCGGTGGAATTTGCATTCAAAGCGGAATCCAGGAAGCCGAACAAACCGAAATAGTCTTTAACAATCGATAGGCCTTCCACGACGACTCCTATTGCAATTCGACCACCCTTGGAATGCAAGAATGATCTCAATTTGTCCAATGCTTTGGAAATTTTGCCAAGATTGAGTGTTCTGAGGGGTTTGAATATTCCGAGCCACAACGATTTACTGAACAAGGAATGAGCTGAAGCTGGTCGGAGAAGAAACGGGGAAGATTCATCAACGATTAGAAGGGATAAAATCAAGACCGCAATGTAAGCTTTTCTCACTCTCATTTTTTCTCAGATCCTTTGAAGTTGATGTGCTTGCTGTGGGAGGAGAGGGAATTCGAGTCTGGCTTTTAAAAAACCTGGTAAACGATAATTTCTATGTGACTTCGTGGTGGACTTGCTTTACCGTCAACGGAATTCCTTAAAAATACTACGCTCGCACTGTAAAGTGGAAAAGAAGGCAATCATTTTGTTTTTCTACTTTTGTGTAATAAAATAGTTCATCTGATTTTATATGCAAATTACAAAAATTAATTAATTAAAAGATTTACTTTAATTTAAAATATTATATACTACCTCCGGTCCTTATTATAAGATCCTGTTTGACTTTTTGTTTGGTCCTAATTATAAGACCCCAATCCATTTTGTCTCTTATATTTATGCATTTTTTCCAAGATAATCCTTCTAATAATGATAGTTCTAGCCAATATACTTAATTAACAAGGATATTTTAGAAATGACAACACTTATTTATTACAAATAATTAACTTAACTTACTTCCTTAATCTCATCAAATAAGTCAACCGGGTTTTATAATTAGGACTGGAGGTAGTAGTAATTTTCATTAGTGGAGGAGGGGAAGGTCCAAACAAAAAAAGATCCTTATATGTATATGTATGTCTATAAAATATTGTGGTTAGCCTTATTTAATTGGGAAAGCAAAGTGACCTACATAATTGACGAGAACTTTGTCATGGGCACCAATGTAATGTCACATTTGTATGCCAATTTGCCAACAGAAAAACAGGGAAAGTTTCGGAAGCTATGCATCGTGACAACGATGCATATAACTTTGTATTTTTGTATATTATTTTATTTGGCCAACGATTAAATATTACTACTTTGGCATAACCATGAAAAATATGTTAAAAAAATAATAATTTTATTTTTAATATAAGAGTTAGATAAATAATTTAAAAAAATTAAAAAAAATTTATAATAATTAAATGTATTGGTTTTCTAAATTATTCTCTTTAATTATATGTATTGAAATTACCGTTTCTAGAAATTTTTTTTACAATTAATAAAGAAATTTTGAAGAAAAAAAAGCTATAAGTTTGGAAGACAAATATATTAAAATCTTATATTTAATAGCAAACTAACCTTATAACTAGTTTTTATCTTAAGAACAAGAGATAGTATTTTTTTTATTATATGTATGAGATCAATTTATTAAAAATAGGAAAAGGATACCCAGTTAAGAAGCTCTTCTACAAAATCAGGATATCAACAGTTCCTAAACTTATGGGTAGTTAACAGGACTTAGTCTAATTGGTAACAAATCAGTTCATAATCCGAAAAATTTGTACAGTTGTGTTTGTAACACAGAAGTGAAGAGAATTTACTTAATACTAAACCTGTGGATGCGAATATGTGGAAATTCATTTGTGAGCAGGGAAAACTCATTGAGCAAGGCACTGGATGGCACATTAGAAATGGGCAGTCTGTCCATTTCTTCACTGATTTGCTGGATATGATGTAATGACGCGGGAACTTCAGTGGCAAGGGCTTCCCTGTGCATACAGCATATGTGTTTATTTTCTTTACGCTAAATTCCCACTTTTAAACCCAAAAAAAAATTGCCAACCAATTTAATGAAATAATTTTATTAAATTCAACATAATACTAATAAATATCACTATTTTCGATTTTCAATCATATTCCTGCTATTTTTCTTAAAATATACGGCCTGTTTGTTTCTACTTTTTATTTTTTATTATCAAAATAGTTTTATAAAAAATTTTTAAAAATAAGTTTTAGAAAAAAAATCTGGATAATTATTCTAAAAAATTGCATTTGAAAATAAAAATACCAAGATCAAAGGGCGAAACTTAGATGAGAACTCAAGTCCTCAAACAGAGGACAAGCCATCGAGAGAAGAAGAAAGGACTTCCTCATTTTCCAAAAAAACAAAAAAGAAATAATAAAAAATAGAAATAAAGCAAATACGGTTTTTTATGTTTAATAGTGGACATCTGGCGTAAAAAAAACCTAGTATTTTCTTTATTTTCTGCTATGAATTGGTGCAGCACCCGATCAAGCTTTGAGATTCAAAATCCAGCTCCAAACACTGTTGCCTTTGGGTTCGTGGAAGAGAGAAGCGCAAAAGAGAATAAACAGAAAATAAAATAAAATAGACATTTTTGACATTTCAAATTATTTTTCACTACTTTTATTTTCTTTTATGAACTAAAATATTCACAAAGAAGAAAGGGCTTGAGTTCTCATTGAAGTTTCGTCATCGATATTGGTATTTTTATTTTCAAATATAATTTTTAGAATAATTATCCAGATTTTTTTAAAAAATTATTTTACAGAATAATTTTATAGAATTATTTTGAGAAAATGTGGGAATCCGACACAAAGAGCAAATATTTTTTATCAGGTAACATTTTGATATTTTATTTTACTGTTTATAACATTTCCGTAAAAGAGCCCTTTGCTCTCTCCAGTCACGTATTCCTAGGCAGCCTACGGTCCGCAAGACACCAGTCTTGCTCCCTCCGCTCGCTCCCTCCCTCCAATCCTTTTTTGCCATTTTCGTTGCTTCTTCAATTTTTTTTCTCGTTTGCTAATTCTTTTTCATATTTTTTGAAGAGTACCAAATAATTCCTTTTTTTTTTTACTTGAAACAATTACATAAGTAGGCCATTTTGTAATTGAAATCCCGATGTATTGGTTGTCAGATATACATATCAATAGTGACACCATCGAAAATGTAAATTTAATGCCCTTGACAATTGTGGTATGCAACTGAAATAGAAATTAAAAAAAAAAAAGGAGAAAATCGCAAATTTGTACGGGTATGTTTATTTGAAAAAAAATCTGGGGATGGAAAGGTGCGAAAAGTATTAGATCCTTCTTGTGGATTGCTTTTGACTTGTCTGGAGATTTGGGATCTATTTAAATCATCAGCGTCGCCTGAAGTTTCTTGTAGGGTGTTTGTCATCTTCAGCATCCTCAACTTCAGTAATTTCCAATCCTCTATTTCGAACCCTCAATAGACTCTCTTAAAATTTCTATCTCGCCGTGTAAAAAAGTAAATTTAAAAAAACTGGGAGAGATGGCATAAAAACTTTTAAAAAGCCCTTTATTACTGGCAAGAAGCAGCAAAGCAAAACACATTTGACGAAGATCATAGCGCTAATTGATGGGAGTAGAACAACTCACAGATCAGGATTATGGTACTCAACAGTTGGGCTTCATTCATTCAGATTTTATGCTAATTAAGCAATGCAAATGCAGTTATTCCAGGCCATAAAGTTGGAACCAGTCCCCATCCCGGCCTCACGCCGCCGCCTGCTGCGGCGAAGATGTTCTTAATGTTATCAGATTCTTCTTGTCTGAAAACCTTCCTTTCCCCAGCATTGAACGGGTACATCACCGCATTGCGCATTTTCGTATGGCCAAATCCCAGCATGTGTCCGATTTTGGTGCAACGCCACGGACCGTAAGTCCACTTGGAAGGGATCCGTCATGGGGGATGCCGGCGACACCCACCTCTCAGAGGAGTCCAAATAGATGCCGGGCCTCGGAATGTTCCGTCCAAACAAGGCGGTGCCGATCACCCCCGCCTATCGTCCAACTTCAAGAACTCGATTGAAATGTCAGGACTGTTCACCCACTGCGTCTCTGTGAAGTGCAACCCCGTCAGCTTCGACCACTGGGAGAAGGCGTTGAAAAACGTATTCTTCATCCAGATCGGCAAACGATTATCAGGTGAAAAAGCATAGGTGAACTCTCTCTTATTCTTCGGCCACAACCATTGAAATGACGTCGTGCCGTCCTCCGACATATGGCGATTCCAATAATCAGGAACGCCGCATCGCTTCTGGCGGATGAGTGAAACGGTGCCGCCGTCAATCTGACCGGTGGCGGGGAGTCCGTAAGTCTTCTGAAAGTCTCGTAAGGCTGATTGGACATCGGAATTCAAAGTGTCGTTATGGTAACCCAAGTAGCGCAAATAGGTTCTCAACTTACTGTTGAGTGTTTCCCTTCGAGGATTCCTCGGGTAGTTTAATTTGAGAATCCAGCTGCAATCGTCTAGGAATTCTTTGAAGCCTGGCATCCATGTTGGGGAAAGGATAGTGTTAGAATAACACATGTGTTTTTCATAGTGGGCTTTCATATATTGAACTTAGGCCCACACACGTGTACCTTTGAACTCTTGTATACTTGCATCTGGATTATAAATATAAGGTCTGTCGGTCAATTCTAGTTGACCGGATTATTCAATTCTGGGTTGTGCTCTCAGGTTCTCATGGTACCAGAGCGCAGGTTGGGTATCCTGGATCGCTAAAGTCTTGGTGGTGATTGAGCCCAAGAAGGGGTTTCAACCAAAAGCGATCAGTGGTCCACTAATATGTCGTTTTGATGTGCATTCCAAAAGGCCAATGTTCTTGGTTCTTCTAGAGAGCACCACGCGCATCATCATTAAAGTCCTAGCATCTTGCCATGCTGTGCAAAGACTCTGTTCTCTATTCCGTATCAAATTAGCGTGACACCCGGATTCTGACGTTCTTGGTTCTCGTCTTCAACGTGATCGTGATTGCAAGATTTAACTTCTCTGTTCACGCTTCCAAGAGCGACTTTGCTCCCTTTAGCTTACGGCAGACCGTGATTCTCTTGATTTCAGTCAGATTGCAATCATTTGTTGCTGTAACTCTCAATTTCTCTACCATCGTGATTTTCTTGCTGCAAGATTTGTGGATTATTGCCTGCCCGAGTCTGCGTCTTCAAGCTGTTTGAGGCACACACAAATCTCCTTGTATACGGTTTTATTTCCTTCAATCTTTTATTCCAGCAACCTCTCCCTGTTTTTTTTTTCCTTCCTCACTTGCTTCATCTTCCCTTAGTAGTCAAAAAGAAAAACATCCCTCTGATGGCCTCTTCGAAATCCATTATAGACATCAACCACCCTTTGTACCTTCACCCTTCCGACACTCAAGCTGTTACTTTGGTTCCTCAAATCTTGACTGGCTCCAATAACTACACTGTGTGGAGCCGTGGTGTGCGACTTGCCCTTAGAGGAAAGAATAAATTGGGCTTTATAGACGGTAGTTATAGTCGGGATAAAGAGCCAGACTTAAAGGATCAATGGGACCGATGTGATGCTGTTGTGTTATCCTGGTTGATTAATTCGGTTGATAAAGAGATTGCAAATGGAATTGTCTTCGCAGACACATCATATTTGGTTTGGGCTGATCTGAAAGAGAGGTTCCAAAAATTAGATGGAACAAAAATATATTCCCTGCATCGAACCATATCCACAATGACTCAAGGGACCCTTAGTGTAGCTGCTTATTTTACCAAGCTCAAAGAATTATGGGATGAATATTCCCTCATCGTCCCGTTACCTACATGCAAATGTGATACAGCTCAAGAATATGTGAAGATTGTGCAACAACAGAAACTGTTTCAATTCCTCATGGGACTGAACGATTCCTATCAACAAGCTCGTTCTCACATTCTCCTGATGTCCCCCTTGCCAAGTGTTAATCAAGCATATTCTATGATATCACAGGATGAAGATCATCGTTCGCTTTCTTCCCAGATTCCTAATAATCCTCTGGACAATGCCGCGATGACCATAAGAGGAGGTCGTCAAGGCAGAGGCAGAGGCAGAGGACGAGGTCGCTCACAAGAGGAATGTTCATATTGCCACAGAAAAGGACACAAACGAGAAAATTGCTACCAATTGAATGGTTTCCCAGCTAATTTCAAGGGCAAAAGGGAACCAGAAAGTCAAGTCAATCAGTTGGGGGATAAGCCTGTCCAAACCACACCTGTTCAGTCATCTCCACCTCTTACACAGCAACAATATGACAAAATCCTTGAGCTTTTACAAAAGGATTCAGGTGAAGTCGCTGTTGGAATTGCTGCACCCATTGAGGCACCAATTGAGGAACACATTTCAGGTTTGCTCAATGCTATTCCTCTCTCTATAAGTAAAAATAATTGGATTTTAGACTCAGGAGCTTCCTGTCATGTTGTTCAAAGCCTTACTATTCTTGATACTGTTAGTAGATATACTGGGCCTCTGAGAATGATTAAAATGCCTAATGGTGATAGGATCACCGTACCTCATGTAGGGACTGTACGGTTATTTGATAATGTGGTTCTGAATGATGTGTATTATGCCCCTCAATGCTGCTATAATGTCATTTCTATTTCTAGATTAACTAAACAACTGAGATGTATAGTTTCCTTTTACCCAGACTTCTGCACTTTGCAGGAGATGTTGACTGGGATTTCCCATGTGATTGGTAAAATTTGTGATGGACTATACCTATTTGGGAAGGCCATAAAGCTGGATGGTATCATGAACATACAAGATAAGGATGCAAATCACAATAAAAGACAACTTTCTGATCTCTGGCATAGTAGATTTGGGCATGCTCCTTTAGATGTGCTTAAGTACTTGGAAGACATTAGGCATGATATTGTTTTCACTCCTAAGACTAGCTGCACTATATGTTCTCAAGCCAAGCAAACTCGTTTACCTTTTCCTTCTAGTGTATCAAGTACAAAATGTTGTTTTGAATTGCTTCATGTAGATACTTGGGGTCCTTATAAGGATCCAACTTATAAAGGGCATAGATACTTTCTTACTGTGGTTGATGATTTTTCCAAATGTACTTGGATTTTTTTGATGGTTAATAAAAATGAAAGTGTTCAGTGCTTGCAGAATTTTATTGCTTATGTACATAATCAATTCTCTACTACTGTTAAAAAGGTCAGAAGTGATAATGGGCTAGAATTCATTAACAACCAACTCAAAAACTATTTTAATGGTAAGGGAATTATTCATGAAACATCCTGTCCCTACACACCACAACAGAATGGTGTTGTAGAACGCAAACACAGACATTTGTTGAATGTTGCAAGGAGTCTCATTATTCATTCAGGGGTTCCAGTTAAGTTTTGGGGGGAAAGTATTAAAACTGCTGCTTTCCTTATCAATAGGACTCCTTCCAAAGTTTTGGGGTACAAATCCCCTTATGAAGTCCTTCACCATAAACCACCAGATTTAAGTTTTCTTAAGGTTTTTGGATGTTTAGCATTTGCCACTGTTCAAAATTCTACTAATAAACTTTTGCCCCGATCTGAGCCTTGTGTTTTTATGGGTTATCCTCCTAATCAAAAAGGTTTTCTGCTTTATAATTTACAAACGAAATGCCTCATGGTCAGTAGACATGTCACCTTCTTTGAAAATAAATTTCCTTTTCATGATTCCATTTCTACTGACCAACAGGGGGTGACTAGACATATGACTAGACATAATATAGATTCCTTTATTTTCAATAATCCTGACTTTCCAAGGTCTATTGAGTTTGAACCACACGGTCCAGAACCTGCACATATAGATGAAGGTTTGGATAATGATCATCCTGGAAATGAGACTATAATTGACGCTGAAGAATTCATGCATAGATCAGGAAGACCTGTTCAGGATAGAAAAGCCCCAACATGGTTAAATGATTACGTATGCATGACTGACACAGCAATGGAAGAGTCAGGTAAAACAAGGTGTAGGTATCCTATACACAAATACATGACTTATGCTAACATTTCTGATGATTATAAGCATTACTTGTTTTCTACTGATGCTGTTGTAGAGCCATGTAGCTTTCAAGAGGCTGCCCAAGACCCAAAATGGATGGATGCCATGAAAGAAGAGATGAAGGCACTAGAGCAGAACCAAACATGGAAAATTGTTGACTTACCCAGAGGCAAACATGCTATAGGGTGTAAGTGGGTATTTAAGGTCAAGTATGACTCTAATGGTAAGGTGGATAGATACAAAGCCAGACTTGTGGCAAAAGGTTACAGTCAAAGGGAAGGGGTAGATTATTTTGAGACTTTTTCCCCAGTGGTTAAGATGGTTACTGTGAGAATTATTCTTACCCTTGCAGCAATGCATGATTGGCACCTATTCCAAATGGATGTCAATAATGCATTCTTGCAAGGTGATCTGCATGAGGAGGTTTATATGAAAGTCCCACAGGGATTTGATCATTTTGGAAACAATAAGGTTTGTAAACTCAACAAATCCCTGTATGGACTTAAACAGGCCTCACGTCAATGGAATGCAAAGCTTACAGCCATCTTAATCCAAGGGAGGTTTAGGCAAAGTCAATATGATTACTCCTTGTTTATAAAACAAAATGAAAATGAAATAACACTAGTCTTAGCTTATGTGGATGACTTGGTTATTACCGGAAACAATATGCATAGGATTAATGAAATAAAATCTCATTTGCACCACAATTTTAAGATAAAGGATTTGGGACAGCTTAAGTACTTCCTTGGTTTGGAATTAGCAAGGTCTAAGAAAGGAATAGTCCTTAGTCAAAGAAAATACACCCTGGAACTAATTTCTGATATGGGTTTAAGTGGTTCAAAGCCCTTGAGAGTCCCCATGGAGAGAAGTACTAGGTTGAGTATTGAGGGTACAACCCAAAGCAAAAGAAGAAAATCCAAAAGGCAGAAAGGAAAGGAACTTAGACAGCAAGACCCTTTGATGCAAGATCCTGCCATGTATAGAAGGCTCATTGGTAGGTTATGTTATCTCACAATTACAAGGCCTGACATTAGTTTTGTTGTGCAGGCTTTGAGTCAGTACATGAGTGCTCCAAGGAAATCTCACATGGCAGCAGCAGTACGTGTAGTGAGATACCTGAAAGGGAGTCCAGGACTGGGCATTTTCTTGCAGGCTAAAGCATCAAGTCATTTGGAATGTTATGCAGATTCAGATTGGGCTGCCTGTCAAGACACAAGGAAATCAGTAACAGGATACCTGATAAAGTTTGGGGGCTCCTTAGTTTGCTGGAAGTCAAAGAAGCAGCGTACTGTCTCCAAATCATCTGCAGAGGCAAAATACAGAGCATTAAGTGCAGCAACTTCAGAACTGGTTTGGCTAACTAGGATGCTCAAAGATCTTAATGTGAGGAATTCAGAACCGGCTAAGATGTTTTGTGACAACAAGGCAGCTATATACATTGCTAGTAATCCAGTGTTTCATGAAAGGACGAAACACATTGAAATAGATTGTCATTTCGTCCGAGAAAAGCTACAGCAAGGTGTAATAGAATTACATCATGTATGTTCTAGAGAGCAGCTCGCTGATTTGCTTACGAAACCTCTTGGCAGTGAGGATTATGATAGATTGTTAAACAAGTTGGGTACCATAAATATGTATGGCTCCCAACTTGAAGGGGGGTGTTAGAATAACACATGTGTTTTTCATAGTGGGCTTTCATATATTGAACTTAGGCCCACACACGTGTACCTTTGAACTCTTGTATACTTGCATCTGGATTATAAATATAAGGTTTGTCGGTCAATTCTAGTTGACCGGATTATTCAATTCTGGGTTGTGCTCTCAGGTTCTCAGATAGCATCAGCTGCCGGGGTGAAAGCTTCTGGTTCTGGATAGCCAGATGCGTCCGCAAAGAGAAGGCTTGAGATGATGAAGACCAGAATGTAAGCTCTCCTCATCACTCTAATTTTCTCTCTCTTAGATTTCTGGGTTGGCTTGGTGTGGGTAGAGGGGAGAAGATCTAAGCTGCTTAAATAGCCGATGCTACATAGGGTTTTCACCGGAGACGCGATGCTACGTAGGGTTTTCACAGGAGACGGGGGTGTCACTGCCCTTTGCTTGCTGATCCTTGTGCAGCTTGGGACAGCATCTAAGGGGAAACTATCCGTGATTTTTATTTTGGTTCTAGTTATAAAACTTAAATTTATTTTTTCTGTTATATTTATATATATATATTCTTTTTAAGGTAGTTCTTTTAATTAAATAATAGTAGTTCTAACCAATACATTTGAGTGAGGATCTGATAGCCAGCTAGCCATGAGAAGCACAGTATTTTTATCAAGATGCTGCGCACGGTTTGAATTAAAAACTGATTTTACAAAGTTAATACGTGATAAAAATTTTGTCTTGACAAATATTTTTTCTGATGAATTTCCAATCTCTCTTTTAAGACCCATTTATAATAGCTTACAAATAATTTTTCAATCATAATTTATTAAAGAAATAAAAATATGAAAAAAATTTTATTTTGACTTATATGATACTTATAACACTGTTGTCAAACTCGTGAGTTGACTCTCCAAGTTTAACGTGTTTACGTTTTTAGATAACAAAATCATGTTGATTCGCTCTTAAACTCGTGATAACTGTAAATTCGGTTAAATTTACGAGTTCATTTACTGAGTTTACCATTTTTAGCTTATAAAATCATGTTAACTTACTCTTAAACTCGTACTAAATTTTTGGATTTGATTAAATTTAGTGACTTTATATAAAAATTTTATAAAAATTTCTTTGTTGATTGTGATAAATTATGAACATTGATGGATATAATTTCAATTATTAAATTTAAAATATATTTAAATAAAATTGTTCTTTTTTATATATTAATTATTTAATTATAAAATTTTAATACCAGTTTATTAATAAAAACAAACTCTTATAAGTTCATGATTCGAATTTACAATCCAAATTTATATTATTATCAGGAACTTGTTTAAACTAGTGAGTTTAACAACCTTATTTATAAGTATTTTTAGGCCCTGCTCCACAGTCCTAAAAGGCGTTTACGAGGCGAATCAGTTTGAAATTTTGTTAAAAAAGGAAAAATGGGAAATCCTTTAAGGCGGGAATAGATTTTGGTGGAAACATAGATTTTGGTAACAACGGAATAACAAACAAAATTAAAAATAGGAGGCGCACATGGAGTGGCAATGGCGGTGTACTATGAAGCACTAAGATCATTCACGTCCGCGGGATTTTCAATTTATGTTGGAAAAGAAATTTGTGAAAACGTGAAACTCGTCAAGCTGAAAAGCATTCATTTGCGTTACGACGATAGATCAAGATAGTGAATTTTTTTTTTTGGTTTCAAAAAAATTTAGGTGAATTGGATCTCAGGACTCACCAGGACCAGGATATACATTCAGGTTTAAAAAATACTTAGAAAAATACTTATAAACTATCTACTAATAAGATTCTTATATTGAGAGTAGAATTCGAATAGAAAGTAAATTAATTGTTGATAGCATTGACACTTTTTTGTGAGGTGAAAGTCGCCTGGAATCCGAGAATTGTGGGGCCCATGAGGAACGAAGGACTCGTAGATATTTTTCTTGACAGTTTATTTTTGGATGATGGCCGTATAATTTATAAGCAGGAATTGTCTTGAAAAAAATTGTAACTCGGAGCTTATGGGTTAATTCCACCTGCAATCATTAATCAGAGACAAATAGCATTATGATATTATTTTCACATCTTTCTTATTACATCATCTTATTGTATCTAAAAAAAATAAAACTACTGAAAACCTTTTGAAAATTTTCCTCCTACTCTCGCTAAGTTTTTCCTGTCTAATTTTTTTTCTTTTTTTGCCACAGCAGGGAACAGAAGCCCACAAACTAAAATTAAATAACAGTGGGAATAGCTCCCATGCACTTCCTCCACAAGAGCCCCTAAATTATCCGGGCACACATCAAAAAGCTTAGAGTTTGAAATTCCCATCTTGACTAAACCATCGGCAACTCTGTTTTGTCTTCTTAAAATATGCTCAAGTTTGACAGTCTAGTTGAATCTCAGCAAGTTTTGAATCTGAATTTTAGCATCAGATTCAAGAATCACATGCTTAAATCCAAAGCCCCACACTGATTGCAAACCTCTGTTAATAGCCCATTCTTCTACCTCCTGAGCACTACAAGTGCCAGTTTCATGAGTAAAACCAGCTATCCAATGTTCTCTCTTTTTTCCTTCTACGCGCATATTTCTTTTTATTAAAAATGATTCTATTTAAGATATTGTCAGGTATTTTTTTTATTGGGGATTCAAATCTTGATCTGCTGTATCATAAAGGAATAACTTTTTTTACTAAATCCAATTCACATTGGTTCCAATGTCTCTTATGATAGGTCCACCACAACCAGCTTTATTAGAACCACTGCCAAGGCACTATCCGCATCTAATTTTACCCAATAAAGAGGAGGGTGAATCTGGAGTCCGTCCATCTGGATCTTCAATCCTATTGGGGTTTGCTCTAATTAGTACATGACCTCTCGAGGACCCAAGCATTTGCAACATGGCTAGATCGATTGAATTGGGCTTCTCTACCAAGTTAGTAGGACCCTAAAAACAGTTAAAAAAAATTACTCAAATATTACACCGTGAAAAGTATTTATCAAAACATTGCATTCACAATTGTTCAGCCTGTGAATATGTCTAAAAATACAAGAAAATTGTTTCTGCGAAGAACAATTTCTCCCTCTAACATATATATTTTTTGGTTTCAATTGGTATTATATGGGGGAAAAATTGAGTTAAATCATTGTCTTATTTAAAAATGAAGGTCAATATGTCGGTACTTGAAAATATTTTGATAATATTTAAGAAATGGCCGCTCAAATAAAGAATGCATGCAAAAAAGATTCCTACTATGGTGTATGGGTTTTTTTTTACTGAACATGCAAATTAAATTTAATTAAATTGAACCTTTTTTCCCCTCCATTTGAAAAGCCATTTAGGTAGCTACATGTACCCAAATCAAAAGAAACTTGTATGAGAATAATATTCCTTATCGCCACTTTATCACTGGAAGCATACACACACACACACACACACAAAACTTTTGTATGAGGCATAGAATATAATGGGCATTGGAGTTCCCAAGTGATGGCATTTTTGTTTTGGGACACATGTCGGACTTATTCGATGAGGTCCCATAACAAGATTATTAACCTTATCTAGCTTGTGCGAACATTTCACAAAGTTTTTGTGTACCATTCCATAATTTAACCATCATATTCACGCAAAAATCAATTATTTTTTGTTTTGAAAATATTTTTTTATTTTCTTTAAAAAGCTTATTCTGTGAATTGTTTTTAGTCAAGTTATTTGTAATAAATAGGCATTCTTTTTCCTAAAATACATACCTTTGTAAATAATATATATTAGCTAGAATTACTATTTATTAAAATCTTTAATATATACAACGACTACAAATATTATCTTAAAAAATTAATAAATATGAGAGATAAAGTGAATTGAAATCTTATATATTTAGGATTAAATTAAATGTCAAACTAGCTCTTATAACAAAGACTCGAGACAATATAAGTTAATTTAGTTATCACTTAGTCCCTCAACCAAGTCAAAATTTTAGAGATTAAGTTATATCAATTCATAGTTGAGGGGCTAAATGTAACCGAGTTAAAACTTAAAAGATTAAAAACGACTAATTTTTCTTTAAAAAAAGCATATAAACTTGCTACGAACCTAAAATTTTGAGTTCAAATGTGGTGTGAAATTCACTCATGTACATCTTGTTATAGCTCTGGACTTATATAGTTAAATTTTTCTCACTTTTCTTAATGCTCTGCATGCCCAACCAGGAACAGTAAATATCAAATTCTGACACAAATTATAAAAATATGTGAACCAAATTATTCATAAAGATACAAATCAATGCTAGCAAAAAGTTAAGAATGATAATTAAATAAAGTTCTTAAGATTTATCAATTATACACACGCATATATAGAAAGACGCATATCAAGACAACGGTAATGACTAGTGCTTCAGGAACAAATTAAAGGCACCTAGTTTAACTTTAGCCCACTCCTCACCCTCCAACTGTGCAAATTGCTGATAGCCTGATATCATAAGAGTTTAGAGGAATAATCTTTTAACTAGGAAGCATTTTTTTTTTTTGGCATTTATTCGAACTCAAATTTAAAACCTTGTATTTAAGTGGCCAAACTCCCGCCACGAAGCTTAATATCTCCTGGTTTAACAAGCCAATTTCCACATGACAGATACACGCATATTTTCATTTTGATCATTTGCTTTTCTTATAACAAACGATGATTTTGTTTCTTTCGTCATTTACAACCGTGTCCCACCTCAAACGTACACCAAGTGAACACAAGCGCAAGATTGTTGATTTTTGCATAGCCAACTATAGACTCATCTTTAGACTCATTATCATCCTGAAAAATAATGGGGAAAATCCAATTATATTACATATTTACAGGATACTTATCCATAGGCTAGTTACCCGTGGTGGATGTCATTTTTTTGTAATAAACACAAGCTCAAAGCAAGAACATAATCTCAAAAGGTTAACTTATCAGGAGCACTACAAAAAAAGGGACTTTAGGCGACGACTTTCGGCGGCGACAAAAAAAGTCGCCGCTGAAAGTCCACTTTCGGCGGCGACACCAAAAAGTCGCCGCTGAAACTAAGACTTTCAGCAGCGACGAAAATGTCGCCGCTGAAAGTGGACCTTCAGCGGCGACTTTTTTTTGTCACCGTCAAAAGTGGACTTTCAGCGGTGACTTTTTTTGTCGCCGCTGAAAGTTCGCCATTAAACCAAGACTTTCAGCGGTGACAAAAGTGTCGCCGCTGAAAGTGGACCTTTAGCGGCGACTTTTTTTGTCGCCACCAAAAGTGGACTTTCAGCGGCGACTTTTTTAGTCGCCGCTGAAAGTTCGCTATTGAAACCAAGACTTTCAGCGGCGACCATTTTTGTCGCCGCCGAAAGTAGACCTTCAGCGGCGACTTTTTTAGTCGCCGCTGAAAGTTCGCCATTGAAACCAAGACTTTCAGCGGCGACTTTTTTTGTCGCCGCTGAAAGTATAATATAATAATATATATATTTTATTTTACAATATTAATAAACAAATTCAATCTGGCTCAGCGGCAAGAAGGTTGGACACGAAAGGAGGCGGTCACGAGTTCGAACCTGGAAGAAGACACATTTAAGGTGAAAATATTTAGATGATGACGTGGCGAGAAGGAGTGATGTGGCAATGACGTGGAGGTGGCTAGTGATGATGTGGCGGTCGGCGGTGATGACGTGGCCGCCGATGGCGATGACGTGGAGGTCGACGGTGCTGACGTGGCGGCCGGAGACGATGACGTGGCACCGGCGGTGATAACGTGGCATTGGTAAAAGCAATTCTTCTTAGGCATTACTTTCAGCGGCGACAAAAAAGTCGCCGCAGAAAACACTTTCGGCGGCGACAACAGTGTCGCTGCCGAAAGTGTTTTCAGCGGCGACTTTTTTGTCACCGCTGAAAGTGTTTTTGGCGGCGACATTTGTCGCCGCTGAAAGTATCTTTTAGCAGCGACCTTTTTAGTCGCCACTAAAAGTTTTCAGCCACGGCTGCTACGGCAACGACTTCTCAGCGGCGACTAGTCGCCGCAAAAAACTTTCGGCGGCGACTTTTGTAACGTCGCCGCTGAAAGTCAATTTTTTTGTAGTGGAGGAAGAGTCCTTTAAACTTATAAATCGTGTAACGCTTGTGAGATTTCCCTAATATGAGACTCTTAACATTTTTAACAGTGGCTTCTGCATTTAGTGAGGTGAAATAAACAAATGAGAAAGACAAATACATAATATATAGCAGTGAGCTAGTACTTATGTACAAAGATATGCAGTTAGATATGTTAGGACAAAACACTTCACGGTAACTCAAATATTACCTTGTAGAGCAGAAACTCACTAAAAAGAGAGTTGATGAACATGATCGACCAACTTATATATTACTGAAATAGCGAAATACCAGAGAGTCTTCTCATCTAGTTTTGCATGCACACTAAAGAGGAGTATAGTGTGTATCTCTATGTCTACGTTATCTACTCAGAAAGCTTCATATATGTATATATATGATAGTTAAAAGAATTAAGGGTTCAGAATAACAACTCAAATTAATAATTTATCATTTAGAGCAACATTCATATATTTATACCTAGGGTGACTCCTAAATCTAGTTACTTCATTGAAAGATACTAGGTGTGAGAGATTCGTGTAGAGTAGGGCATGCATGATTTGGTCAATCGAGAGTTTCATTCGACTTAATTTGATTTGAAAATCTAAACAATCATTTTGGTTTGTGGTCTCGAATATATTGTAATGTCATCTTAATACATGACCATGTGTTTATATAAGTGAAAATTCTCATTCCTAAACCATGCTATAGTTAATATGCCTATAGTATATGCCTTTTGCTCGGATACTTAGCCTTTTAAAAAGGAAAATTTCTCTCTATGGATGCGACTGTCTTCTAGATGAATAATCTTTTCTAAGTGAATTGGAAATATCAATATCAATATGAGATATAAAATCATAAATTAAGCTTATTATATTCACAAGTCATAAGCAATAATGCAGCTCATTCACTTAGATTTTGTTCAAAATGAAACAAATTTGACCTATTAATATTAATAAAAAAACACAAAACTTGGATTAAGTTGCTTATATGTTAGGTCGAGTTCATAAGTGAGGTTGCAAATGCACAAACACATTTTAACAACTAATAATAGAGAATAACAAGTACCATATGAAAATTTATAGCCCTAATTAATTTATATTATTAGGGTAGTTAATACAAAAATTTGTAAGAATTAATTTTACAGATGAATTTACACATGTAAGTATTTTAACAATTAATAATAGTAAAATAACAAGAATCCATGTAAAAATTTATAAATCTTAATTTATATTATAAGAGTTAAAACAAAAATTTACAAGTATTGATAAATTGCAATAAAGAAAAAAGAAAGCTCTCAATTCTCAAATGGCACAACTCTGTGTCATTTAACATAAAATATTCCACCTCAAACATGTGGCATAGGCAAGGCATCCATTCTAAAAGCTTTCTAGTAAAACTGAGTTATCTATGTACCTTCAAGGTGAAGCCATTACAGTAAGAAGTATTGGATTCTCCAACTATACAGTCACTTTTTGTTTTTCTTTATTTTCAGATTCATGTAGATTAATTAATAATGGATAAGACAAAATATGCCTTATACTTTACCAACACCAGCTAGCTAGTTTCTTAAACAAAGTCTTATCTTAATTCTATATAAAATAAGAGAGAGCCAGCGCGCTTTAAACCGGAGCCTCTAATACCCCCCTCTAATATCTTTATTCTAGAGGTCTCTTTAAACTCATATGGTTTGACACAATTTGATCCGAATTAGTCAAAACTCAACATAACTTACAATTAAGAAACCGGTTGGTATTATCCAAAAACATGTTTTGTGATCAAGGATTAGTAATTAAGAAGATCATGTATTGCTGCTCTCTCTCTCTTTCCACCCCTCTTTCCTTTCTCTTATATATATAAATATATATATATATATATCTCCTAATCACAGCCTTCTATCGAAGGGCGAAGTTTTATTTTTCTATACTTCAGTGCATGTATATTTATATCTCCTTGCCATTCATTTCATCATTCGTATTCCTTATGTTGATTCTGATAAGAATGGCAAAAAGTATTATGCATATTAATTAAATAACGGGAGTAACTAAGTGTTTCAAAAGATATAATAAAGAAAGCATATATATACCATTTGTCTGCTACCAATATTTTAGGTATGATCTAAGAATCATATATTATGTATGGCATCAAATATGGCGGCACTTTGACTAAAAAGTATTTCGATTATTAGACTTACTTTAACAAAAGTATTTTCACCTTCTCTTAATTATTAATTTGTTTAAATTATAAGCTGATATAATATGTAGACTGCTCATCATCACCTGTATTATTACAGAAATTTTGTAAATTCTGCAAATAAATGCTCTGGAGTTACACACAAGATAAATATAAACATAAGTTGCCCTTATGATTTATATTGCTTTTCAATATATATTTTCTTTGCAGATTGCTAATTAGGGATTAAAATATAATTATTTATGAGCTTATATTGAATCTTAATTAATTGAACTTAAGATATATGATATTTACCTGAGTTTTGATTCGCACACCCACACACGGAGAAAAATATGGCTTTTAAATAACTTGAAGTTACATGGATTTTTTTTATCATTATATTTTTAGATACTAATTATGAACAAAGAATGAGTGCCCACAGAATCTAACATGTTTTCATTGTGATCTTTCATTTACTTTTCCTGTCTTGTTATATTTGCTTTTTAATTTCTGTGGCTTTACTTTATTCCACGCATCAGCAGACTCATCCCCTCATTCTCCACTTCTTTCATTCTTTGTTTTATTGTAATTATTTGGGGGGGAAACGACACAGCCTATTGCAAGAACAGCTTCATATAATAATCAATATCATCCTATTGACATTTTTAGGAGTTCTCATTTAGTGCTCTTCACAACGATGAGCCCTATGTGCTCATCACGGTAATGCAATGTAAACCATCTAAAATCTGATATAAATTGTTTAGATTTAAAATTTTTAATATGTAATTTTTTAATGATAAATTTATTTTTTTAGAGAATTGTTAGTTATAAGATTATTTTTATTTTAAATTCTGTGTCTATTAAAACCAAAAAATTCATTAAAATATAGAAAAATATTTAAATTCAATCTAAATCATATAAAATCGATTTGAATTGTCCAAATTAATATGTGCATTTCATGCTGATGAGCATAGAATGTGCTCCGGATGCTTACTTACAAATTACCTGTAAAAATGAGCTTATCACTTCATTAGTAAGATATGAATCAAAGTTCTTATAGAATATGAGACATATTCTTAATTACCGACAGAACTGTGTTTTTGCGGTCAAAAACATTTTTCTATGTTATAAATTAAATTTATAGTGAGAGTATATAGCGATTGTATAATGATAATCCACCCGTAACGTATTTTTCTTTTGACGTCATTGTACGTAAAGAATGATATATAGAGAGGGATTTTTTTTTTTTTGCCTGATACCGTAGTTACATGAAAATACGCAAATAAAAGCAAAAGGTGAGAATCGTATAGGAACCTTCTCAGTACAAAGCAAATAAGGTTCCCTCCATGTCACGCACCAAACCAGCTAAGAGCCTCTCTCTCTCTCTCTCTCTCTCTCTCTGCCTGCTCGAGAAAGGGCAATAGAATCTCTCTAACCTATAAAGAAAACCAACCTATGTCCGTAATCCTTTGAGTTTGAAGTGAAACCAAAATTCTTGCCTTAGCACACCTAGCTACCTTCTCCCTCTCTCCCTCTCTCCTCTCTCTCTCCTCTCTCCCTCTCGCCTTCTATTCTCTCTTTCTTTTGTCTTCATATACGCAAACCCCATATCGAAAGTCACCCAACAATCATATCATGAAGTAATATGTAGTACAAGGCTTCTCCTTCTTCCTATATGGCAAAAAAGACTGAAGATTTACACATGGGTCTTACTTGTTCTTTCCTTTTAAAGCTACTCTTAGTGGTGGGGTTTGTCTGCCTTCTATTGCTTGGAAGCTTAGGAACCGGAGAAGGAAGAAAAATCCACCATAGAGATGAGATTGACAGAGACAAGCCTAATATGAACCAACAAGAGCTGGATTTCAACTACATGAGCAAAAGAAGAGTCCCAAATGGATCAGATCCTATCCATAACAGGTTAGTTCTTACTTCTCTACTTATGTTTTTACTTATTTTCCATATTGCTAAATTTACCTACTTATTTTTTCGGGTAGAGCTCAATGACACTGGTCAATCTATATAGCTAACCCCACTTACTTAGTAGGATAAGATTGTTGTTGTTATTGTTGTGATTCCTTCTTTGCTCTCTTTGATATTAACTCAGTTTTTTGTGTTTTCCAACCGAGTAGAACCAAGTTGATACTTGGATATCTGTATCCAGTTACAGCAACCTTATATATATGACAGTCAAATTAAATCTGTTTCATATATATTCCACTAGTATTGTATTTTTCGTTTTGGCCGAAATAGAAATGTATAAACTATATATATATGCCTCATGGAGAAGCCAGGTTCGTATCATTTTGCAGTTTCTCAATCCAAATAAAGAGGAAAAGCAAGATATGAGAGAGTTTATGCTTTAACTGTTACATTGAATTGTTGCTTTGAGGACTTTAAGAGACTTATCCCTTTAAAGAAAATAATAAAGTATGGCTAAGCACTTTATTCTATGCAAATATTTATTAATACACACACACACACAAGTATTAAATTAAAGTTGTTTATCGCTTCATATGGTTCTCTGCATTTTATGAAACTTTCAAAACCTTTGTCTTACTTCTCTTTCCTTTGATCCTCCCTTAAGCACTTTTAGCACAATAATGCAATTAATTATTGGGGCACATATGCGGATAATGGAAGTACAAGATTCACTCTGAAACTATAAGCTGAAGTACTGCACATTTTTATGAAAATAGGACACTTAAAATTTTGTTTATCTTTCAGACATTATTGTATAATTGAATTTTCTTTAAAATTTTGTTCATCAGAAGAGCTGGAAATTCAGGTCGACCTCCTGGCGAAGCCTAGTAGTGTTCTCGGAATATGACAAAGCTTCATCAGCAACCTCGCAGAACTGAAGATGACAAGCTTTTTCTCAGGAAAATGATATTTTCACCCCCAAGGAACGAACAGATCAAGAAGAAAAGTGAGGAGGAGGAGGACGAGGAGGAGGAGAAGATGGCTTGTCTCAGAGATAATAAGCTCAAAAGAATTGAAGGAGAGAGATTATTAAGTTTCTGGAGAAACTTCTCGATTTAGCGACTAAGTATGAGTGTGTATGTATATATATGTATTTTTTTTTTGAAAGGATCGATCGCTCTTGTTCTTAAAAGCTTTCATAAGTACAGGTTACTTATCGACTGACAACATCTCTGCACATGACAAAATAAAAATTATACATCTGGTTTGAATTTTTTTTTTTTAAAGAAAAAAAGCCTGGACGCATGTCATTGAAGGAATCAAATAAGTGTTAATTTTGCATGTAAAGCAAATAAGGAATATAGCTATTAAATTTAAAAGCCAAAAAAGTTCAGAAACTGAAGAAGAGAGGAAGGTACTGTAGAAATAGCAGCCATGCACGCTTGTTTTTAATTTAAAGGACTGTGCATTATTAAGTTTAGATCTCCATGATACTAAAAAAAAGGCAACATGGGTAGGAAGCTTTTGGCTTTTTGGAGTGTTCATTGTGGCATGTTGTGGAATTTGGTTCTTTATTGTAATTAAAGATTAGGCGTGAGTTGGTAATAAAGTGAATTCCACCATTTTAAAGGTGTAAGGTGGTGTTGTTGAAGCACCTGTAAAAGGAGGATGCTTGCACCTTATCGTAAGTCTTTTTCACTGCTGGATTCCTTTTCATTATGGGTGTGGTGAATTATTGGTCTTGGCTCCAATTTCCAACTGGTTAATTGGAAAAATGACAAAAAAAACCTTGAATATAGAAAATTCCAAAAAAGGTAACTATCACTTCAAAATGACAAGAAAGGATGTGAGACATTATGGAAATGTGTAAAAATGATTAATATGTCCTTGTGTAACCAAATTGTTATTTCAAATTTTGTTATTATTATCGGTTCACAACTTATTATTTCTAAATTATACCTTAATGACAAGTTATGATTACCGATTCAAAACTTGTCGTATCAAAAGTTATTAATTCAAGTTCTATTATTGTTATTTTTAGTTCACATATATTATGTCATCTAAGGGCATATTAGTCAATTTTTCATTTTTTTTTTTCATAATCTCAATTCAGGCTTTCTTTCATTTCCTATTATTTTGAAGTGTTAGCTGTCTTTTTTAGAATTTTCTATATTCAAAATTTTTTGTTGGTATTTTTCCTTGTTGAAATTAATTATAACACTTTATCACTTCACATAATCACAAAATTAGTGAAAATATGATATGGAAATGCTAAATTTGAAAAACAAGTTTAAGTGAATTTATGGATTTTCAAAACCCATCTATCAAAATCATCAGAATTATCATCTTAGCTAATGCAAATAGCATTCATGGGACGCTTAACGCACGCACGCCGGGGGTGGGATTTGGTGGTTTGGAACCTCTCCTCTCTTTTTCTCGTCCTCTCTCCTCCTCTCCTTTTCTTTTTTTTTTTTTAACCATTAAATTAATATATTTTAACGGTTTAGATTTTAATTTTTCATAACGTATTTACTATTTACAAAAAAAATTAAAAATATTTAGTATACTTACAAACCATTAAAATTAAATGTTAATATAGTTTGTAATTTATTATTTCTTTATTTTTATAATTTAATATTTTAATAATAGTTTTAAAAAGATTTAAATTTAAACTTTAAAATATTAATTTAATGGTTAAAAAAGGAAGAGGATAGAAGAGGATCCGAACTAGGGATTTGGTGCTTATAGGTTTATCATTTTGATGGATTTTTTTTTTCTCCCATAAATGAAGACACATCTAATAACACCAACAGCAAATAACATTTTTTTTTTTTACCAGCAGTTGACATATGAGCTAAAGAAAAACAGTTAACAAACATAAGCAGTTGAAATTTCAAGAGAACCTTCTAGTTTACTAAACTATTGAACAATTGAAGTATTAGATTGAGATATGCTAAAAACCCCAAATTGGATCATACAAGAATAGTTTGAATGGAAAATAAACTAGGAAAAGAGAAAAAGAAGATTGATGGGTTGCGTGGTTCAAGGTGAAAATTAAAGGACGCTCTTAAACCAAGCATTTTTACCACCTTTTTATTTATTTATTTACTTACCTACTCTTTTAGTTTAGATATGTTTTGATTGGGGTGAAAAGCAACTAATATTCCAAAGTAAGATTCCAATAGGGGCATTTGCTTAAAAAGGAAAAAAAAGTGTTCAATTCAAATTTTCAAACTTGCACTTCGCTTGAAATTTGAAGACGCCATTCATGACCATTTGTCCGTCAGTTTGAAAGTGCAGTTTAGTTAGAACAATATTACCTTCGGTTATTGATATAGGAGCTAATTGACTAATTTGAGTAGATTAAAATTTTTTATTAAATTAGTTATTTGCATATTATTTTCTCAAAATATCTTTGTTAATTATATGTATTAGCTAAAACTACTATTTGATGAAACGTTTAATATATGCAACTACTACAATAACTACTTTTGAAAAAAATAGATAAATATGAAATTGAATGTATTAGTTTTATATTTAGAATCAAATTGAATGTCAAACTAGCTCTTATATTAAGAGTCAAATGCAATACTAGTTTTTCTTTTTTTGTAAAAAAAAAAATTTGGCCCATTAGATTTTAATTGAGTTGATTAACAAGAATTCATGATTTAATTAAGATGGACTTAGCAATTAGCATAAAGTGTTTGAATGTTATGGTGAAACCATTTTCCATAATTTTATTTTTGATATATTTGTATCGTGTAATTGTTATGTTCTTTTTGAGAAATATTTATTTAATTATTTTATTTTATTTAGTATATTATAATAAATATTGAATTTTGATGTACTTTTGTTTGAATTATGATAATAAATTTGTGATATTTTAAGCTGCTTGGCATTTTACTTTGGTCCATTAAAATTTGAATATGCATGGTAATAGTAAGAAATTTAAATTGAAAAAATTACTTGGGCTTTTAAACATGGCCCTACGTTCAATCAATTCGGGCAGAGTTTACCAATTCCTCTCGTTTTCCTTCTCTGTACACAAAAAATAAATAAATAAATAAATAAATTCCACCTGTTTCCCCATACACTACTTCTACAATTTTGAGATAATTTCTTAATTTTGCAGGAATAATAATTAGAAGAATTAAATTCATAAGCTTGTACCCGTCACATTATTTTTATATATAATTTATATTTATATAACCATAATATAATAAATAATATCGACTTTTGTTTGATAAGAAATAGCATTGACTTTAGATTGGGTCATGAATTATACATGTTTTTAATGTAATACAAAATTTGAGAAATGAACATAACTTTAACTTATAAAAACTAAACAATAAAACATCCTTAATATGTATATTAATATTAATGAACATAACAACTAATAATAATATTTTCTTTGCCGAAACTAATAATAATATTATAAAAAGCTAAAATGGCTCTTATCTATTTATATGCAGTTTTAGATGAGCTTGCCCCTTTTTCCGTAAATTTCTTACATTTTATATTGATAGATTTTGTACAATTATATACTACTTTCGATCCTAATTATAAGAACTAGTTGACTAATTTGAGGAGATTAAGGATATAATTTAAATTAGTTATTTGCAATGAATAGGTGTTGTCTTTCCTAAATATCCTTGCTATCAAGTATATTGGTTAGAACTATTATTATTAGAAGGATTTTCTTCAAAAAAATACATAAATATGAGAGACAAAATGGATTGAGATCTTATATTTAGAATCAAAATAAAAGTCAAACAAGATATTATATTAAGGACCATTAGTAATATTGATTACTGCAAGAACACTAAATATTTTCTTATCTTTTACTTTGAGTGCTCATCTCTTTGATGAGGGTTTGGACTATTTTATATATTTTAAATAATTTTTTATTTTAATATAGATTTTAAATCCAATCTTATTTATCAGGTATAATTTTGCTTTTTATCTTTCCAGTAGCACAATTTTAACTCTGATCTTTTGTTTTTACGCCATTTTGTCAAAGATCAAAGGAAAAATTACATACATAAAAAAAAAGATCAATGACAAAATTATACTTGAAAAATAAGATCATAGGCAAAATTATATCATCAAAAAATTAGGGGTAAAATTACGTTTGAGAAATAAGATCAGAGTCAAAATTGCTCCTTAAACCTTTAATATATTTAGAATTTAAAGCAAATTTCATTTGATAACTAACACTTTTAAAAAAAAAAATTTATTATTAAAAATTTTAAATATGACTCATTCATTTAGATTTTGAATGACTTAGGTTGTATCATGATGGTGATTGATAAGCACACGATGACTCATTCTTCTTCTAGTAAAAGTTTATGTGAGTTTTTCTCCTTGAATGAAAAATGATTTTAAAAAAACTGTAAAAATAAATATTACATGAAGTAACAATAACAACTATTGATTTACTCAAAAAAAAAAACAACTATTGATTAAAAAAAATAACAACTAATCATTATTGCCTGATTTCCAAAATAAAAAACTAAATTATCATGGTCAAAAAATTACTTAAAACATTTTCATGATTGGTAATTTGTATTTATAATTGATAATCGACAAACCTAATTGGTTAAATAACAATTAAGAAAACAAAAATGATGATTCAACAATATATTTCCCTCTTCTTTTTAGTTTTTACCTCAGGAAATGAAATAAGCCTGCTTTGATTGTGTCTCTTCCATTTCCTGTTTCCCTGAAATACTCCGTTGCCGAGAGAAGCACCGAGCTAGGAATGATTCTGGGATTCAAACCAAGCCCATCTTCGAAACGGTCCGTTTTGATTTCTGCGTTTCGGCTCCCAATCCGTACTCTAACGTTCTTCCACCAGTCGCCGCTGATGAGTTTTCCATTGAATTGAGCCTCAAGTTCCGCGTCAATTTGCAAGTTTCGGCGTTTCTTGTTCTTTTTATCTTCTTCAAGATCGTCGATCTGTTTGTTAGGAGGGGGATCTTGGAGCTTCGGATCTGAGGATTTTTTATTTTTTTGACTTTTTGTGCCTGGAGCTAGGAGAGAGAGATACAGTGGTTGTTATAAACGATGCCGTCTCACGCGGATCTGGACCGTCAGATTGAGCAGCTGATGCAGTGCAAGCCTTTGTCGGAGGCGGAGGTGAAGACACTGTGCGATCAGGCGAGGGCGATACTGGTGGAGGAATGGAACGTGCAACCGGTGAAATGCCCTGTAACGGTGTGTGGGGATATTCACGGCCAGTTTTATGATCTCATCGAGTTGTTTCGGATAGGAGGTAGTGCTCCGGATACCAATTACCTCTTTATGGGCGACTATGTGGGTGAGTGTTTCTCCAAGTTCTACCTCACTTTTGTTGTTTTTCTTTTTTGTTTTTGTTATGTGCAAGGTTTTTGGTGGGTTATTTTGTCGGGTTCAAAGCTTTGATGTGTCGGATTGTTTATTATATTTTCCGATAATTGATGATTTAAGGTTTTTTTGGGTAAGGAATCGTTCATCAAAAGATGCCTTGGTGGTGTTTCTTGATAGGATGTCGTATTTTCCGATAACATGGTACCGGATGGAGCCTTTAAACATGATATTCTTGATAGGATGGGGCCTTGAGCATGATATCTATAATCACTATGCGGTCTTTTTATTGTCGTTGATGTTGTCCGGAAACTGTTGCCATGAGACTTTTTACCTGTCAATTATCGGTTTGGAAAAAATAAAGAGGGAGGTTCTGATTAGTTGAATATTGATGTTGTTTAGCAGGCTTAGTTTGCAAAGGCTGCAGGATAATCTTTCATGCCTTATTGCATAGGGAAAAAGATTAGATTTAGTTCCCCGGCTACTGTTGATTTTTTCACCTTTATGTGTTGTCTGCTGGATCGAAGGCCTTGTTTGAATTAATTAAAAGGCTGTTCTTACCAGTCATATTCTCCTAGTTCTTTCCCTTTGGTTTTGGTTAACTGTTGTCATTAAGTACAGTGACGTTGTGCGATGTATGTAGTTTATCTTGCCTATTGCAATAAGATTTGTTATTCTATGGACTGTCAAACCTCTTGAGAGAGTGAACCTTTCCCCTACCAGTCATCAGAACTACCTTGAGATTCTCAATATTATGTTGAGAAATTCATAATGTATTTAATGGTGGGAAAGATCAAGCTCTCTATAGAATCATTTGTTTACGGCATTATGTCTATGCTTTATGTGCTAGATTCGTTGTTAATGTAAATTAAACTTGTTTGCTTCTTTATATGAGCTACATGATCTCTCTATAACATCGATGGCATGAATGTCCTTTTCACTATCAAAACGTGGAGGTGAAAAGATGATGTAGAACATTGCATTTTTTAGGACTTTTGTTGGACGCATTAGCAACGGAGGCTCTGTAATATGGAAGAGCTAGTCCTTTGACAATTGACAGTGGAAGCATGCCTGGTTCATTCGTTTGAATTGCCATATCCAAAAGTAGTGTCTCAGTGATGTTCCTTAGAAACAGTGTCTAACTGAAAATTCTCTGACTTTATCTGTCTCTGATCTAGATTTAGTGTTCAGGATAAAAACTGCAACCTTTTGTGATGAAAGATGCTTACGCATCTTTTCTTGTCACTTCTTGTAATGGTTTCCAAATCGTAGTCATAACATCTATGAAATGTGGGACCAATTTCTCATCATCATGGCTGAATTAAACCAGATCGTGGCTACTATTCTGTGGAGACTGTTACACTTTTGGTGGCCTTAAAAGTTCGCTACAGAGACAGAATCACAATTCTTAGGGGAAATCATGAGAGCCGTCAAATTACGCAAGTGTAAGAATGTTTTCTTTGCATTCGGTAATTCTCAAATTAATTAATACCACGAAAACATGAAAGGAAAAAAATTTTAAACAAAAAGTATGATGCTAATTGTTGACTTCACAATTTAATTTTTACCTTTGGCGTTCTGCTTTCAGGTATGGCTTTTATGATGAATGCTTGAGAAAATATGGAAATGCCAATGTCTGGAAATACTTCACGGACTTATTTGATTATTTGCCTCTGACTGCCCTTATTGAGAGTCAGGTCTGAGTTAAAAATGTTGCACAGAATTTTTGTCCTGCTATTTTCACTCAATTGTCTAACTTCCTTGATTATTTCAGATTTTCTGTTTGCATGGAGGCCTTTCACCTTCTTTGGATACACTAGATAATATTCGGTCCCTGGATCGCATTCAGGAGGTATGTGAGTTGCTAAATGGCCTGTATGAATGCTCTGTACAGTCTAATGATATGCTTGGTATTGAGAGTATTTTTATGTCAATATGTAGTAGTTGGGCAAACGGAATGTGTGTGTGTGTGTGTTCTTGGAGATGATTTGGCTGGAAACATATTATTGAATGTTAAAACGGTGAACCATAAAAGTATGTTTCAGTTGTGCATTGGCTGATTTTATGATCTTTAGGTCTATTATTGGTTTTGAAATCGAAGCATTCCCCTTGACTCCAAAGATTCAACAAAGAAAAATTTCATTGCTGTAACAATTGGTAGGGAGCAAATCCACAAGGATGTTGAACGACCCTTTTGGACAAAATAACTTTTTTATTGACCCTTCCAGGCCATAAATTATAATTTACCTTTTTATTGGGCTTTTTAAAATGCTTTCTAGGGTTCACCACAATGATCCATTTCTCCTTCCACTTGGATTAATTCCATACTTTTTAGTTGTCGGTTGTCATATGTCTGCCTTGCCTGGCGCAGTAGGAAGAATTTAGGCTGTCTCATCTTTTAGCCATTGGCGGAATGTCTCTTGTTGGCCTTTTTTCTTACTTAAACCTTTACGGATGAGTTTAATTAATTGGATAAATAGCGACTCTTGCGCTATGGTTGCCTGATCAATTGTACTTCTGCATTGCAGGTTCCGCATGAGGGACCCATGTGCGATCTCCTGTGGTCTGATCCAGATGACCGTTGTGGATGGGGCATATCTCCCCGTGGTGCAGGATATACATTTGGACAGGACATAGCTTCGCATTTTAACCACACGAATGGCCTCTCCTTAATTTCTAGAGCTCACCAGCTTGTCATGGAAGGATATAATTGGTGCCAGGTGCCCGCCTGACCTTCAATTTAGGAATCTGTATAGTTACATTTTTAACCTTATCCATTCAAGATATTGACATATCTTATGACTTGTTTAGGAGAAGAATGTCGTGACTGTATTCAGCGCTCCGAATTACTGTTACCGGTGTGGGAATATGGCTGCGATACTGGAAATAGGAGAGAACATGGATCAGAATTTTCTGCAGTTTGATCCAGCTCCCCGGCAGGTCGAGCCTGACACTACACGCAAGACTCCAGATTATTTTTTGTAATTTCTTATGTTTCCCAGACACTTGTTGTCACTTTTTTTCCTGCTGCGATTATAGATGTGTCTTTTAGAGTTTATCTTCTTCATAATTCTTTCTTCTGGAGTTTGTCATCATCGTCTGTTGCTGCTGCTGCTACTGTCTTGTCTGCGCAAGAAAAAGAAACCCATAGGAGAACTGGCAGAAGCCACCAGTTGGTGTTGTATATTTTTGAGAGGAGGAAGCAGCCTTAACATGGTATAAACTGGTTCTGAAATTTTATATATATATTTTTTTCAATCTCAGGGTAGAGCCAATTTTTTTGTGACCTGGCAGTCATGTCCATTTGAGACTAAATGGTTGTCCCAACTCCTTAAAAAACGAAGTGCAGGTATTCATTTACATTATTACCGAATGGTTTATTGGAGCCATACTCGTGGGGTTTTTTTGTATTTTTTTTCCTGTTTGTTTTGTTTAATTGGAAAGAAACTAGAAAACGATGATCCTCACCATTCTCAGTATTCCCAAATTTGTGCGGTGAGTTGGTCATGTCATATCTTTGGTGGTTACTTGACTTGAGAGGCAGGTTCAGTTTTCTTATCACCAGTCGGCAATGTTTATCATCTTAAAGATAAAAATTAATTTAAATGACTTTGGGGTATGAAGATTAAGGTATAAATTTTATGTAAATTGAAAGGGGGAAAAGTCTATGAAAATGATTTGGTTTTGCTTGGAAAAGCTTTGTGAAGCCAAGCAGCTAGCATTTCCGTGTGAGTTCTGTTTGAGAGTGGAGACATAAATGCCTCATTGGTCGACCATGTTGGAGAGTGGGACCTTTTTGGTTGGCCCGAAGGGACGAAACGACCTCTCGAGTCTTGAGTTGATTACATCCGTCGTTGGTATGTGTATTTAAAAATTGACAAAAACTACCAATAGGGGTTGGGTCTAACAGAAAAGGTTAGTCTTTATAACGTAACGAATCAAAGTTCGAATTCTCATTGAGAGAGGTATTTACATTTAGTGCTCGATAATATTTTGAATAGAATTGTTTTCAATAGGAGGATATTTATGTTTTAGCCCAAAAAAAATTGACAAAGACTGCGTTGAAGACTTGTGGCCTACTGGCTAGCATGCACTACGCTGACGGCAAAATAGAAGTTCGAATAGGCAAAGACCAGAAGGGATAGACAAAATAAAAATAGATATACTCTGAATTTAATACAAGAAATTTATGAATTATAAGAGTCTAATTATAAACTTTTAACTTATAAGGATCAAACTAAAAAACTTGAATCAAATTAAGATGATGTGAGTATAATCTACTACCTCCAGTCTTTAATATAAGACCTTATTTGACTTTTATTTTGATTCTAAATATAAGACCCCAATCTACTTTGTCTCTCATATTTATATATTTTTTTCAAAATAGTCCTTCTAACAATGGTAGTTCTTGCCAATACATTTGATTAGCAAGGATATTTTAGGAAACACAATACCTATTTAGGACAAATAACTAACTCAACTTACTTCCTTAATCTCTTCAAATTAGTCAACTGGCTCTTATAATTAGGATCGGAGGTATTATCTACAAATAAATAAATAAGTAAAAGGACCATATTATTTATAAAACTGGAACAATTTTGCTATCCTTCAATAAAAATAATTTTGACCCAAATTAATTTCTCTTAGTTAATAATATAAAATTTCCATTATTTATATAACCATTATTAAATGTTTTACCTCCGATCCTTAATATAAGAGTTAGTTAACTAATTTGAGTAAATGAAGAAAAGTAGTGATATTGGTTGTTTGTAATAAATAGATATTGTCTTTTGTTGAGTACTATTGCTAATCAAATGTCATTTGATGAAATATTTAATATGTGCAACTATTACAAAGATTACCTTAAAAAAAAAGACAAATATAAGAGGCAAAGCACGTTAAAGTTATATTTAGAACCAAAATGAAAACCAAACAAGCTCTTATATTAAAGAGAGGAGGTAGTAGCATATTTTTATATTATTTCATTTTACATAGTATGTAAAATTTTCAAAATAGTAATAAAAAGAGAGTTACATAATTTACAAATGTGTTACAAGTGGAAAGCCTAATTTACCCTTAATATTGTTGCCATCCTTGTGAGTTGTGATCCTACCTGGCTTGTCTCCATCCTGGTATATCATGACAGTTACTGCTTAGAAAAACAGAGTCCTAGTTTCTCTACACATCCAAGCTTTTATTCTGTAGCAAAGGGGTTGTAGAAGATTGCATATTCTTCTTCTGATTCTCTTCCTTCTCATTCACCATCTTTTCTTCTTGAGCCAGACCCCACATCACTGAGTAAAACCCAATTCCTATTATACCTGCTCCTATCATGCTGCATTAACAAATCAAACTCCACATTTTTAGATATTAAATCCCCCTACTTCACCATTTATGCTCACAGTTTCACAAACTCCCCACAACTTAGATTTTGTTTGTGTACCTTCCCAGATAAAGAGTCTCACTCAGAAATATGACTCCCATGCCAATTGCAATGACCATCCCTAAAGGGTTGAACATAGCCACATAAATTGGCCCCTTCTTTCGACTAGCCCATGCAAGCACAACACTTCGGATTGATACCTGAAATATTGCCTGCAAATAATGATCCACATCATCACTACACGAACTATATTTATACACTAGAAGCTTCTCCCTGTGCGATGCACAGGATGACACATATTAAAATGGTTGATACTACTGAAAAATATTTTATTATATTCTTCCTCTTCTATTGTAAAGAAAATTCATCTTTTGTTATTAGTTTTTGAAAATATGATTTTCTTATATGTGATTTGGACAATAAAGTATAAGATTTAAGTATCTAAAATGTTGACGATTTTACTAAATACTGATTTCACATAAATTTTTTTAGTAAAACTACATATAATATTATTCTCCCTAATGAAACATCAATGTTTAGCTCCAAAGAAATGTGAAAGGTGCACCACAATTATTGTGTCATTAAAATAATTAAATTCGCAAAGATACAAAGCAAAGAGGTTAAGTGTCAGTTTCAAGATAACGTATATTACATAAAGCAGACTTTAGGAAATTCCATGAATAATTTGTTTGTGAAACTCCCTTTGCATTTTTTTCCTAATAACATTTATAGTGCCCCTCTACTATCAGTTTCGTACTATTAAGTGTCAATTGAATAGCCATTTAATTGCTTAACCCGACCCGTTTTGATATCATCGGGTATTACAAGATTTCATAGTAAAAAAAGTACGAAGATACCAGTGAGCGTTACTTTTGCACCGGCATCAAGTAGCTTGCTTTATTTCTTCTGCAGTTTGTACTTACTGAATAAAATATGGCTACCAATTCCATATCAGGCCTGAGTATCCAAGCTACAGAAGCTCCCTCTGCAATGAGAGCTACGATGGCAGAAAGAACTACCACAAAACTGCAACAAATGGTTGTGACCATGAACTCTGCGGGATAGTCCTTTAGAACCCAAAACTGCCCATATATTTGAAGATGGAAAGTTTTTCAAAAAAAACAAAAACAAAAAACAAAATTATAGTTTCAGCCAACAGAGACAGACTCAAATATTGAGCCTTTATTATTTATTTCATAACAAGTATTTAGTATTGATATTATAAAATAATTCATATTTAAATATTATCAAGTCCTTGAAAAAGTAGTAGCTTAGTATGGTTTTTCCATTGGTCATAAGATTCTAAATCAAAATCTTATTTAACAAGTATTGAGGTTCCTTTGATGACTTTGCACTCAATTCGATTGGTTTTAGTAATTACAAAGAGAGAACAGCAACAGAGAGACAAAAGCTTTAAGAATAATTCATCTAACCTTTAAGAATTTTTAAAGATGGAGGAGTACTTTTCAATGATGGAATAAGTTTGAATACCTGGACAACAATTACGAGAGAGTTGCAAAAGCTGGCAATTGAAAGGAGAAAGCCTCCCAGCAGCCAATTCGAATGCTGTGATGAGAGCAAAACCCAGCTCAGTGGCTTCTCTGGTAGGGGCTGAGGAGTAACTGGAAGACCCTTGTATAAGGTCACAATTAATGCTCCTGTGATTGAGACTACTGTTCCAATAGCTTTCGCTTGACTGCTTCGTAATTTCAAATCCAGATTTTCCATCCTGAAATTACACGACATAGAGTTCACTGATTTTTCAGTCCGGTCTGCTGCGTGAATATAATGCAAATCTAGTTTCGTAAGTCCATCAAAGTTCCAGATTAAGAGTGACATCTAAATGCGGCCAAAAAAAATGAGTGACATCTAGACTACTTGAAGTGGCACTTCAAGTGAAGCCAACATGGTGAAGGCAATTGGCCAAATCCAAAACAAAAAAGGGAGTAAAAGATGCAACCAGTTTGATGCTCATCTTTAGGATGAGCATGACCGTTTAGATCTCATCTGAACATTCTAAATGAGATGTTTTAATAATTATTTTTAAATAAATAAAATTATTTTTTAATAAATTGATAGTTAAAAAAATATATTTTTATTTTAGATTCTATACCTCTTAAGATAATTATTTTAAAAATAAAAAATTAAAAAAATTAAAATTGGATTGTCCAGGTCATATATGGATGGTTCAGATGAGATGAGCCCAAGTTATTCATGAGCACTCAAACCGGTTCGTGAAAGATAGAGAAATGAAAATTAATGGATTGGAATTTTTTTAAAATTAGAAATTTATGAAGTTTTTTGAGATAGAGGGAAATTAAATAAAAATAGAAAATGAAAAGAGAATAATTAAACATTATACTTTAAAACATGATCTTTTTTTTAAAATTGGGGATAAATCCCATAATTGACAAATAGTCCTTGACAGATTGCATAAGAAAAAATAAGTTGTTCACCAAAAAAAAAAGTTACATGCAAGGAAAGTTAACAACAACAACAAGCCTTATTTTACTAGGTGGAGTCGGCTACATGAATCACACAATGCTATCGTGCTTTGTCAACAATCCAGTCCTTAGATATATTGTTGACCAGAAGGTGTCGTTCAATGACTTCATTAAGCATTCTTCTCAGTCTTCCTCTGCCTTTTTTTGTGGGACTCCATATTGTCTGATCTACCCTCCTCACCAGGGCCTCCAATAGCCTTCTCTGCCGATGTCCAAACCAGCTTAAATGATTTTCAATTATTTTCTCTTAGATAGGTGCCACACCGACTCTTATTCTGATATTTTTATTTCGAATCCTATCTTTTCTTGTATGACCACACATTCATCCTAACATCCTCATTTCTATTACCTCAATTTTGTGCTCATATTTTCCCTTTATTGTCCAACATTCACTACCGTACAACATAACCGGTCTTATAGTAGTCCGATAAAATTTTCCCTTAAGCTTCTCAAGTACCTTCTTATCGCAAATAACTCATGTAGCCTTCCTCCACCTTAACCAGCCAGCTTGTATTCTATGAGAAACGTCTCCATCAATTTTCCCATTCTCATGTATAATGGATCCTAGATATTTAAACTTTAATACTTGAGGAATGATTTGATCCCCCATCTTCACCTCCAAATCCTCGTTGCCTTGCCTCCTCCCAAAATTACAATGCATATATTCTGTTTTGTTTCTACTCAAGCGGAAACCTTTTGATTCCAAAGTCCTTCTCCATAACTTCAATCTAGTGTTAATCTCTTCTTTTGATTCTACCATGAGAACTATATCATCGGCAAAGAGCATGGACTTAGGGATTCTTTCTTGAATAGGTTCAATTAGAACATCCAGAACAATATTAAATAAGTATGAACTCAAAGAAGATCTCTGATGCAGGTCAATCTTAATAGGGACGGAAAGTTAAGTTGCATAAAAATAAGATGGTTTGCATAAAATATTACTTAAACATAAAATTAATTTACATATAAGAAAGATGACTTAAACATTAAAAAGATGAACTGCATATGAGAGAACTTTGGTTGCACAAAGGGAATACAAAAAAAAAAAAGAAGAAGTTAAGTTACTCAAAATTCTTGTGAGATATAATTTAACTTTGAAAGAATTATAATAAAGTCACAAGAAAAAAATAAAAAAAATAAATCTCAGATATTACTATTTAGGTTGTTATTAAGATTTTTTTAGTAATTATTTTTTTTCTTAAAAATTCATTGTAATTCTCCCTTTAACTTGTCCCATTCAAATTAATCACTCGGCCAGTCGGCCCCACTCTCTTTGTTATATACTACCTGTGGTCTTTAATACAAGATTCCATTTGATTGTTATTTTGGTTCTAAATATGAGATTCAAATTTATTTTATCTCTCATATTTATGTTTTTTTTTTGCAAAGTCGTTCTTTTAAGAATAATAGTTCTAGCCAATACACTTGATTAGCAAAGATAACACATATTTATCACAAATAAGTAACTCAATTTTTTTTTTTAATTTACTCAAATTAATCAATTGATTCTTATATTTAGAATCGGAAGTAATATAAAACAATAATTTTAGAGAGCCCTGGTTACTGAAGGCGTGGCTGCAACAATTGCACTAGTACGATGCAACTTGACAGTTGGTACAATATCATTCACGTCCCAGTCCAATTACCACAAGAAAAAAGTTGGGAGGGGGGGGGGGGAGCTGTGCTCGATTATCAACTGGCGGTGCATTTTTGTACAGTAGCATATGCATAATGCATTCGGCATTAAAGATAACAAAAACAGGTGAAGCAATGAACATTTTATATAAATTTGTTGTATTTTTTTAATTGAGTAAAACAGGGAAAAATTCATCCGACTACTTGGTGAAACATTCATAAACTCATCTTGTAATTAACTGGTTAATTCATTTCCAATCGAGTTCGTTTATTACTTCAATGATTATTTTTAATATATTGTTTCTTCATTATATGGATAAATAACTTCCTTGCTTTGTATTGTATGCTAATTGGGACAGAATTTCCAAGATTCCCACCCACAGGACTAAAAAAGTCGTTTGTGCCAATTGCCACTCCCAAAAGTAAAAGTAATAATATAACCCTTCAAGAAAATATGTTTCGATCAACCAATAACGTGGGACTACTAACATGCTTAAAGCTAAGCAGTTTGAAATCTAGACACGGCGTAGTACTCTTTGTACTATTGTGTTAATATAGAAATTGTTTCAAAAAAAATAATAGATGGAATTTCTGAAAGGAATCACTACCTTCATTTTATATTATAAAATACTTTAAACTCATTCATGCTCATTAAAAAATTGTTTATATTATTATTTTTCAATAGTATCCTTTATTATTATTCTTCAGTTATATCTAACACTTTAATCTTATTTATTTATGATTTAGGATGTTTGATGCACTATAAATAAGATTAAAAATACTGAAAAAACTGAAAAAATAGGTTAAAAATGCTGTATGCACTATAAAAAAAACTATGCTCTTGGATACAACTTGGAAATAACATTATAGTCCGAGCTGCTACTTTACCCTTTATGATATTCTAAAAATATAAAATTTTAAATTTACTTTTTATTAATAACATAATTTTCTTAATATCTAATCTCAATAATTAATCACTAGGATATTTTAAGTGAAATAATTTTAAAAAATAAAGCATATGGGGCTCTGGAAATTGAACAAGGATCTCACACACATATTTGTATGTTTTATTATTTATTACATAAATAAATATAGATGATTCAATTTTTCAAAAGACTCAGCATAAGGAAGAGGATGAAGATTGAAGAAGACAGACCTGGAAACAATGGCAAGGATGAAAGTGAAAGCAGGAACAAGATCCAACATAGCCGAAGACAAAGTGGGAGAGCTTAATTGAATACCAGTATACATCAGTGTCTGCACTGCACAGCTACCATAATAAACAAACAAGCAAGACAACGCAAACAATCAAATTCCACACCTCCTATCAGATTCAGAGCATTTCAGACCCCAAACATTTTTCAAAGAATCCATACCTGAGCACGCTAGACAGGAAGATTCTACCGATAATTGACCTTGATATTGGGGGAGGAACCACCTTCCTGTGAAAACGGTTAAATCAACAAAAAGCACGGAGTAATTCGAGCCAAAGCTGTGAAAAAAATTATATTAATCAATGAAATCAAGATGTCTACGGTGGTAACTAATACAGCAGTAAAAATACGTAAAAGATGATAGCCGACAGTGAAGAAGATGACGATAGGACTCAAATTAATCAGAAAAAGTAGCTTGAAATGACACATAATGCTGTGAAAATCGTTAAATCAACAAAAGCAGAGAGTAATTTATTATTCAAGCTAAAGCTGTGAAAGAAATTAAACCGCGTATCGGATTTGATATATGTTCAACATTCATACAGAATACAACAGAACTGTTCATACTTTGAATAAGAAGAAATTCTATTAATTAATGAGATAAAAAAATCGACAACAATGATAAATAATACAGCAGTAAAAAGACCTAAAAGATGAGACTCGGCAGTGAAGAAGACGAGGAGGACTCAAATTAACTAGAAAAAACAGCTTGAAATCACACACAATGCTTCTCAAGTCAGGTCAAAAGGAATTGATGGAAATTAACCTGTGATAAAGGAAGGTAGAGGGAAGAAGAAAACAGAGGGCTAAGGCGTTAGAATACACAATGAACACGAATTTGCTCATGCCATTGGTAGTGGCGGCCTTGACCAGAGTGTTCAAGCCAACGTCCGAGAACTGTGCGGCCACCATCGCCACCGTTATCGCCACGCTCGCCATTTTTACTGTGCTCTCTCTGCTTCTGGTCTTCTAGACAGAAAGAGAAATTGATTTTGTTGATACTCGTTGACAGTGAGTGATCGTGCAGTCGTGGTGGCCCGCATTAGCAGCAGTATGGCTCCGTCGTGATAAATTTATTGTGGTGGTGACGAATCTTTGAAATCTCCAGATTGCTCAAAGTAAAAGCTGTCAGCGTCCGTGTATCGTCAATATCGTGTAGCGCTAGCGGACCGCCATGGCGCCATGTGGTTAGTTAGTAGTGATGGCGGAAAGACCGAAAGAGTAAGTCAGTTAAAATTAATTAAAAATTTAAAATATCTTTCTAAAATACTTGCAGAGAGATGAGTGAAAAAAACAGAGAGAGAAAATAAGTGAAGAAAAAGACGCCTCTGGCCCTAAAGAAAAGGAAGGTAAAGGAGAAATGCCAAAATATGAAAATAAAGATGGGGTGGGGAAGGGGGGCGGATGGAGCCGTTGGGCCCAGGGAGGTAAAAATAAGAATCGGATAAAAATTGTGAGGTTTTGGTTCTTTCTGTTTTTTTTCCTTTCTCTTTTTTTTCAGAAAATTTCATACCCATTCTCATATTGGAAAAATAAATAGTTCAGATTTAATATTTTTATAAAGTTATTATTAGAAATATAAATAAATAAATTTGAAATGTTAAGTAGTTAGAAGTTTGATTTCTAACGGTATATAGAGAAGGTAGCCAATACTAGAACTCCTTTAGTACTCTTTTATACGAAAGAATTAGTTACTGCTATTGACAGAGGATATCTTAGGTTTCAACAAAAATTTAAATTGTTAAAATATGAGCTACACAATTCATTATTACAATACAGATAAAATCAAAAGATTAATTTATAAAATATTATATTTGAACGGTGGAGATGAGACACTGATAAGGGAGAGAAAAAGGAGAGGATATTCTTCCCAAAAAAAAAACGAAAAGGAAAAATCAGAGTGATAAGTACCTGCTTTATTACTAAAGGTAAACATTCCAGAAAACTGGCCTGCTTTAGGGGCTTTACCGGAAGAACCTGTAAGGAAGATAGTTTCTTTTGCAGTTAAGCTGAAGGATGTGACTAAAGATAATGATGAAGATGGTGATGAAGTAGAGGACATTGATTCGTCGGATTGCTGAAGATGATAAATTTCAAGGTAAGGAGCCAAATGAAGAAGAGGGAAGATGTTGAACGAGTAATGCATGATTGCAATATATGCAACGGCTTTATGGAGGAAAATTGTTCATCCTAGATGGAAAGCTGACTCCTTTGCAAAAACTTATTTGATCGGGTCTGTTTCTTAATTTGAGAATAATAAGAGCCAGGCATTAACTAGTACTCCAGAATAGTGGTCACAATTATGGAGTGTCTCTCTCTGGGAACTTTGAACATTAACTTGGAGGAAGTTACATATTTTGTTTTAGATTGATTTTATTAAACCAAAAGAGTTTTCTCAACTAACGAAAGTCAAGTCTAGTAAAAGGACTAGTTACTCATAATATGACAAATTGATATTGAAATTCTCACCAAAAGAGGTATTATATTCAGTGTCTGATAGTATCTCGAATATCATTGTCTCTAATAAGAAGATACTAGATGGATCTATTATAAAACAACAAAATATTGCAATGTGAGGAGGAGCGTTAAGAAACACCAATAGGGAATATGGATTGGAGGCTTTGCACAATTTCTTGAACATTGCTCTCCCTTTTGAAGCTAAAGAATGGGTGAGACGTAAATAAATGATTACTGCTTGGGATATAACTGGTTTGAAGAATTTTATTTTTGAATCAGATTGCAAACTGCTCGTGGATAAAGTTAACAATGATTTAATACGTATAAGCTCTTCACAATTGGTGTGTATTATGAAGAGATTATAATAAGACGTGATTGAATTTGTTCCAATATGATTGTTTATATACTCTTAAAAGATTTAATATGACTGTTTATATTTTTTCTAAGTGAAACCTTGGTAGGAGAAATAGATATTACTTTGTTGATGGGGTTCTTCAATATGAATATGTAAGGAAGAATATGTGAAATAGAACTGGTAATACATGGTTAACTTGTGAGTTACGGGTTCACACTTAAATAAGTTGGGCTGAAAATGCCCATATTTCAGTTGGTGGTTGGCATTTTGCCAACTCCAACGGTCAAAAATGGGTTGACAGGTTAACCCACCAATCTTTTTTTTTTTTTGGAAAAAAAAACACTCAATAATATTACCTATGTTTGTCACATGAAACTGTGCAATACTACAAAAAAAACACTGATTTACTGACAGAATTACCGATGGAAGCCAAAATTACTGACGGAATTGCTGACGGATTTGCGACGGATAAGAATTACCGACGGAATCCATTTCGTCAGAAATTTTTCTGTCACTAAATCAATTTGCAATGGAATTCCAAATTCCATCAGTAATTTCCAATGGAATTTCTAACAGGAAATACTGACGGATTTTGGACAGGGTTTTTTATGTCTCAAAATTTGCAACGGAATTTGTGACGGAATGTTCTGTGGCTCATCAGCCACGGAATTTCTGACGGAATACTCCGTGGCTAATGAGCCACGGAATTTGCCACGGAATATTTTGTGGCAACTTCTGTGGCTAATCAGCCACGAATTTGCCCGCGAAATATTCCATGGCTAATTAGCCATAGAATATTCTGTGGCAAAATTACCAAAAATCCCACAGCTTTTTGTCTTTTTTTTTTATTTTGTGCTATTTTAAGTTGATCAATTGTTTTTTAAGAGGAAATGAAAGACAATTGAATTTGTCGAAAAATCAAACATGCTATATAGTTTTTCACACATCCAAGATGCTTCAAATGTCAAGTTTAAAGTGTGAAGTAAAAGCTAGAAATAATAATAATAACTATCAACTATCATTTTCTAAATTTATATTACTGCTAGAGGGCTCAAATAGTCTAATTCTCATTCCTTCCAATGCACACATGATTTTGTTATAATTTTCTCTCATCTCTTGATGCTCTTGTCTAATTTGATGATTCTCCTATGTAAGCTCCGTTATCCTTGTGCACGGTTCAGTTTCAACATTGGCATTGATACTTGTGCTATTAATGGAAGGAGAAGACCTCAGGGTACAAATATCATCATCAGCCTCAGACCCAAATCCATAGATGCGGCCCTTCTTGTTCTTGCCACCTATAACATCTAACCATATGTTAAATTCTTCCTGATTAGATTGCACGCTTGGAGAGCCTCTTTCAGAACTTAGTTCTGCCTTTCTTCTCATGAACTCATCCTATAAAACAAAAAGATAACAGGAGTATATGAGATAAGTGCATGTTATGGAAGGTGACAAACTCAATTATTTTTATATATTTTGATATCTTTTATATGGGTTTTGTCAACTTAATTAGTCTTTTTAGCCTTAATTGATTATTAATTGATTTAATATTTTCATTTTGAATTAATATTTTATAGGGGCAAAATTGTCATATTTTGGTTTAATTGTGACTAATTGATTTTTAGGACAATTAATGCTACCTTATCCTTGAATTTTGCTTGCAGGTTCTTGGAAGATTCAAAAATAAAAAAAAAAGAAAAGAAAAAGAAAAAGAAAATAAATTAAAAAAAATAATAATAATAATAATAAGGTAGCGTTTTGCCCCAACCTAATATTCAATTAATCTTCTTCTTCATTGGCAACGGAAAAAAAAACACACACACGCGAGGCGCGGCTGGAGGGATAAAACAGAGGCGGCACGCACAGACCAGACGGAGCGAGCAGAGGGCTGACGGCGCAAGTCCAAGGAGCATTCATCATCTTCTCGGTCGAACCTCCCTGGTGGCAGGAAGCTGGGCGGGGAGAACAGAGCAGCTGGACATGCGAACGAGCTGAGGCGCGGCTGGAGAAAAACAGGGGAGACACGAACACGCCGAGCAAGCTTGGAGGCTGCGGAAAACCAAAACGAAGGGCCAGAAGTGTGGCCGACGGACCAGGGGAGAGGGCGGCACCATCCATCATCTTCTTCTTCTCGGTCTGACGACTTCATCACATCTCTTTCATGGAAGCCTCTAGCAGAATTCTGAATATGGCAGCGAATCTGATGGCAAACCGTGGCTAATTCATGATTCTCCAATTCAACAATAATGGCAGGAGCTTAGATTATCAAAGGGGAGTTTTAGTTGCTTTAATTTCTTACTCAATAATTGTTTAACAATTCATAGGTCTTAGGATAGTTTTTCTGATTGTTGGGATAATTCTATTGGTTAATCTGATTATATTTGGAGATTATTGTGACTGAATTATTGCTTAGCATTTGACATTGGGCTGTTTATAACTTTGATTTCAATTATAATGTTATGGTTATGACATTTGTAATGATTTTGGAGTTAATATATTGTGATTTTCTAAGATGGCTTAGAATTTTGGATCATATTGTCTCTTGCTAGCTATAATTCTGTTAATTTGGATTTAAGAATTCTAATTAAGCATTGGCTTTTAGCATCCTTAATCCCATTTTACTATTCTGGTTGCAGTTAGTAAGTTGGGATTTTAGGAAAATATTTTGTGGCAACTCGAGATTGTTCGGTTGTTGGATTAAAAGCTTAATTATAATTCTTAATTCATTGTTTTAACTCCCACATCTTTTAGAGTGATGATTGCCTGCGTTGTTGAATTGGAGGATTGATTATCATCAGTGTTATTTGTGTGTCTCATTTTCATTTCTTTCATCTTCAATTATTTCAATCATCTTTTATATAAAAGAAAATAACAAAAAAAAGTATTTTAATTTCAATTTAATTCAAGGCATTTAGTTAGCAATTTTTCAAAATCAAAAATCCTTTTTATAATTTAGGTTACTTGCATTTATTTACTAGGATTTAATTTCGTTTTCGGCTCCTCAAAGTGAATACGACCCGGATTGTGCACTATATTGCATTAATTCGGTTAATTTTTGGAGTAACCCCAAAGCGACAATTAAGGGCAGTTAACTTCAAGTGGCGCCGTTGCCGGGGAGCCAAGAAATTGGTTCCCTAGTAATTAAGTGTCAAGTAGCCTTGATTAGGGTTCATTTGTTGAGCCTTTTTAGTTTTCATTTTTGTCAGTTTTTGCATTTCCTTTAGTAATTTGCATTTATTTCTTTTGATTTTTCATAGCATTTCTTTCCTTTGCATAGAAAATTTTTCAAAAACACAACTAAATATCTTGTTCTTTCATTCATTGCATTTTTCATTCTCATACACATACACTTGCATTGCATTGCATTCATCTGTTTTCTTTTGCTTAATTGCTTCTGGTTGATTGATTGTTTATGCCAAGAAAGGGTAGGTCTAAAACCCTAGTTCTTTCCAATCTTGAGCTTCAAAGTTCTTTAAGAGAAGTTAGACAAGACCAAAGGGTAAAAAGGACTAGTGAGGTTGAACTAGACAATTTAACTGATCTAGATTTGGTGGTTGACTTAGGTGACATAATGGAAACAGTTAATAATCCTAATGGTAACGACAATGGTAGTAATGAGAGAGGGGCCAATGGACATAATGGGGAGCATGATAGAGTAGAAGAGAATAATGGAGATAACCCTAGAAGAAGAACCATTAGGGAAGCCACTGCTTCTAATGCAAATTATGATCCTTTTAATGTTGCATGCCCTAATGTTGATGTTAATTTTGAGATTAAAGGTCCACTGCTTAATTATTTGCCTAAATTTTATGGTTGGACAGGTGAGGACTCGTCAATCATCTGAAATCTCTCTCTATAGTATGTGCTAGCATAAAGCCGGTTGGGGCTAATCTGGATGAGGTTCTTTGGAAGGTATTCCACTTGTCTCTGAAGGGCAAAGCGCGAGAATGGTACATGAGCTTGCCTAGTTATATGGCAGATGCCTACCATAACTGGAACAACCTCAGAAAAACATTCTTGGAGAAGTATTTCCCTGCTTCCCGGACTTCCACATTGAGAAAAGAGATCTACTCTGCAAAGCAAGATTATGATGAGTCACTTTATGACTATTGGAACCGTTTTCAGGACTCGCTTTCTAGATGTCCACACCATCAGATTCCAGATGAGCAGTTAGTCCAATACTTTTATGATGGACTTAAGACCCAAGATAAGGGGATGTTGGATGCTGCTTCTAGGGGTTCTCTCATTGATTTAACTGCTGAGGAGGCATGGGAACTTATCAAGAAAATGGCATTGAACCATCAACAGTATAGCATCAGGGAGTCTAAAAATATCAATGCAATGCATGCTAATCCTTCTTCAAGTGACAATTAAGGGCAGTTAACTTCAGAAGGCAAGATTTTTCTCAACCTAATCCCAACAACAACCAGATCAAGTCAAGTCCAAAAATAAAATTGCACTAAGGATAAGAAAAGATACCATAATTCATTAATTTCCAGCATATGATGACATATTCACCAATTCTATTTAAAAAAAAACAGGGTATAATAAGTTCCTATAAGTAATTGGGTGTGAGGGCCAAATGAATGGACAGACTCATGTTTGGCTTGGGAAGAGAAGCTGGAAGTTTTGAAATGAAAAGAAAGATATTCTACCTCCATTAAATGATTTTTTAGATAATTGAAAATAAAAAATCCTAAAAACTATTTAAAATCCAGAAAACTATTTAATAGTATTGAAAAAAGAACACCGTATCAAACTTCAAGACTAGAACTTCACTCAAAGCTTGGGTTTTCTCAAGCTTAGAACTTATTCTTTAAGGCTATCTCCTAATAACTTATACTAGGGATAATACTTTTTTAAAAAAAATTTAAGAAATGACCTACTTAGTGACTTATACATAGAATCATAAATACTTTTCTCAAGAAAAACAACTCATCCAAGAGGTGCAGGGATTATGGTAACATATATAATGAGTTACCTCACATTCCATGCAAAATATATGCCTATATTCAACTTTTATTAATATACGAAATCATAACTGTAACATTCCATTTTTTTTCTTTATCTTATTATAGGATTTAAGTTATATAGATATGATATTAATTAATAATATCTAAAATTTAATCTTATTGTATAAATTGTAAATTATAATTTTTGTGATATATATATTATGAAAATATTTTTTTTAAAAAAAATTAATTATTATATATAAATATATTTTAAAAAAAAAAAAAGCAAGTGGGTGGCACGTGGGCCACCCACCGCTTGCTGGAAGGGGGACGTTAATCCCCCTATTTTGGGCTGTAGGCCTCTTTAAAAAAAAATTTGTTACGCGGCTTTTCAAGTGGGGGTCATGTGCACCCCCACTTTCAAAGCATTTCTCCCCTTTTCTCTTTCGTCTTCACTGTTCCTCCGTCTTCGCCGAAACAGTGAGTGAGAGTGAGAGGGAGATTGAGGGTGTGAGAAAGGAAGGACTCTACTTGGGTACATATAAGATATTTAGGTAAGTTATTTTTATCCTATTATTTTTATTTAGCTGTTTCTTTTTATTTCTGTAAGTTCATGGCAGAAAATAAAGTTTATTAGGGCTTGTTAGATTTTTAATTTTTAAGGTTTTTAATTTAGTATTAGGATATTAATGGAGCTTATGTGGTTAGAATAAGAGTCTTATGACTTAGATTTTAGTTGGATGGTTGATTTGAGACAATATAAGTTAGGATTTGGTTGGGAAATTGTGATTTGTGTTAATGATGATATTAATTTCAAAATTATCTCTTAGTTGAGTTCATTTAAGGTTATATTGAGGATCCAATGCTTAAACTTTGAGGATTGTTGTTGAAATAGTAATGTTGATGATTCTTGGAGAAACTTTAATTAGTGGAAGTTGGGTGTTTGGAGGAAATTGAGGAAAATATTATAAGTTATTGATTCTAATGAATGGGAAATGATTAATGGAAGAAGGAAATAGGATTTTAATAATGATTGAAGGCATAGTTGATGTATGGTTATTTTTCTAAGAGTTAAAGTAAGCACTTTTTGGAGATTTTTAGATAATTTGAAGGGATTATTCTTATTAATAATGTGAATGAGAGAAATAGAGTTGGGAAGTACTAGAAATTGTCACTTGGAAAAATAGATGAATTATTATTTTTTCCTATAGATATTTTTTAAGGTAAGCCAATTATGGGGATTTAGTTAATAAACTATTCTAATACTATATTAATTAGCCTTTTTTATATTAATATATGTTTATCAATTTATTATTGTAGAGTGAGCTTGGTTTGGGCTCTTGGGTTTGAATCCTCCTACTTTTAGTTCTTGTGTCAAGAACTTGAGGTAACCACTTTCTAATTTACCTTGTATGCTTGTTGATGTGATTATAAGCATGTGTTGATATTATAAATATTATCAATATATGTTATGGTGATTTTTGTATGAAAAGTAATTTATATATCTATATCAAGATTTATGTTTTGTTAAATTTATTAGTTAAGTGGGCATGAATTATTTCATCTTATGAATATCTTGTTGATGTTGAACAAATTTGATTATTGAATCTGAGAATACTTTATGGATATGAAATTGTGTGGAATTGGATGGTTGGATTGGGCTGTGTTGGTTGTGCTGAAATGTAGTTGTGGGAGGTCTGATTATTTATACCACGTGGTATAGCCGCCACTTGGCGCCCAGTGGTTGGCATTAACATTCTTAGGGCCCTCGGTATCACCCTTCCTTTGGTCGGGTCAAGGGTCAGCCTAAAGGACATGACACTTTCCATATTCCCAGGAAAGGGAACCCATAGTCCGATATAAGCTCTGTAACTTTTGGCCGAGTTACACCTCATTATTGGAGAGCTTGGTGCAGTCTTGTAAAAGAGACGAATCCTGTTATGTGTGAATAGCCCATGGGTTCTGTCAGAGGTTACAAGGAGGTTATAAGGATGGTTGATGAAGTTCTATGCATGTAAGTTATTTTTTGAATTATTATATATTGTTTTCTGTAAAGATGTTTAACTTATATGTTATTTGAAATTGTACTTTGCCCGCTTAACTATCTTGTAATCACTCCTTGGATACTTGTTGAATTGGAATTGTGGTTACTGGGTCAATTTGACTCACCCCGTGGTTATTTAACATTTTTCAGGCGAGGGTTTAGGTGTTGGTCCCAAGGGGAAGGTGTCCGAGGCCTAAGTTTTCCTTTCCACTCTGTATAGCCTCTATTTTGGTATACATGATTTGACTAATGTATATTGCCAAACTTTAGGGCCTTTTTGTTATACTTAACATAATCATAGCCTTTCCACTGTATTCTAGACTTGTACTCTTGGGCGGAGCCCTCTTTGGACATATGTGATTGTTATTTTGATTGCAATTGATAATGGGTAGTAGTGGTAGTTATTTTGGTAGACTTCAAATGCCCTAGCCCATTTACAATTGGTCTTAATTGTATTTGAGATTCTAGAGTATTGCTGATGGATTTGATATATACATGAAAAATCAAATGTTGATCCTTTCTGATTTGATTAACTATCTTTACTATTCTAGAACAGTAGCTACTATTCTGTTAAAGATTTGGATTGTTATTGACTATGGTAGATTTCTATTTGATTAGGTTTGTCCTTCCTACCATGGTTAGCCTTTTTTAAAGCAATTATTGTTTTGAAAATGTTTATTTACCATGAATTACAGGGTTTTTTACAATAACAATCTGGATGAGTAATGGCGTGCTGCTGGCTAGGATTCCAGAGGAAGAAGCTGCCGTTACCTTCGCCCTTAGCAGTGGCGCTGAAGAAGAAGAAGTGATTATGGTACCCTAGCAAGCAGTCAAGCTCATTCAAAACGCTGCACTTATGATTTTCACTCTTTTTTTTTTTTTAAACTTTCTCCAGCTTTTTAAATTCCACCAAAAAAATTAGTTGCGTATCATCTTTCAAGTAGACATAGGGTGAAATCCAAATAATATGAAAATCAAATTGATTAATGACACTCATAAAATTTTTTATGGTTTTATTTTTTTTCTCCCTAATCATTTTTCAGAATTTTTTTTACCTGGATATGTCACTTAAAGTAAATAATAATAAAAGAAGTTATTAAAATTAAGAGAATGGAAAATTTCAGATATAAAAATAAATCTGAATACCATTGTATATCTAAGCATTTAATATTTTAAGAAACTGAAATTAATAACAATTTAAGAAAAATATTTATAAAATTTTCAATTGTATTTATTAAAATAAATTAAAATATGTTTTTTACATTTAAATATATTTATAAAAAATATACATAGCAAGAATTTATTAAAAAAATAAAGAAAGAGGAAAGTCCAATTAAAAGCCCCACGAAGGCAAAAATAAAAGTTAACTATTGCTAGCATTATTCATGTACACGAATGATTTCGTTTAATTGTTTGTCTAGTTATATAAAATATCTTTTATTAATAATAAATAAATTTTATTTGATTTCAATAATTTTTTTTGTCAATATTGATGACAACAAACTATGAAGAATTGTAGTATAAATTAAAAAGATTATAGAAAATATATTAAATGGAGGTATGATAAGAGGTAATGTAGGGACTTAATTAGGGATAATTTAGTATTTTTAAATTTATATTTTGATATTTGGTCCCTGTAAACAATCATAATTATTAAGATCCTTTCCAATGAATATTATTTTTTTAGATCCTTCTTTCTAATTTTTTCTATAAAATATGGTTTTATCAGTGTTACAAAAGAAGGGTTAATCGTTGGAAGAAAGAGAAGAGAAAAGTTAAAATTTTTTGCAAAAATTAAGTCTCAAATTAAATGGGTTAATGGAGGGAAGGTGAAAATCTTTTGAGGGAGAATAAATTTATCTTTCTAATAAATGAAATATGGTTTCTTCAAACAAAAAATTGACAAAATTACATTTTATAAATTCTAAGTTTAAATTTAAGTCTTACTATTTTTCTTACACAAGAATAATAATATTATATTTAGAATAATATTATAATATTTCACCAACCTTTTCTCAATCTATATCTAGCCAACTTGATATTAATGTTGATATATTTTTTTGGTATAATTTGGTTAATATTATTTTGTATTAAAAATGTGCTTTGGCTATTAGATATGGTGGACTAACTTTTTTTTTTAAAAAAAAGCAAGAAAAAAAGAATAAACTATTTTCATATTTATTATTTTTATTTACATACCATTCTAATTTTTATTTATTAGTAATTTGTTAAATATATGTTTTTTATGTTATAGTAAAACCTTCTAATTGTATTATTTGTAAACAGTTGTTAATATTAATTTTCTAAATTATGATCTATCAAATACCAGTTTAATTATTTTTTAGTGTCATTTGAAATGATTTGATATTTTTTAATTTAAAAATGTCCATCTATTTTTAAAAATAGATAATATATTTATATATAATATAATATTGACAAGATCTAATTACATGAAGTTGTAGAGTAAAAAAAAAGAATAATATTGTCATGAATAAATTACAAAAGATTATGCTTAGGATTCATACATCTCTCGCATTTTAACAAGGATTGCTATAAATCACTATCATGTACAATCAAAATTTGATTAACAGGACATATAATTTCTTAATCAAAATTGTTGAGTCTAAATTCTCAAAATATATGTTAAATATTTGGTAGGAGAATTTTGTTTTTTTTTTTTTACAATTTTATGAAACTAAATACTAATAAGTTAGCAATATTGTTATACATGATTCCACGTAAATATTTGCTTTGCACCTGTTATATTCTTCATATGATATTATCTCAAGATTAGTAAATTAAAATCCAATTTTGTCTCTAACATTTATTCGTCTATATTATGATCAATAATATTCAGTTAATTTGAAATAGTCACAATCAACCAATAACTCAAAAAATAATTTTTACCTTTTCATACTTAAGACAATCAAATGCATAGATTGAATTATTATGATTCACCCACACTTCTAGGATTTCACTATGTCCCTTTGTGAAATTTTTATTTTTTTTCCTTACATAATGTAGTCTTTCACCTCATAAAAAATAGAATCACTACATTTTATTATAAGAATAAAGATATAAAATTTTGGGGAAAAGAAATTCACTTTTCTGACGGAATTAGCCACGGACAACATTCCGTCAATAATTTCTGTTGAAAATTCATCCAAACTTCCACGGGTAAATTTAGTGATGGAATTTCCCACAAAATTTTCCACAGAATTGTGACAAAAATTATCAACGGAATTTTTCCATGGCTAATTTACTGACAGAATTACTGACAGAAAAATTTCGTCGGTAATTTCTGACAGAATTCCGTGGCAAATTTCGTCGGTAATATTTCCAACAAAATTTGCCACGGTTTTTCGATGGATTTTTGCGACGGAATTGATTCTGTCAGTAATTCTGTTAGTGATTCAATGTTTTTTTGTAGTGCAAGGAAAAGAAAGTTTAGAGTTTTCAAATTTCAAAAAGTGTTCAATACTTAAGCACATCAATTATTTAACCATTAGTGCAAAATATTATTTTTGATGTTAATTAAACTTACATTTTTACTATCACATATACTCAGTAGGAATACAAATAGCGAAAAATAGAAAATTATGACTTCAGTTCATTTGGTTAATCCACAGCCGACAACATAATAATCTAAATTTTCAATAATGTCATTCACAATCATTTCTACACGTTTTAATATTACTCCTGATTCTTAATATAAAAATTGAATAGTTAATTTAAAAATATTAAAAAAGTTAGTTAAAGTTGTTATTTTTCACAAATATATGTTAGTTTCTTTAAACTGTCATCTTCAATCACGTATATTGGATGATTATAATTATCTATTGGAGGAAACCTCTCATAATCAATAGGAATATTTTAAGAAAAAAAATTTAGGTTTTATATTTTAACATATTAATTATGTAAATAATAGTTTAGTTAGAATTTAGTTAGCATACAGCTGTAAAATAGCTAACATCCTCACGTGGCTTACTGTATATATAAACACTTGTACTGATCAGTTTGTAAATAAGACAAAACCATTCAGTTTCTCTCTTTCACTTTATTCATTTTCTGTATTATGGTATCAGAGCTCACATGCTCTCTGCGCCATTGATTTCGTTTCCTTTCTTCCCTTTTGTTTCCTTGATCTATGGCTACGAATAATTCTTCCTCTTCTTCCTCGGATTAGTCTCAAGATCCAACAAGCTATTTTTACTTGCATCCGAATCAAAACCCATCGCTTATTCTCGTTTCTCCTCCTCTCACTGGTTCGAATTACCATCACTGGGCACGAGCCATGACTATGGCTCTCATGAGCAAGAATAAATTTCAATTTGTCGACGGTTTTTTTGAAGATTCCTGAGAAGAATGATTCTCTATTTCGGTGTGGCAACAATGTAACACCATGGTCTTAACCTGGATAAATCGAACGCTCTCTTCTTCAATTGCATAGAGTGTGATATGGATTAACAAAGCAGTTGACGTCTGGAATGATCTGAAAGAGCGTTTCAGTCATGGCGATATTTTCAGAGTTGCTGAGCTTCAAGAGGAACTCTATCAGTTTCGTCAAGGTGATCCTTCTGTCTCTGATTACTTCACCAAAATGAAGATTATTTGGGATGAATTGTTGAATTTCCGTCCCCTGCCTAATTGCTTGTGTTCTGCCAAGTCTAACATTCAACAAGACTATGTAATCTGATTCCTCAAAGGTCTCAATGACCGATTCTTAAATGTTCGATCTCAAATTATGTTGATGGATCCGATTCCTCCAATGAACAAAGTTTTCTCCCTTATCATCCAACAAGAACGAGAGTTGAATGGATATACTGAATCCACTATATGTTTCACTCGAACATCCAGACCACCGAATCTGTCTTCTACTTAGTCTAATGGATTGGGCAATAATAACAATAAAGTCTGTACATATTGTGGAGAACCACGGCACACCGTGGAAACTTGCTACAAGAAGCATGGATATCCACCTGGTTTCAAATTCTGAAACAATGGAGCTTCTATCCATAATATTGTGAAGTCTGATTCTTCATCCACTGAGGTTTTTCCTTACGCACCCCTTTCTGCCAATACTGATAGTCCTATTACTCAAAATCAATACCAAAAATTATTGGCTCAGCTACAACCTCCCGCTGCATCTCAGTTCCCTGTATCTTCTCCTTCCCTTGTTTCTGCACCTAATTCTACTCATCATGTTAATCAAATGTCCTCTCTTACTCTTTGCCTAATCTTGATAAGCCAGGTACTCATACTGTTCTTTCTCTTCATTCTACACATGACTCATCCTGGATAATTGATAGTGGAGCTACGGCTCATGTCTGCTTTTCTTTATCCTTGTTTACATCTTATTCTAAAATTACACCTATTCGTGTTACCCTTCCTACTCATTCTGCTGTCATCACTACTATTTCTGGTACTGTTCAAATTACTGCTTCCATATGCTTAACCAATGTCCTGTATATACCTTAATTTCGTTTTAATATCATATCCCTTACTCAGATGACTATACAACTTCATTGTTGTCTTATATTTTTCTCTTCTTATTGTCTGATTCAGGATTTGAAGACATGGAAAACAATTGGTACTGCTAATGTTTCCCAAGGATTATACATGTTACAAAGTCACAATTCTTCAGCTGCTTGTGTGAATTTTGTTTCATCTTCTTCTACTTTTGATACAACTTCTCAATTTCATTTGTGGCATTATCATCTAGGTCATCTTTCTTCTTCGGTCTTAGACACTTTACATTCTCAATTTTCTTTTATTCCTTGTATATGACATGCTAAGAATTGTGATGTATGCCATTTTGCAAAGCAAAGAAAATTACCTTTTCCTACTAGTGTCACTCAGACTACTCATCTTCTGGAACTTGTGCATGCTGATATATGGGGTCCCTATCATGTTGAATCTATTCATGGTCACAAATATTTCTTAACTGTTGTTGATGATTATACACGTCATACTTGGGTCTGTCTTCTTAAAGCCAAATCTAAGGCTCGTCCATCTCTTCAAAAACTTCTTATTTTTCTGGAAAATCAATTTAATCAGACTGTTAAAACTGTTCGAATAGGTAATGGTCTTGAATTTCAAATGGCTTCATTTTATTCTTCGAAGGGTGTTTTAAATCAAACCTCTTGTGTTGAAACTCTAGAGCAAAACAATGTAGTTGAAAGAAAACACCAACATATTCTCAATATTGCTCGGGCCTTAATGTTTCAATCTCATTTGCCTATTATTTACTGGTCTTATGCCATTTTACATGCTGTTTAGTTACTCAATCGATTACCTTCTCCTGTTTTAAAGAATAAATCTCCCTTTCAATTACTCCATCATAAATTCCCTGATTATACTACACTTAAAGTTTTTGGATCCCTTTGTTATGCATGCACATCTTCTCAGCAGCGTACTAAGTTTGACACTAGGGCCCACAAATGTGCTTTTCTTGGTTTTAAACAAGGGACAAAAGGTTACATCCTTCTTGACTTACACACCAATCAGATTTTCATTTCACGACATTTCATTTTCTATGAATCCATCTTTCCATTTGCTACAGCCTCTACGCCCGTTTCTTTTCCTACTTCAACTGTTCCTATGCCTCAATTTTTCACTCTTGTTGATGATCCTATTTCTTTAACAGTTCCTTCTCTACCTACTACTACCATCCCTTCTAACTCTGTTATCTTTTCATCTTCCCCTTCTGTTCCTGATCATGTTTCTTCTTCATCTTCTTCTTTGTCACCTTCTACTCAACACTCTTCTCCGTCTACTTCTTTACCAGCTCCTGTTCCTTCTCGTCGTTCTGGTAGAACCATCAAGCAGCCTTCATACTTAAGTGACTATCATTGTTTTTTTATTAAAAACATACCAATCGGCTTCCATGTCTCCAACCTGCAGGTATCCTTTACAAAGTGTTCTCTCCTATGATCATCTATCTTCTTCATATAAACATTTTGTTTGTTCCATTACTGTTCCTCATGAACCAAGATCTTACAATGAAGCCATCAAATTCCCTGAATGGTAACAGGCCATGCAAGTTGAAATTTCAGCTTTAGCGCAAAACCACACTTGGATATTAATTGAGTTACCTAAGGATAAATCTCCTATTGGCTGTAAATGGGTGTTCAGGACAAAATTTCATGTTGATGGAAGTCTTGAGCGTTACAAAGCCCGCCTTGTTGCAAAGGGGTATACTCAAGCAAAAGGAGTTGACTATTTTGACACTTTCTCCCTAGTTGCCAAAATGACCACTGTACGTCTCTTACTTGCCATTGTTGCAGCATCTCATTGGCATTTAGAACAGCTAGATGTGAACAATGCATTTCTACATGGGGATTTAACTGAGGATGTCTACATGACCCTTCCTCTAGGATTTTCATCTCCTAACCCCAAACTAGTCTGCAAACTACAAAAATCACTTTATGGCTTAAAACAAGCATCTCGACAGTGGTTTGCCAAGTTATCCACAGCTTTTACTTCATATGGCTATAGCCAATCCAAATATGATTATTCTTTATTTGTTTATAGCTACCACACCTCCTTCACTGCATTATTAGTTTATGTAGATGACATAATACTTGCAGGTAATGATCCTAGTGAAATTGAGCATATCAAGACTTTTCTTGATCAATCTTTTAAGATCAAAGATCTTGGCAAACTCAAATTCTTCCTTGGTCTTGAAGTTGCTAGTTCCTCTTCTGGCATAGCATTGAACCAGCGTAAATTTGCTCTTGATATTCTCCCTAATGCTGGTTACCTTGCTTGCAAACCTGTATCCACTCCAATAGACAAATCCACACAATTATCCAAAGACCATGGGACTCCACTTAATCACATAGCAAGTTACCGAAGATTAATTTGTCGTCTGCTTTATCTGACAACAACTCGACCAGACATTTCCTATGCTGTCCAACAACTTTGTCAATTCACTCAGGCCCCAACTACAATTCATTATCAAGTTGCACTTCGGGTTCTGAGATATCTTAAACAAAACCCAGGGAAAGGGCTTTTCTTTCCTTCTTCATCCACTTTCAAACTCAAGGGTTTTAGTGATTCTGATTGGGCAGGATGTCCTGACACTCGCAAATCTGTCACTGGATTTTGTGTTTTTCTTGGTCAAGCTCTTATCTCATGGCGGTCAAAGAAACAAAACACTGTGTCCCGGTCTTCATCAGAAGCTGAATATCGGGCACTAGGATCTCTTACCTGTGAAGTTTAATGGTTACTATATCTCCTTGTAGATCTACATATTCCTCATCCATCCCCTGCTGTGCTTTATTGGGATAATCAATCTGCACGACATATAGCAGCAAATCCCACCTTTCATGAACGCACCAAACATATAGACTTAGACTGTCATATTGTGCGTGAGAAGATTCAAGCTGGTGTCATTCATCTGCTGCTTATACGAAGCTCTCAACACTTGGCTGATGTTCTCACCAAGCCCCTTGGTTCACAGCCTTTCTCTACTTTAATGTCTGGATTTGGAATGATTAGCATATACTCACCAGCTTGTCGGGGGATAACAGATTAATTATGTAAATAATAGTTTAGATAGAATTTAGTTAGCATACAGCTGTAAAATAGCTAACATCCTCACGTGGCTTACTGTATATATAAACACTTGTACTGATCAGTTTGTAAATAAGACAAAACTGTTCAGTTTCTCTCTTTCGCTTTATTCATTTTTTGTATTATATTTAAACCAAATATAATTGCCAACTAATTTTTATATTAAAGATGAGAGATAGTAATAAGCAATCTAAATGGTAATTTGATATGATCCTAAAATTTACTCATAAGAGTCAAAACAACCAACAAAATTCTGGTAAAACACCCCCAAGCAAAAGAGGAAAATAATACTCGCTCCATCCTTTTCTTTCATTAAAAAAAAATTCTTTAATTAAACTAACTTTTTTATTTTTACCCCAATTAATTATATACCACTTGTCATTTGTTTACAATAAATGTTTATTCATTATCTCTTGTGTACTAATTTTACAAACAGGGGTATAATTGAAGATATATATTGCACATTTATTGTCTTTTAACTAAATGTAACTAACATTTTTAACTGTGTAATTTTGATAGTTATTTATTATAATAAATGGTGGAGGGAGTAAGTACTCCCCCGGTCCTTAATATAAGATCTATTTAATTAATTTGATTAGATTAAAGAAATTAGGTAAGTAAGTTAATTATAAAAAATATGACACATTTTTTCTAAAATATCATAATCATTTTTCTTAATATCCTCCATCCTTCACTTACTTGATTATGGTTGAAAGAGTTTATATAGGGGTAATTTAGAAAAAAAATAATAAATATAAAAAATATGTCTTGTATTTAGGACCAAAATTAATTTAATAATTAGATCATCTATTAAGAATTGGAGACGTAGATTAGTACATTTCTTATTTAAGTGCAATAAGCTGTTATTTACAATTATGTGTTGCTTTATATACCATCATAACTTATCCTCAAATGTGTAATGGTACGTATAACTTCTGAGTCTCATCATTGCTTTATATGCACATTTATCTCAATTTGTATTCATCAAGCTTGAATCATGTTATCAATTTATTCTATCATGAGAAAGATGAACGAATTTTTTTTAATAAAATTTCATGATTGTAATAATATTTTCCTAGTATTTGCTATATATCCATTCTTTTTTTTTGAAAAAAAATACTACCTTCGGTTCTTAATATAAAAACTAATAACTAATTTAAAATTTTTGTAAAAATTAATTAAATTTATTTTTTTAAAAAAAATATATGTTAATTTTCTTAAAATATTTTGTCTTTGGTGAATGCTTCTTACAATTAATAAAAATATCCTGAAGAAAAAATTATAAATTTAAAAGATAAAATGAATTAAATTTTTATCTTTAGAATTAAAGTTAATCTTTTAATTTGTTTTTATATTAAAAATTGGTGGTAGTACTAGTATATATTCATTTTCTTATTGCATGAGAAATTGAACAGATACTTTTGCGGGGACTGAGTTTTATCATCTGGCCAATTAAAAAAAAAAAAAAGCAACGCAGTTTTACTAATGTTTTTGTTAACCTAGACTCAACAAAAGGTTCGGCCCAAATAATAGACCCAAGGCATTAATTGGCCCAAGCCAAAAAACACAGAGAGAGAGAGAGAGAGACGCTAAGAGACGATGTCGTTTAAATGGTCCAAACTCCAAAGGCCCAAGCCGCTGCTTAAAATCGATTCGAATTTCGCGGATCGCAAGTTCGTAACCGCGAAAACTCTTCCCGTTGAGAAAGCAGCGCCAGAGCTTCAAAGCTGCTTCCTAGTCTGGATTTCTGCATTTTGAAGGTATTACTTCTCAGAACTAATTCGATATTTCAAATTTTTTCATTATCATATTTTTCGGTGTATGATTTTCTATTGAAAGCAAATATCAATTTCGTTGCCTGTTCTGCCTCTCTTACTTCTCTCCTATATGAGAAAATGGTGTTTGTCAATTCCTAAAATATGAATTTATTATTTCTTGGATTGCAAAAGGCGTCATCACTTTAGTTGTAAGATTTGATTCTTGTTTTTACTATTTACCTGCTAAACTAATGTAACCTGTTCACTGCGGTGTATTTGATGTTTTATGTTAGTTGTGGGTGATCATGGACTTTGAATGGTGAAGTCATGGTTTTTGATGATGTGCTGTGTAATAATGCTTAATTAGAGATTAATCGTATCGTAAATTTGAGTTATTCCATGATACTCGGGAAAGAAAAGCGTTTAACACTCAAATTTTGTCATGTTGTCGGGAGGCTGTTTAACTTATTCTTGGTCCTCCTTAGAATCTAACGAGGTCAACGAAATTATGATGCTGGGCAATATTGTATTCATAAACACCTGTTTCGTCTGTTTCTATTGTGATTTTGAATTTATCTTTGTCACGAGACTTATTTGTGACTTGTGACTATTATCACCGAAAGGTCGCTTGTTGCTAGTACCATCTGCCAAATTGAACATAGAGCTTTATTTATGAACACAGGTTGAGAATCCATTGTTGTCTTTGAACAGCCCCATGATGATTTGTTTAGCATGATTAAGGATTTAATTGGGTAACTTCATTTAGATATGCATATATGCTGTGTTGCTGTTCGGGATTTTTGTACTTCGGAAGTGGATTGCTTGAACCGTGTCTACCCTGCACAGCAGAGTGCATGAGCCATTAGCAACTACCGTGAGTGCAACTTTGAACCCAGAAGCTATTGTGGGCTTAGCAAGCATAAATCTTAGGTGTCACATGTTACTCTTCTACCTCCATTTCATACCTTCTGAGGATTTTGTAATTTCTGTTCAGCCAATAACTGCAGTGCATCTGTGCATGCAAGAGTTTCTTTAGTTCTGGTTAGAAAATAACAGATCTATGGACAAGGCATACTGAAAGTGAAAAATGGAAAGCTTTGGTTAAGATGTAAATAATTTTGACGATGCAAGACTTTTGATTATGCAACTTGAAACTTTCTTTTCCATGGGCTAGTTCATTGTTCAACTTGAAATTCTTTCTGTGCTATCCACAACACAGGATATTAACATCATGAGGTTTCAGATTGCAATTAGAAATCCATAATGCATCGAGAATAAAAGAAATTGACTTAGAATCAATTAAATAAATTTCCTCGGTATTTCTGTGACGTAAACAAATAAATAAATATTTTGATTCAACCATCCTTGATTTCTGATATTATTGGGGATTGGTATGGTGGACCATATTTTATAATTATAAATTTTAGACATAATATTAATAGGACAAATGACTGAAAAAAAGTTTCTGCGGTTTTCTGTTTCCATGGTAGCGTTGAAGTGGTACTTGAAAGAGCATATAAGTTGATGTTTGAAACGTTCAACCATTCTGCTTTCTTTGTTTCTCAAATGCCTCAAAAATGATATCTCATCTGAATATATCTTGACATTTCTGAAATTTATTTTGAAAAGATGGAGTTTTAATGGAAAAAACGCATCCAAGTCATTCTTTCACCAGGAAATTATTGTAGTTCTCATGCATTGCACAGAGTCCAAAAAATGAGCTATAATATTTATGACTCAAGAATAGTGCGGCTTGTTAGAGTTTATGTTTTATATATAGGTACATAGATTATATGATATAGAGGATGCATTCCCATTTAAGGATTCCGGTAAATATGTTAAGATACACATAAAAATTATATTCATGATAGATAAAGGAAGTATCTTCTTCAAGAATGTTCATGGTTTTCTCGCCGCAGTAATTCATGACTAATGTTTTGACAGAACCAAAACTTGTTCCTTTGATTACACATGTAAAGCTGATAATAGATATGAACGATGATATGATTAAGAGTATATTCTGTAGCTTTTAACAGTTGCTTTTAAAACGTAGCCAGGAGGACAGCTTGTCAAGGACTTTCTTCAATCATTATTGAAGAATCTTACTACCTTTTGTGTTCTAAACGTTATTGGGTTCTTATTATTGTTCATTGTAATTATTGTACTTCTGTATTACGTAATGGTCCATACACTGTCTCCTTTAATTTTTAGCCTCTTTTCCCTTAATGCATTATGTTTTACGCTTTTACTGTCTATAGAATCAGTTGCACATGTGATTTTGGATTTCCTTGATGAGCAATGATTTTCACATAAATGTCATCGGACGTATTAGCGAAGCTGTTGAATTTAAAAGGTGTATACATAACTGTATTAATGCGGTAAACTCATAATAAATGGTGATCATTCTATAGTGGGTTCCAGATGGGCCAATGGGCCAAGAGAAATCTTTGATTCAGATTCTCTTATCACAAATGGGGAAGTTGATTCTTATAATATGAATCTTTTGATGCTACAGAGTTTTTTTTTTTTTTTGGACCAGCTGATGTTACAGAGTTGATATCTTATTATGAGTTGTTAGATGTATATAAATTTACACTAACCCTATATAACTGCAGAAGAGCTAATTCTGCAAGCTTTGACTGCTGAAGTTAAGAAGGAGAAACTGGAAATGATTAATTTTTGATTCATACCATGCTTGAAAATAGTGTAGAGTCAAGTCCATGGATCATGTCAGAATCAAGTACTTGTATGGCAGTGCTTGCTACAAGCCGCATGTTGGAAGGAAGAAGAAAACCTAATTAAGGAAGCAATTTTAACATTAGTAAGGTTGATCTGGAGATAATCCAGAGTAATGCATCATGTCAGTTGTTTTCTTCTATGCAGAGTCATCTATTAATATTTAGGCTTAGGCTTTTTAACAACCTTCATGACTTCTGTTTGCTTTGACATCCTATGCTCAAGTTCTTGAGTCTATGAATACCATTTAGTAATAATCTCTTAGTAGTTGTGCATGTTTGCCTTTTAACGTTGCTGTTTGCTAGAGATCAGCATACGATGGGATGTCTTCTGAGTAGAAGTTATATCTTCCCAGAAATGTGATCAATTAAAGTCACAAAAATTATTTAAGATAATAGTACCTTCAAGTGGCAGGGATGTTCATACCAAGATATGTGGCCTTCTTCAAAATTGATGCCTCTCCTTGATCCGTTCACTTCATGCACTTTTTTGAAGATAGGAGAAGGTTACAATTAAATTGCTCTTTAGATGTGACACCTCCACTCCTAGACATGTTGCATCAACAAATCTAAGAAATATTTTAATTTCAAGCTATAACAAGACATAGATAGGTCATTGTACGTTGCATAGTCTCGCTAGAGTTGGTGTGTTTTCTCAGTTACGAGTTAACAAGATTTGGACCACCATTTCAAGGTGGTCCAGATGTTCCAAGGGACATCGATTGAATTTACCTACCTTTTTGTTGGCTGTCGGTCAGTAATTATTAGAAATGGTGTACATCTCTGGTAGTGGTTACCATTTTTTTAAGATCCTCTCATTTTCCAGTGAGAAAGCTCGAATTCCGAAAACAATTAAGTGTGTGGTGTCCGATTGTTCTATAAATTCGGTGGCTTGGGTCATCAATTTTTCATCTTCTTAGAAAATTTGATAGGTGATGAAACGTGGAAAGAAATATTTATAATTTATTATATTTTTAGGATATTTGAGTTATTTGAATTTATTGTTATATTAGGATTTATTTAGAAGTATTTTAGTATTTTTATTATTAGGACTAGTTATTTTTTTATGTTATTGTTTTAGTATAATTAGATTTAGAGTTTTCATTCTACAGCAGGCTTAATTATTAAATGATATTTGCAGTTTTCCTTTTAAGAGATTAAAAATAATACTCGACTTGTTTCCTCTTCTCCGTTCTTTATTTCTCCTTTTTTGCCCCTTCTAATCTCTTTACTTCCTCCTCTCTTTTTCTGTTTCACATCATGCTATCTATGATATCAACAAGTTTATGGAAATTTAAAAAATTAATTAAAATTAGTTTATGGTTTTTTAAAATTATCCTAAAAGATAATGTATAGTTTGTTAGAATGTTATTTAGTTGGTTAAGGAAAATAAAAACGAAGACTAAAATGTGATTTGATGTTGAAATTGAGGCACCTACGCAACGTTAAACACGATTTTTTTTTGGGTGCTGTATGCTATCACTAACTCGATGTCGTTTGCTGTATCTGTGATTAGGAAGCTATCATGCATTAGCATTTTCAGTTAATTTCAGCCGGTTGAATCATCGGTCATATGAGAAATTAATGTCGTAACAACAATAAATTCTTATTGATCGGTTACATAGTTTACATGAAAAATTAAAATCACAAGCTAAACAAATTTAAACACAGTTTTTGGACCTTGCTATACCGTATTTCGAACATCGGAGCCAATTATTATTGTGGCTACAATACTTGGACCTTTAAGGCGCGCGAATGATATGTAAACCAACTATGTGTCAACAAACTACATGTCAACAAGCTGGTTACCTGTAAATCGCACTGATTGGGGACCTTTGCCATGGAGGAAAAGCTACTACTCGAGTGGTTAAAAAGAAAAAAACAGCAAAAGAGGTATCCATCTTTTATCCCTTGCTTTTTCATCACTGTACCTCTTTAATACAGTGAGAGATAAGATTAGCTCTTGCGGTAAACACTTCTTAACATCTCATTTTTTTAAGGGAGCCCCCCTACAAAATAACTGTATTCTCGTTCAATGATTTTTATTATATCTTTTCGTATTATTTTTAATGACATAAGAATTAAATTAGGTACTTAAAATTAATTTGAATTTATTTTTATTTTTTGTCATTTCATTCTGTACGCTAGTGAAGCCCAAACTTTTATGTATAGGATGGAAGTGTAAGTTATAACATTGGAGAGATGGCCAGATGATCAAGTTTCATATCTCTTTATATAATGACCTGATATTTAACATTATCCAGTCAAAAATTCACGTATTATTTAGTCGAATTTAGTGTAACTCTCTCAATATAAACTTTTTCTTTCTATCTATAGAGTTTGGAGTTCCAACCTTATTTGGCAAAAAGATGTCAATTCAGCTACTGTCGGCTTGTGGTAAGTTCGTACTTTGAATGGCTGTAATACAGTATATTGAATGCTATGCTCGCCTTCCCCTTCTTCAATAGTTCAGCTGCAGTACTTGAATAGCTCGTCAATAAGATCCTCCCCGAAATAAGATTACCAAACAATATGCTGTCCCTTCGCACACTTGTTTGTCTGCTCGAAGAATGGAAAAGAAAATAGACATGCTAATTAGTGCCTGACATAAGAGCAAGGTACTGTACATCGCAATATAGGGTGAGCTTTTTTAAGTCATTGGGTATCTACTTTCCAATCAAATCCCTGAAGGCCTCTTGGAATGTAACGTAGCGTGGGCATTAGATTGATAGATTCCTTCTCGTTTCTTGATCTCAGCTTAAAAGATATGGTTCATTGATTCGGCAGTGTGAGAGAGAGAGAAAGTGAGGCAAATGCCACTGAAATTGTTAACATAGGCCTATCAAAAGCAAAACGAGACCCAGAGCATCTTTGCATTCTAGATAAAGTTGGAATGCTAAGTGGGATAATTACAGGTTAGGCATGGGAGGATTTGATCACCAATGATGGGGGTCGTACGGACTGTGGTGCTAGCCATGTTGAATGTTGAGGAGATTCTTAACGCGTCGAGAAGAAGGGTGATGATTATTATTAACTGCCCAAGCCCCCAACACAACCCGGGTTTGGTGGATCGGGTGCAGATTTCTCAATTGAATTATGGCACGTGACACGTGTAGGTGCCTCCACGTGGAAGTCACATGGCAGGGGTTCTGTGAAATGAAGAAGATGCTTCTGTCCGTCCCGGACTCACAGGGCGGGGGGGAGGTTTGGTGACAGTCCTTTAATAGAAGTACGCGTTGATCTACTCCATCACCATCTTTGACGTCGCTGGCAGTTGCAGAAAGACAGTGACTACTCGGTGCAACCCATTGGCTGCTAGTACCAAGTACGTCTCCTTCTTTTCCCCCCTCACTGAATTGGGACATATAAAGCAAAGGAAGAAAAAGAGAGAAATAGTAGCCCACATGGGACATCTTTGATAGTGGCCTAACCTTATGTTCCCACTAACGACCAATTTGCATTAACTAGTATTGTTATTTCAACTTTTTACTCCCTTTCTACACTATTGCCATTAAGTTGCTGTTATTAGTTATTACTTAAACTCTTCTGCTAACAACGAGTCAATTGCTGATAACTCCTTACAAAGATTTTTCTGAACAAGTGATCATGAAAATTCTTTGGTTTCTTAGGGAGGAGATATTTGAGCAACTTGTATTCCAATAATTGAGAAAAAGGGTGAGGGGAGTGGCTATCCCTTTTTTCTCTTTTTGTTTGCTAATTGAACAGAGAACAGCTCTGCACAATGTTTGAAAGCACTGATCGTAACCTACCCACTGAATTACAGTCATGAAGGGCCCATTACTAAGGACAAGAGGTAGTACCGTTAGGGATGGAGTGGGGTCGCTCTGCGTTGGGCTATGGCCCACCAACTTAGCAGCCTAATTGGATGGCTATATGCATCTGAAGGTCCGTACCCTTAACCTCATAAAACCCCGTATCGTGTACCATACACATCACGTAAGCATCAACTTACGTCTCATCATCATCATCTTCTTCATGATCACCAATTTGGAACACAAAGCTTTGATGGGCCTGATAATTGAAAGTTGTAAAATTTTTCAATAGGCACTATCAAAATGAGCGAGTACTCTATGAAAATATGTGCCCCGATTATCATACTTTCAAATGTTTCTTTTCTTGTTGGCTCACTGAGAAACAAAGAGTATCTCGCTTACATTATGACCATACCCCCATGTGCCTTCCATTCTGTAAAGAGATTTTCTTTGCCATTTTTTCCTTTAAATAAAAACCAGATATGTTAGTGCCATATTGTTTGACATGAAATGGCATCACTGTTTATATCCTTTTTCTTTGAACAGAATTATCATGTCCGTTTTAGCTAGAAACCAGATAACTGTGGTTGAATTAATCAGTGACTTACTGGAATTATCTTCTTGTATAATAAGCTTAAGAAGAATGACTCTGCCTCTGTTGAAAGATTTGGAAGATGGAAGAAAAAAACAGAGAATTGTTGGTAGTTAGGGGGAAGTTGCGTAAGAGTTCTCAAGGTACTTTGATTGTTTGTTTCTTTTAGAAGCATTTTAGTGATAAGGATGCAGCCTGCTGGCGCCCCCCCCCCCCAAAAAAAAAAAGGAAAAAAAGAAAAAGATAAGGATGCACCCTTAAGTTAGAGGGTAGGAAGTGAGAGGGGCCTGGACCTCCGTTTATACATTGTAAAGGGTGAAGGGAGGGTGTGGGACTTTATGAGAGAATGATCAAATGTCTCTATCTTGAGGTGCCCCACGTATCTCAGTCACGTTGTCCTCAAGCAGAGCTCTAGATGCCTATTCCATCTCTCTATCATTGCAAGTCCCTGTCAGTTCTCTGTAGTCTAAAGAAGTTATCATCATCAAGAGGTCCTCGTAACCCCACCCCACCTCAAGAGTTGCAATCATTTCAATTTTTACAAGGACAAATTCATTGAAGCTCTCCTACTATATCAAATCATTAATCTAAACTAATCGTTAACTTTACTTGATCTGACAATAAAAGAACACACTTATTAGCCTAGTCTGTCGAAATCTTTGGATATTGTCATTGAAATGCTAACTTCTTCAACCGCCTTCCTGTTTCCGAATCTCAAACCTAGCTACCTCCATGTTTCACGGCTGAAAGTAAATTTAAAACCATTGTGAGAAATGCATAACAAATTGAATTATTAGACAAGCCAGGTAATTATTTGAAAGCTTGGGGGGCACCATATGTTTCATGCGGATAATACACCTGACATGTCTAGTTAAAGGTAACATTACAGCCTAGAAGTGGGCCTACTTACGCAACTAGTTCTGTTCTATTTGTCCAAATGGACAATGATGGTTGATGTTTCTGATGAGGCCATAGTGTATGGTGCTAAGTAGTTGAGAATGATGGAGGAAAATATTTGGTGAGCCTTGAGAAAGTTAGGTTTTGAGTTGAACATCTGTAACACATTAACAGCAGAAAGATCCTTTATCTGAATCACCCATGCAATAGCTTGACAAATCGCTAGTGGTGGTTACATATGATACTGAAAGCTTGATCAATCACTTTCTGTTTGACTAACATAAGCAAAAGGGATAGCTTTTTTATCAAATGGTGCTAGCTGGTTGCCATGAGTGTGGCCTAATTCGATAGCATAGATTCAATGTAAACTTTGATGCATACCCATATTAGAGATATGTACTATGTACTGTTTTTTGAGTGGTGGAGGTTCCAGAGATGTCTGAGCGTGGGAAAGAAGTTGAGGATTGCTGTTTTTTTTAATGGAAAAGACTCAGGTTCTACACGGCATTTAAAAGCTTGAGAAAAAAGAGACTGTAATATAAAGAAACTGACTTTCTTTTGGCTCTCTTCCCCCCCCCCCCACCCCTTTGGTTCTAATTTGGATGGCTACTAGTTGGTAGGCAAGGCTTTTCTTAGCCAAGATTGTGACTTGCAAATAGCAATGCCTTCACGTGATGCCTTGGTTGTTTTCACTCTGTGAAAAATTACAAGTCCCAGATTTTTTATGTACATTTGACTGGCTTGGACTTTTCTGCCTCTCCACCCTTACCCAATTCTTCACTCGTATGTATGATCTTTGTCTTCCCTAGTTTTGTTTTTCGCCATCAGTTTTGTCTTCCCTAGTTACTTGAAGCTTGATCTACGAAGAGGTAATTATTAACTTATCCCCTTTTGTGATTAATTCCATTAAATCTACCCCCTTATGAAAAAAAAAAAAAACTTCCTCCAATCCTAAATGTAGGAACAAACAAACCAACTGATAAAAATTAAAACATTAATTAAATTAATTATTTGTGAAAATTGTATGTCAGTTTTCCTAAAGTACCTCTTAATCATCTGTGTTAAAGACCATCCACTTGATGAAAAATCCTTTGATATGCGGATTTAACAGGAAGAGTTTAGAGGAAAAAAACTATAAATTTATATAAGAAAGTGAGTTGAAATCTTACATACCAAAGGATATCCCTCTACTAGCACTTACATTTAAAATTAGAGTATTAAATATGCATCCACCTAGCTATATGTCATTATAAAACATGCTTCTACACGCATGAATTAGATGTAGTTTATAGTTATACAATCAATAATGTCTATTACTGAACACTTTATTTTCTAAGGTACCCTACACTTTGTGAGCCATAAAAAGTCGTGGCATCCAGCTCAATACTTCACAATGGAGCGACTTTCCGCTTTTTGTTTATTTACAGCTTTCCACCAATATTTGTTGGCTGCAAGAACTGGGAAATAAAAGTATGCGTTCTAACTTTCCCCACCCACCCAACGCCAGTATGAATTCTTCAAAGTGATAGTATGATAACTAGAAATCCAAGGCTTTAAGGACTTGTTTCTTTCATGTCTTCAAGTTCTGCCCTTCCGGTATTTTGTGGCTTTTTTTCATATATAATATTTTAAATCCTTTTTTTCTTTGGAAATATGCTCTGAATATGACAAATATAATGATAAAATCTTTTGATTTTGTTAATAAGTGGGTGCCCATATAGTTCACACACACCAACCTCGAAATATATGTATAATACATAAATTCTAACAAGGTAACACTATTTCTAACTAATAAATAATACATCTTATTTATCAAATTTAAATGCACCAAAATCAGATTAATTATTGAAAAAAATCACTTATAACTAATGGTAGTTGAATTAAGTAGTGGATTAGACTTGAATATAATCCAATAATACTATGTAGGTGTATTAAAAAAATCACTCTGAAATAAGTTGTTGGTATATACTAAAAGTAAATAAAACAAATTTGTCATCGAAATTTATTATTATAAAATCCGTCGCAAAAAAATTTGCAATGGATTTTGTTATTGAAATTTTTTAGAGTCCTTGCCCTTATTTGTGACAAAAAAATTTATTATTTTTTCGTTTACTATGTATATAAAAGGGTTTATATCTTCCATATACATTAAGAATCTATCTATCCATACTCTACAACTTTTATTACACAAGCTTTATTTTGGCCAAAGTTTAATTCTCTGACAGTGTCATTCTTCTTCCTTTATACTGTTTATCTCCTCGCTATTTTAAAAATCCATCATATAATTACTACTCCGAGGAGTAAACATTCTTTTCTTTCTTGAACACTTTCGTTTTTTGCTCTCTATCTCATGTCTCCTTCCTTTATAACTTTATTTTGCTTCCACATAACGAGACTTCATCTCACAAGGGGGGGGAAAAAAGTTATTTGTCGACTGAAAACTCTCTTTTATGGCCTAATTGATCATCGAGCGAAAGAATATTTGTTCCGCTGGCTAAGGGCAGACCTGATACTAATAAAATAATTAACGCATTCCACAAGATTGGTATTTTAAATTTTCTTCTTGGACGAAATTTTCATAATCATGGTTTTGCCATATCTTAGACAAAATATAATATCTTTTCCATATCACCGTCCTTTATCTTGATCTAATAAATATATTTTATTTTGCATGTCTTATCTGACTAAGGTTTTATTTTGCTAGGAGGCATATTGGTTGAATATATGGACTTGTTTTTATGCCCATAATCAATTGCATGATTTGAAATCATTTTAACTATTTGACTTTGAGCCTTGAATATTTTAAGATACACAAACATATGTAACATTGAGTTTAGATAAGCAATGCGGATAAAGTTAACATTTTTGAATGTGAGACATTGCATTTCATATATTATATATGTTAAGCAATTTTATGTAAGTTCCAGAAGATTGTAGAATTGATATATTCATAAAGCCAATCCGATCAAATGAGAAACAAGCTAAGATAATATATTAATTTCCACATTCAAGTGTCTACAAGACAAATTGAACTCAAACTCTTCAGGGAAACCAAGCCTTCTAGACCTAATGAAATAAAACATAATAAAATATTCGAACCTTAGCCAGTCTTGAGCTACACAAAGTATAGGCAGACTTTCATTTTTGGGTATAAAGGAGTGGTGTAGATTTTCCAAAATATATAAATTATTAATATAATTAGGAGATAAATAAGAACAAAATCGACAATAATGTTGGGAAATGTGGGAACCCTATTATTATATTCATAAAATCACAAGGCAGATACAAAACAGTTAGTTAAGGAGATAAGAAGTTCCATCACTTCAAGGAAACACTGAAATTTAGATAGATATATAGACGTCACGAGATAGCCAATTAGGGCATATCCTTTCTCTAACAAAGCCCTACGTGTCTGCTTCTTTAGACAAATAAAGCCATTCTAATGCTATTAATTATCCGATAAAATATGCCACCAAACATTCCAAAAGCAATATCAAATTACAGAACTCTTGTTCCTTACCTAGTTCTTTCTAGTATAACATGTATAAATTAATTGTGCAATGAGCTTGAGGTTCTTTGCCTGCTTAGAAGTGTGCATGCATTACTAGATACAATGGTTTATTGTCTGGTTATGTGCTCCTAAAAGACACGTTATAGAAATCCCACCTTTTGATTAATTAATTGTTTATCGCTGCTTCTCTTGTTTGTGCTGATCTGATCATCAAGTGTTGTGTTTTTTAATATTATCAAAATATGGGACATTGGGAAGGATGGGAGGGCAGAGATTCCACTTCCTTTAATTGAAGAAAGGGATGGGGCATCCTTCCAACACCTGTGTACCTTGACCAAGACTCTTGTGCCATTCTTTTCTCCCATACCAACTTCATCTACTTATATTCATTTCCCTTTCTCCGTAAATTGATTATTAATTAAATATTTCTTTAAGGGGTTTTTCTAAAAAGAACAAGATGCCAATATATTGTGTCCATTGGAGGCATCTCCACCTTCAATAAGATCCAAAGCTCATTCTACTGTAGCCCCAGCACCTTCCTTTTGCTTACATCACCGTATTCAGAGTCTGTCCCCAACTCTACCATCTTTCTCTCCTCAGGAATCGTACATCTTGCATTATGGACAATCTCTCTCTCTCTCATACACACATGTACGCACATACACACATACGCCCAGAGGAGGAGACAGACACAAGCGTTGTACATTGTAAAGAAAGAATCGGTATAGGAAATCATGGAGATAGCAATGTCTGTCACTATCAAGAAATTAAGATGGTAAATGTTGGGTTTTCAGGCAATCTGAATCATTAATAACAGCTAGGAGATATGTGAGGAGAGTTTCTTGTTAATGGATGGTCAAAGGGGAGGAGCATCATGGCCTGTCAATCTTTTCTGATGTGTCAGAGGGGGGAAATAAAAATAATGAACTCTCCTTTTAGTCATTATGTAACTTACAGATTGTGTGCAGACTGAAATCATAGATACAAAATTCTGAAAGAATGAGAGAGAGAGAGAGAGAGAGAGAGAGAGAATGGAGGTTGTATTTTTTATTTTATTTCCTGCAAATGTCGATCATTTCATGATTTCGGTTAGGCAAGTTCACCTGATTTAGGTTTCAAATTACAATCTGTTTAGTACCACTGTCATTTTATGTACCATGGTCATGTCTTCCCAAACACCTATTCATTTACTAGTACACAAAATAAAGAGATTCTCTTATAAAGCATATGACTGATGAGAAGCTGAAGGACATATATGCATGATGCATTATTATAAACTAACATGGAATCTCAAACCTGGCTGTTTTATACTAGTGCAAGGCTGAAAACATGCGAAGGAATTATTTTAGAAGACAAAAGAAGAAACGAAAATCAAGTCTCTTCTTATTTAGCATTAATGCATCAAGAAGATTGTGTTTCAGTAGCACCGGATTCTATCATCTGAAGCAAGAAGTTTCCAGCGTATTGTTTCACACACACACACACACTCTTTTAGGTATAAGGAAAAAAAACGGTAGAAACTATCCTACAAGAAGTTACTGCGAAATTATGGGGTTCATGATTAAATCACGGTTCCTTGTTTGGTTAAGAAAATAACAAAAATTCCTCGTAGCTATAATGTAACGTAGAAAACTTGGTACATTTTAGGTGGCCTACCTTATATCAACCAAAATTTCATAAGCATGTTGGTATATATAAGACATAAATTTTTATGTATTCGGTGGCATCCCGAAATCCACTAATATATTGATAACCGAAAACAATAAATCATAATGCCTGAAAAAAAATTTAAACCCTAAGCAACAATGGATAATTTACAGTGTCACAGTAAAGTAAAGTACCCTTGTTTGTTTGGCTGATTTAGTAGTTTTATTGCTGCATTGCTATTACTTGCTAGCTACTGAGGAATTTGGTATATAGTAACAGTTATTTGAAGGTTGATATTTCGCTTTCACCAATGGATACCTTGGCAGTAGTTGGCACCATTATATATCTTGTTACCTAGCTGCAGATAGCCGAAGACCATACTGTTATGAAGAAACCCCAGGAAGACGATAAATAAATGAATAAATAAAATCTTGAATATAAGATAAACATGCGCTGCCAAAATTTATGGCCTGTAAGGTTCTAGTTGAGTTGAATAAATGATAGTGGTATAGGAAGTTTTCCTGGGACTGGAAAATCATGAGCACTAATATCTTAAAGTGTCAGGAAACAGACCGTAAGCCATGAAAGCACACAGATACACCCACATTGCTGCATTGGGGTTCAGAGAAAGAAAGATACGAGTCATCAAAGAAATGGGGCTAAGTACACACACACACAAAAACACATTCACGTTTGGCCTTTGCTGGTGATGGATGGTTCATGAATTAGGGTGACGATCGGTAGTCTTCTATGGGAAGACATTGCAAATGAGACTTTGGGAACCGGGAAGGAAAAGGAGGGGTGGGGCCTTCAGAAAATATTTTGGGAAAATTGAAAACTATATGATTCATTATATTAATTTCGACCCACCCAAGTGTGTGTGTGTGTGTGTGAGAGAGAGAGAGAGAGAGGTATAAATGTGAGTTTCCTTGTCCTTTGTTGGTGGGCTTATATATAAAGGAGGATAGGATGTTGCAGTTTTCCCACTATTAAAGATAGCTATAGGTAATTAAGGGTGAAAGTGAGAGAAAGAGATCAGACACATCAGTCCCTATAATTGATTTATTGTGAGGGTTTTGATGGAAGAACATCTTAGTCCGCTTGCTGTTACCCATCTCCTTCAACACACTCTCAGAAGCTTGTGCATTCATGAAAATTCCCAGTGGGTTTATGCAGTCTTCTGGAGGATCTTGCCCAGAAACTACCCACCACCCAAGTAAGGAGAGACGATATCATTGAATCAATTCTTCAGAAAAAAAGATCGCACAGAAACAGTTTCTTTTCACTTCAGCCACACAAATCAAACATTGTCGTGGCCTATTCACATGTTTATTAATACATTTTCCGTATACTTTAGATAGTTTGCATATGTATTATGATGTTCGGTTCTTAATATTACTTCTTGATAGGTGGGAAGGTCAAGGGGCTTATGATAGATCAAGAGGAAACAGAAGGAACTGGTATAGCTTTCTCTGTCAGCTTCGTCGTTGTGATAAGTTGTCTACTTTTGTCAAGCATATATGATTGCATTGGTCAAGCTTACACTTTGAACACACCAATAATGCAGGATTTTGGTGTGGGAAGATGGTTTCTGCAACTTTGCTGCATCATCATCAGCACCTGAAATCACCTCCGGCGAATGCCCTGGTTCGTCGGTATACGGCAACTGTGAATTCCAGCACTACCAAGGACTGCAACCGGAGCTTTTCTTCAAGATGTCGCATGAGATCTATAACTACGGAGAAGGGTACGTATATCACCCATTATCAGTAGATTAGTCGCCTGAACATATGATATCTAGAACAGCTTCACTATATTTAACTCTAATTTATGAGATTTTGAAGCGAAAGAGAGGTTAATTAAGCCCATATATGGTTCAGGTTGATAGGAAAAGTTGCTGCAGATCACAGTCATAAATGGATATACAAAGAACCAAATGATCAAGAAATCAACTTCTTGTCAGCGTGGCATAATTCCGCAGACTCGGTTAAAAACCCCATCCCTTGCTCATGATTTATTAATACTACTGATATTAAGTGTAGATTTGCTTGCTCATTATCTCTCATAAGCTTGTGATTTCATGTTTAATTTCCTTCTTGCGAGCTTAAATCCGTGTTTCCAATATATAATGCATGATTTCGCTCTTAAACTTGCTTCCACACAGACAAAATAAAACAAAAAAAGGTCTGGCATCCTCATTATATATGTTCTTTTTACAGCACCCAAGGACATGGGAAGCCCAGTTCCAGTCTGGTATAAAGGTATAGCCTCATGATATTCACACACATAAATCTCCTTTAGCTTTTAGCTAAAAAAAATCTCCTTTCATTAATATATTGATTCAGATTCAATCAAATCATGTCTTGCAGACCATAGCCCTCATCGCCGTAAGAGAAGGTGTTGTTCAACTGGGAGCCGTTCACAAGGTAATAAACACACACTACTCTATATCTCTTGGGATTCTCACTTTCTTATTTTCTCACACACACACACACATACCCACAAAAGGACTATCTCTTGAGACTCATTAACTTCCTTACACACACAAACACACTAAAGTACTGTATAGTAGTACTCAAGCATCATGTCAAGTCCATTTTGTATTGTCTGGCACTGCAGGTGATTGAAGACTTGAGCTACGTGGTACTTCTGAGGAAAAAGTTCAGCTACATTGAGAGCATCCCAGGCGTGCTGTTACCACACCCATCATCTTCTGGATACCCTTACAAGGTGGAAGGGTATGGATCAATGGCAGAACAATGGCAATATTTCCAAGGCAGTACTTTCGCACCCCCACCACCTGAGCTATATGACCACTTCAACCAGCAGCCTCTGAAAATCACTCCATCAATGAGCAGCCTTGAGGCACTTCTCTCTAAGCTTCCTTCTGTGGTACCACCAGAAACAACAACAACACAACCAGATCATCATCATCATCATCTTGTGGCATCCCATCACCACCACCACCAAAGGCCATTAGAGTTCATGGGAATGCAAAAAGCAGCAAAAGAAGAGATTGATGATCAGGAGGTATATAGGCCAGAGCTTGATGTGGGTGAGAGCAGCAGTTCCATACCAGAAGGCTACAGTCATCATCAGCAGCATTTCCAAGATCAGAACTTGACGAGTAATGGAGCCAATCATCATGGGTTTTGATGAGTAAAATTATAACAATAATAATAGTAAGATAATAAAACCCAGAGGGCATTAATTAATTAGCATCATCATCATGCATATGTTTTAGACTAGTTATCAGGTGGGACGAATGAAGATGATCAGTCCTATAAGTCCTAACAGTTGTAGCGAGTTTGTTAGGTTCAGCTTTATATATATTATCATAAGGGCTAGTTTTTCTTTTAAAGCTTCAATATGGCAAGGAACTTCCATTTTATTGCATGCATGAGAATTTGGAGCTGCACAGGCCTATTCATGGAAGTGTGAGAGATAATGATATATACGTTTAACCATATTATATTGAAATGAAATGCACGTATGGTCTAAAACACAGTTTCAGTGTGTGCTCACAATACTCGATCTTGAATTAATGAAGCGTATATAACATGGTGAGTGTAAAAGATGGGGGAAAAAACCATGTAATAAGACCATTGCCTTGGGTGAGGTGAAAGGAGATAATTCATATTGTTTGGATTCATTCAATTGCCCAGAGAGAGAGAGAGAGAGAGAGAGAGAGAGAGAGAGAGAGGTCTATGTCACTCTTGCTACGTGCATTATTGGACTATAGTGGCAAATCCTTGTTGAGAAGATGACTCCAATATTCAATGGCTGGAAAAGGAAAATCTCAAATTGTTCATCCATCAGGTTCATGGATGATATATAGGTTATCACTAATATATTGTACAAAAACTGTTCTGGAAGTGAAAAATAGATTAGGTATAAATTGGCTCATATATAACTTTAGGTTTAATGGGAATAGTCTTTTCGTATATCTTTGTATCATATTAATTATTTCATAAAATGCAGTAATCAAACTATTCATAATAACTTATCGATATGGGTTCACTTGAATAAATAATAATTAAGAAATTGATATTCAACTAGTACTTTTTATGTAATAGATCAAATATGAGTTATTGTTTAATATTTTCGACATGGATGGTAAACATATTAAACTATTTGATGATTAAAATTGAATTTAGTTCATTCATTAACAATCTGAATAAACGTTTTTAATGTAAAGATGCTTATTGATAAAATATGAGGTTTAACATCGTTTTCCTAACGCATGGTAAGTGGAAGTAGTAGGACTTGGCTTCTTTAACATCAGTTTTGAATGCATTTATTCATTTTTTTTAATAATTTGACATTTTATTAGTAATCTAAAAAAACACTAAATGTCAACTGTTCAAATTTTAATCTAATGGTAAAAATGGGTAGTGAAAAGAAAGTGGATGAAAATGGCAGTCCGAAGTTAGTAGCTAAGGAGGAGACTTTAATTGACATCTTCATCAAACCTGCTCAAGTTAAGCAGAGACATGATTAAAAAAATATGAATGTATATTTTACAATTTAGGTGAAATTATATAACTTATTTGTAAAAAATTATTCAATTTACATTTGTGGCAAGGATGGTACAGAAGATGTTAGCATTTCTTTTCTAAGAAGACACTTTTTTTTTTTGGGGTAAGGTGGAAGACGCATTTTTTTTTTGCTAAAGTATAGGTATCTTTTTATTGGAGGTAATCCTTTCGAGGCACCGTCGAGCACTAAATGTGGACACCTCTTCTAGTAGGAATTCAAATCTTGGTTCACCACGTTGTAATATCAAAGCACAAGTAAAATGATACACAACGGATTTCCTTACAACCACAACACAAATGAAGTACCAAGAAACCCAATGTCTACCAACAAAATAAACAGCAGCATTTTAAAAGAAAACACACACACACAAAAACCAGGGGCTCAACCACACTTACAACCTGGGAAAAGAAAGATCAAGGAAGTGAAACCATTTTTAGGGGTTAAGAAAAAGGAAAAATGACTATAAAATATGTGTTGAAAAATGATAAATAAATAAATAAGTGATGACAGCTATTTTTGTAGATGTATTGACTATTCTTATAACGTTAAAATTATCCATTTGTCATTTTGAAATTCAACAGGTTTTTTTGTCATTTTTCCTAATAATAAAAAAAAAGCCTATGATTGAGCACGAAGGAAAGTACTCTAAAACAGACGATGTTGCACGTAATGAATGTTAGGTATTGAAGAGACAATATGAACAAAAACTTGAGCAGATACAAGGGTGTCCAATTAGGAGTACAAGATTCTTAAGAATTATTTACAAGAAAAAGTTCGCATGAAACCTGTTTAAAAGAACATGATAAAACATCTCAATAGTCTTTAATCAAGTAGTCTGGGGACAAAAACCAAGACAGACACCCAATGAAGTAATTATGTAACCAATCTCGCTTAATAAAATAAGACGTTATTTATCCAACTTTAGTCTATAATGTTTTTCTTTTTTAAATTCTTTTTACTGAATTAAATAAGGTCTTCATTTTGAAAACCTGCACGACTTTTTTTTGGGCTTAAAAACCGACACAACTTATGCATACGCAAAAATACGCATATGACTACACAGCTTATACATGTTGAAAAGAGAATAAATTTATGATTTACAAAAAAAAAAAAAGTTGATAGAGATTCTTTGTAACAGATATACAAAAATGCTAACCTTTAGCTGTCTCCAATTCAACAAACGAGACACCTAATTTTGAATTTCGTGTGAGCATTTCATGATTATGGTCAGCTTTGTCAGGGTTTTGGGGTCCGCTTGGACGGTGAAAGAGTTTAAAGGATCTTTTAAGAAAGATCTTCAAAACCCCATCACCTGCGGCTAAAGGAGAGTATGTCGTCTGGTACAAGGTACAAAAGCTTAGATGAGGGGAAAATGATAAGATTTCTGATTTCCTCTGGGAAATTTGTTTTCAAGAACCCACAACAGCAAAAACAAGTCTTCCCATATACGCATGTAACACATCTCAAGGAAATTCAAAGGTAGCCCCAAAAAAAAAAAAAGTATTACTTAAGACGCCTTTGCATTGTGATATGGGCACAAAAGAAGGTTAAATCATTGATCTATATCCACATGAGATCTGAAAATCAAACAGGCTAAATTGTTCTTTTTTTTTTTTTTTTTTGCCACACAAACAGGCTAAATTGAGATTGGTTGGGTTTATAAATAATGTACACTAGAGTATATGAAAGAATGAAATGACAGATAGAGCGTGCTTTAACAGTTTTCAGAGGAAATGCTCAATGGAAAGCTGCAACTTCATCACCGAGAGTTTGAGTAGGCTCTCAATACTCATAACCTTGTGGTCTGAGTTATCTCTAACCCGTACACTTACCTGGAAAACAAGTCAATGTTTAGCTTCCTGATTGCCTAAGGAGTAAGTGACATGATTAAGCTTGAAGAAAAGAGTCTTGCACAATAAATTACGATCGAAATTAGTGAAAATGAGCCCCATTTTTTGTTATTCAGGATGGTTTAAAAAAAAAAAGGAAGAAAATTGATAGAAACAATCAAATAGGATAAGGATGCCCCTCAAATTTTTAGTTTACCATAAGGAAATCCTTAGTGCCAAAAATTGATAGTGCCAAAAACATTTTTCTTTTTTATGAAAGATGGCCAAAAGCATTCTATTGAAACTACAAGTCAAACATGTGTCAAGTATGTTATAGGACGCTGAAAGAATATAGCTTGCATACTCAATATTTATCAAGGATAAATCCAATGGATAGCATGAGAAATAGTAAAAACCTGTCCGGTCTTAGCTTCCTCCTCTCCAACCACCAGTATGTAGTTGTATTGTGCTAACTGAGCTTCACGCACCTGCACCAGGAAAGAACTCTCCTGTCAAACTCAAGTTTCGAATGTTTTAACTAAATGATTAAAAACAATAAATAATAAAAAAATGCCATTTAGAAAGAAACGATAGCATGGCCAGATGATATAGGACATGTAAGCTTCCAAACAAAACCTAAAAGAAAAAGAGTGGGGGAAGGGGGTTTGGTTTAGCAGACCAAGTTCTAGTGGAACGTAGCCTACATCATAATGACTTTCAAGTACATGGAAGGCGCGTGATCAAATTTTTTTTCTGAAGGCTTTTTATCTATATGTACCTTCTTCTGAATCTTCCTATCAGTTGTATCCGCATCAACATAATAACCTGCTCGATGAATCTTATCTCGCACCTAGAATATTGCAGCAGAAAATGTTAATCAAGAGATCCTAATTGTATCAACAGAAAAACTCATCTCACAACGAGCAAAGCCAAATATTTACACAGTTAAGTACCTCAATTGCGTAAGACTGTGATTTCTCGGACACAGGGCATAGAATCGCTTGCCGAGGACTGAGCCAGAAGGGCCATTTACCCTTGTAATGCTCCAATAATATAGCAAACATGCGCTCAACAGATCCTAGAATGGCTCTGTGTATCATTACAGGTCTTTCAATTTTGGCTTCATCCTCAGCTGAGTATTCCAACTTAAAACGATCAGGAAGCTGGAAGTCAAGCTGCAAGCAACCACAATTCATTTAGTCGTCAACCAATAAGTTATGCAACCTGAGTCAATATAAGCTAAATCAAATAAAGTGAACCTGCAAAGTTGCACACTGAAATTTCCTGTTCAGAGCGTCAGATACACTGATATCTATCTTTGGTCCGTAGAATGCACCATCCCCTTCATCTATCTGTGAGATACCCATCGAATTAACATTAACACTAGAACAATAAAACAAGCACACAATAGATGAACCAGCACGGGAAGAACAGCAGTACAATTTGTTGATTTGTTCAGCTAATCATGACTCATGAGCCCTTCTTGCCACAGCTTTAAGCAGCCAGTTAAAGAATCATGTATGCTACTTCTGGCAAGCAGGTTTGCAGGTCTAAGCTAGTTCCGTTTTCCATCCAGATTTTTATTTCAGGGTAAAATTCATTAAAACTTTGGGAAATTTCCACTCAGAACAAGAGCGTCTTTTAGATTGATCACAACTCCTCATAACAGAGAGAGAATTAACTAAAGAAAGTCAAGAGATGGCACAGTACACGTACAAAATATGAACAAATAAGGACAACTGGTTCTATTGGCCAAACAAAAAGTACTTTCCAAAGTCAAATATGTTAAGAAAATCAAATTAACATATTCGTTCTCTAAAAATCTAATTATTAATTAATTTCATAATTAAGAAAACGGATATTTAACAGAAACCACAAATCAAGACATGCAGATGGATGTGTGGCATGTTCTAATTGGCTAATGTTTCCAACCTATTATTTTCCATTTAATTGGTCCTTAGTTTCTATGCTTTTCACAACTTATTTATTAACGCATGAAGGATAAGAGCCTGCTTGATGCACAAAAATAGAATGAAATAGACAATAGTTATTTTGAACGGGGAAGTTGATCAGTGCTCTCAAGGGTTTTCAAAGCTTTGTTTTGGTTCAATATTAAGCAGAAACCAAACCAGAGCATACCAAATAGTAAGGCAAAACTGTAGACCTATTTGATTCAAAGTAAATATAATCTGGTTGGGTCCAGAGTCATTTTCACTTGGATCATGCTGAAGTGAGATTTTTTTCTTTTTTGTGGGAAGAAAAAGCTGTAAATATTAATAAATAATAAATTAGATTCAGACGCACATTTACAATTTATCATAAAAAGGGTTTAAGTTTAAAAAGCAATAAGTTTTGTCCTCGTGACATATAAATTAATTAAAAAAATTTCAGATGTAATGATTTTTTAGGAGAAAAAAGTATTGAGTTAAATTTGTCAGAAAATTATACCAACTAGATTTTAGCTTTTCCAGTGTATCAAAATAAAAAATTATACTAGGTTTTAATATATTTGCTTCCAACTCTAGAGATAATTTAAACTTAATATATTATTAATTTCATGTTAAAGAATATCTTTACCGTATGGGGAAAAAACAATACTTTTGGGAATCATTTCTTTGGATGATTTGGTTCAGATCAAATCAAACCACGTCAAACCAAACCAAAAAACAAATTGAAGAAAATCAATTAGTTTTGACATCATGAAAACCAAACTTGACCCACTTGTAGTTTTGTTTGGTTTCTCTCAATTTGGTTCGGTCCAATCAATTTTGTTCAATTCTGAAAATGCTTTCATGCTCCTACTTTTATTGAAAAAAGAGAATTATTAAGTAATGATACAATGACATAAAAAATATGGACAAAAAGAATCAAAAGGGATTCTTATTCCATCCCAGTAATTAAACGGATCCTAAACGACTTCTAAGGAACCATCCAGAAAAACCACGTTGGAGGAGTTCTAAGAGAGTACAAGGGTATATAATTACCTGCCAAGGCTTCCCAAACTCATCTAAAGCTTCCTTAAGCGCGGTTTCAGCCTTCTCCCATGTTGATAAATCTCCAAGGTATTTCTCTGGCCTCTACTCAGATATTCAACACATACAGGACGGTTGTAAAATCAAGCCAGAGAGCAATGAACATAGGTCAGAACCACAAGAAGAAAATTGAATTTCTTGCAATTGATAAGACAATGACACTATTTCAATGAGGAAACCATTTAATAGAATATGAAAAGGATGAAAGGAAACTTTCATGGAAGGCAGAATCCATCTCATTTTTGTCTGAACTGTGCAATAGTTCTCTTGCGAATCATTCCATCAAATATAGGCATGAATTGATATTTAATAAAAACATAAGACAAACACAACAGTAGTGGGATTCTTTTCGTACTACATAAACTCCACCTTTAGCATCCGCTTCACTAAGCAAGTTACCAAGCACACAATCATAGGGCTATACAGGATTCCAAAATAGTTGCTATAGAAAAGAAGCAAAACTACAATTTAATTTCACACAAGCCACGTTATGAATGGCAAATATCAAAAGAAGTCTAAATAGGGAGTCAAATTAAGAAGTGTGATGACTGCTTAAGTAGAATATTTCCTGTTAAATCTAAGAGTTTCAGAATGTGAACGTATAAATTTTGTAAAGGAAAACAGGTCTTTGATTGCTATTAAGCATCACAAATAAATAACATTTTAATATTGATAATTAGAAAACAGACAAGACTTATTAATTTTACAAGACAATCTAAAAGAAGAAAAAAGGGACCACCAATTTACAAAAAGACAGAAGTAAAAATACCATAAAATTGACGCAAGTGAAGCATGAAACAATCATATTATTTTTTATTTACTTTAAAAAAGACTCAATTATTCTCCCCTCTACTGAGTGATATCTACATTACCGTCAGTTATAAAGACATAAACAACCCCCAAGCTAAAATAAGACCAACTAGCCCTCAAGAAGATATTGATTTCTTATTTTAAAAAATGTTAATATTCTTTTAAAACTTTTAATTCAAGTGTTCTTTATTTTGTATAGAAAACCATAATTCAATTTTTTAAATTTATTGGTCAAATGACATTTAACATTTGTCATGTGTAATTAATAGTTAATAGACATTAAGGTATTTTGGTCAAAATATATGTAATTTTTGCTTCTTTAATCCTATGGAAGTCAACGCAGTGCATCTTTTCATTTCAAGTAGTGGTGGGTAGGATTTCAAGATAGAGGAAACATGAGAGCTATTTGCAAAAAGAAAATACTCCGAGGATGCATGAGTGGATGCATATATTTCACATAAATGAGAAACAAAAAGAGAAAGGAGCATGATTATCAAGCTTCCACAATCTCTTTCTTGGCCAACTATATAATCAAAATGAAATCCCAAAACATAAGCCATGCAGTTGTATCAGAATAGAGATTTCTTGACAACCAGGTGGCAATGTTGCAAATCAAAATAAAAGATTATTAAGGGCCCCAGGTTCAGCTAAGCACTGCTACGGTGGTATTACTAACATTAAAATAGGTGGATAGGAAGATTATGAACAGTCAGAAGTAACAGCATACCGTGGAAAGCTTCAGATCATAGGTGAAACCAAATACGTTATAGGCATAGTTGATAAAATCCAAGGCGCCTCTCACTTCCTCCTTTACCTGTGAAATGGGTCGTATTAACAATTCAAATTTTAACTCACAATCACAACAAACTTTAAAAAATTTTGCAGTCTAACTTTTAAATTTGAACTGACCTGTGACTCCCTGCAGAAGATATGGGCATCATCCTGTAAAATATTTCAAGTAAACTATGTTATTATAGTGTTGTTGCCAGGATTCAAAATGCAAGAGTTGAAAGATATGGAAACAGGCTTGCTATAGGACTCCAGGAGCAATTGTCCCATAGTTACAAGAACAAAAACCTACTGGCTACAAACAAATAATATGGTAATAATTAATTCCCCTATCATGGTTTACAACGAGTATTACCCTAGGTAACTTTTTGGGCCAAAATATCCCAGGCACTTCACTTATCAACGCATCATCAACTATACTAAATTTAAATGAAAACTTCAGCACCATGACCCTAGAATCTCTAACATGCTTTAACTAAAACCTACCAACTCCAGGACCCACTTACTGCTTTACTGGAGAAATTTACAACTTTAAACTCAGCCAAGTACTTTCAAATTCTCTTAAGGCATTTTATATCTGTGTGAGTATGCCTATCAAATTGAAAAGGTTTCATATCTGTTCAGTGTGAGAAGCTATAACCGCTGAACTTCTTTCCGTTTTGTACCCAAAAAAAAAAAAAAAATACCTGCTGAAATCTCCTAACACGAGTCAATCCACTCAGGGCACCACTGGCCTCATTACGATGTAAAACCCCAAAATCAGCCAGTCGAAGAGGAAGTTCTGCAAAATCATAAAAAAGATTTAGATTTCTAACATCCCATATGCGATATCATGCGACAGCAATCCAACTATAAACTAATTCTATGTCATTTGATAATGTTAAACTCATGGGAACAGGGAAATAAACTAACAACAAAGATTTCAATAGATCATAATAAGATGCAACTCCTATGGATGATAGCTGGCATATAAACATAAGCAATCTCAAGAAGGGATCCTGATTACAGTTACGTTATCAACATCATAAACATGAAATTCTTCTCATACGGTATCACATCTCCTAAAAATCTAAATTAAGGAAGTCAGGAGTTGCGTATTTCATTCAAATAAAACGAATTCATCAAATCAGCTGAAATCATCATTATTCCCACTTAAAACATAACTTAAAATCTAAACGACCTAGTATGATGTCCATCTTAACTATAACCACTTTTCTCAGGTCAGGGCTCAATCATCTGTACCTTCTTTGATTCGGTGCTAAACCTAGACTAGCCCAGCCAACTAAGTGAGAACAAAAAAAGATTCATTTTTCAAGCCATGACCGTTGATGTGAGTAGGTATTACCTCTATATGAGCGAACTCTGTGCTTAAACATCAGGCAATGACCTGGGCAATTCATTGGTTTCAACCCAAACTCCTGCTTTTCAATCTAAAACATACCAGATAAATATGACATGGTAAGATGACAATCGCTAGCTTACCCACAAAGAAAGGCGTGTTAGTGTGCAGCTTATTAAAGATGCATAAAAAGTTCTTGAATTTTATTATTATTAAGAAAAGAACAGTAAGAAGAGTTTGTTAGTTAATCAAAGGCCCAACACACACCCTCTTTTATAGCCATGTAGCAGAACACTGAAGAAGTTATAAAGGTTGATGAGCTCAGTTTCTTAAATCTCTTTCTAATTATGAATTCTTCTTTCATTATATTCCTTTTTCTCCCACCATTGCATGCATGTCTGGCTGTGTGTATGGCATGAAGGCTTACCTCAAAGACAAACATATTCTCCTTGTAGTTTGCAGCATGTCCAGATTGCTCCCACAGCTCCATATTATATACATTAGGAGATATAACCTGATGAATCAAGAAACTAAGAAATCTTTTTTGAAGATCATTTGTTGTCACAGCAAACAACTAGTAACATAAAACACAACCTCTTGGTAACCTCTTTCCCTATATTGATTTCGAATGAATTCCATCAGTTTGTTGTAAATCCGTGTGCCATGGGGAAGAAAAAACCAACTGCCTGGGCTGATATTGGCAAAAATGGGTAAAAAGGCATCAGGAAGAGAAGCTTAATTGAAGTTGAAATTACATGATGAACCTATTATACCTCCACTCATGATGAAGAATTAGTTCCTGTTTTACTCCCAACAGTCTGTGGTCATACTTTTTAGCTTCCTCCAGCCGGTTGATGTATTCCTGAACAGGAACGATATTTTAAATGATAAAACAAAAGACAGAGATCAATATACATCATATTTCATGAGCACACTCCTACTTTCTTCAATGCATCAGTCATGAAATTGCTTCAGGAAATTTCTCTTTATTCAGATGATGGAATAGATTATTTACAATAGTTTTAGCCTGGGTGGTAGAAGGCATTGTTACAGATGGTTTGGTCCATCACAACTCAACTTCCAAAGCTGGATACCAACAAAGAGTACCCTCACATTATTATAAAAGAAAACAAAAATACCTTCAAACTCTTCTGATCAGGATAAGATATCCCATAAACTCTCTGTAAACTTTCACGGTCTTTGTCCCCCCTCCAATATGCTGAGGAAGCCTGGAATTGCAGTAACATAATATTCACTTATAATGTAAGTTGCATGGAAGCAGTTTCATCTGACAGCTCCAAAAAATATATACCTTTAGACAAGCAAGTGCTTTCACAAAGGATGTGTTAGGTATATGGGGCCCACGACAAAGATCAACCAAGGGACCACATCTGTATACTGTGATGGTTTTGTCTGCAGGCAAATCATTGATGATCTCAACCTGATCATGATAAAATAATTGCAGCCTCATTAATTACCAAAGAAAGAAACTAGGAAATATGGTCCAGATGCACAAGATCATACAACAAAAGGTAAATGGGGTGGTGATGTCATCAAGTAGCTATACTTGCCTTAAACTTATTATCAGAAAACATTTCAAGTGCTTGATCCTTTGATACTTCAATACGTTCAAATGGCTGTTGCTCCTGAAAATAAGAACTACCACTGATCATATATTACAGAAAGCAATGATAATGATAACCTATGAACAATTTCATACACGAAATCAAAACTAGCAATCATGTAGTAATAAACTACAGTTTCAGAAGATCTGTGAACACCAGATGTTGAGCAAATAAGAAATTAATGACCAATTTAACAAACAACTCACAAAGTTGAAATGGATTGCATTCAATCTTAGTTTCCCATTAACAAATGTCCAACCCATTGTTGTGACTGATGACTTTTATATACCACAATCAGACACCAGTTGGACATTTGATGCATCTAGTCTTATCAACCCATTCTTCTCTTTCAACATCCAACCACAAGGACAATCAAGAACTTTTCTTATACAAATAAGAAATTCAAGAAAACTAAGAAATGAAAATACCATCAGCAATAATATCTCTCTTTGCAAGAATAAGAATTTCTGTTAAAGAAAAATAAGCAAATTTTTTACATTCTCAAAGATCATTTTTTACTCTGCCACGAGCTAGTTCAGCCCTTGCACCTCTATAATAAAATCAAGGGAAAATGACCAAAAAAAAATACCCGTTGAATTTCAAAAAGACAAATAGGTAATGCTAACTATTCTTATAATGGTTTTGACTATTCTTGTAATAGTTTTGACATGTTAAAATTTATCAAAATCACCTATTTGTCATTTTGAAATGCAACAGGTATTTTTCTGTCATTTTTCCCAAAATCAATTGAACCGGGAGAAACTAACATGAATAGAAAACCTTTTAAGTGTTAGTGACCACAACAGAGTAAGGCCAATACTAATAATGAACAGCATACAAGGATATGTGAATAAATAGAAATACCTTAACAGCCTTCGAAGCTTCAGACTCTATCTGCTTAAAGTGATCATCATTCAAACTCAATTCACCATAAAACGCATCATAATAGAATCCCTGCAAGGAACTTTTACCATGTCATTATAACCACCACTCAATTTTACAAAATGATAATACATGCAAAGATGAGAAGGAAAACAAGCATATCTTTTCAGCTCTGAATATCTCTATATGATGCATGGTACCAGCATTATTTTTTTCCTCTTTTGAATTGAAGAACTAACATCAAATTGAGCAAAAGAAATTGTATGCGAACTTGCATTTGTTTAAATGGACAATTTAAAAAGGAAATGCTCCAGGTACTTGATTTAAGTATCAATCTTTTGTTTTTCTCTTTGCTTTCTACATAAAGGAGTTAATCCAAAGTTGATTGCTGACTTCTGTAAAACAACTCAGCTCAAAAAAAAAAAAAAAAATCTTTGAAACAACATTCAAATATTCAAATAAGTATAGCGAAAACCTTGCACCAGCATCTCAAACACCCACAACAATCACATTAATAAATCATTAGTGATTCTTTGGAATTGTGCTCATATATGAGGTTAATTAATAGCACACAATCAAACATTATTTAAAGTCATTTATTATGTTGCTATAAAAGCAGATGCATAAATTGTAGTCTTCCCAGCAACGGATCCCACTACATAACTGCAATGCAACTGAAAATTCAGTACCATTGTAAACTTGCAATGATTTTAGTGAACTCATTATAACTCATGTATACCATTCCACATTTTCCAAGCCTGAAACTCAAAACCGGCAGTACTAAATGTTGTAATTCAAGGGTCAGTGGCACGCTCAGATAATTACATTGTTCACAGAAATTTTATTCTGATATGTATCAACGAATAAAAGTTTAATATTATATTCGAGTTTGAGTACTAACATTCATAACATAAACACAAAACAATTAAGGCCCAAAAACAAATTAAAAAAGTTAATGAGGATAGCATGGGTATAACAGTAGGTTTACAACACACCTCTCCTCTAGTGGTGCAGGGCCCAATGCAGAGCCTACATCCATACTCCTTCTCAAGGGCCTGCGCTATAACGAGGAAATGTCAGTCCATTTCGAGCCAAATATTGAATTTTCATAGGAGCCAAGCCTCAAGGACAGCACCTGCCCCAAAATGTGAGCACTGGAATGCCAAAAAGTGTCACGTCCTTCATCGTCTTCAAACTTGAAAATCTGAAGCTCACAATCACCTTCCAAGGGCCTTGTCATATCCCATAGGACCCCATTCACTTTGGCAATCAAAGCATTTGCAGCCAAATTCTTGGAAATTTCTCTGGCAATATCCATGGGTGAGGTCACCCACTTCTTCCCTTCCTTGACATTCTTGTCCGGCAGAGTTATCCTTTTTATTCAAATTGAAAAAAAAAAAATGAAAACACATCACCCAGTAACAAAATAAGAAGTTGGCAATAAGATACATGTAGAATAATTTACTTGATGGGATCGGCTGGGAGGGATTGGCGATGAGCGAGTTGCTGAGCTTTGATGGCCTCGAAGAGTTTGATACGCTTGGGGATGGTGGTGTTGAGATAGGCTTCGTCTTTCGCATGAGCCACCATGGCTGCTGATGCTTGAAATGTGGACTGCGATGCGGAGGAGAAGGAGGCAAAAGAGAGAACTTTACGAAGCCGGGAAGGGGAAAATGCAGAAGACGAAGAAGCGTAACGGCGGAAGCGGATTAGTATCGCATAGCACATAGCACAGCCACCATGTGGATTTGGGACTGCTGTTTTTGACTCCCAACCTGAGGCTAGCCGTTTAGGGTTTTTTTCCTTTCAAAAAATGCACACATATACTGATACATATATACATATACACACCCACACACAAACACACGCATAAATCCTTTTTTTTTTTTTTGTGTCCATTCTGTGCCTTTGAATTGGTTCTTGCGTTAATTAACAGCACTCAAAAGTCAACTGTATTAGAATTAGAAATTCACCAAAATACACTGAACTTTTTACTTTAGTTGCTTGAGACCAACGCCAGATTCACCAAAATGGGCTGTTGCGCCGTGGCACATAAGGCAATACCAGCAGTAGGACATTCCTCAGTCGAAATGGCATATGAAGATGAAGCTTAGCTGGATCAAGGGTTACAGGAAATTTAGAGTATTGAAAGAGTTTACATTAACCACTAATGACACTCTACCAATGTTGGTTGACTTAATGAGCATGTTATTTTTGTATTATTTTGAAAATTCATTTGTATTTTCACATGCAAAAAAAAAAAATTTTATGGCATCATTTGCATTTTATCCCTTTTTTCATAACATTATAATTTTATTTACCGCTTACATATAAGGCGTAAAGGCTTTCTTTTTAGCTAATTTATATATTTATATATTATAATGGCTTACATCTATGTACTGTAGTTAGTCCCTTTTCTTGCATGTTTCAATTGCGTCCTTTGTATTTTAAAATAAAAGACATATGAAGTTTACCTTAAAAAAACATTAACTCTATAATGGTATGAGGAAAATTAAGGGAAGGGAATGAGGGGAAAATTTTTAATATGTTAGATATAAAAAATTGAAAAAAATTGGGTTAAAAACTTTTAATTAATTTTTATTACTATTTTATCTTACAACTTTTTTTATTAAAATTTTAAAACCCCATTTTTTAATTTGTTTAAATTGAGTTTATTAAAAAAAATTCTTTCCTCCCCTCTCCATTTTTCTCGTAGCAAACCGAGCCTAGAAAACAGGCTTGTGATAGCTATTTTTATTGAAAACAAAATGTATTTTTACATATATGTGCAGATTTAAGATTAGGTTGTAATATTCACAACTTGTGGTGCTCAAAAAAACATTATATTTACACTAATAATGACGATTGTTAATATTGATATTAATATTTTGTTAAACAAGGGTTATACAGTTATACTTAATAAAATTTTGATTTTAAAACAAGGGTTATGGCACTAAAATATTTTGTAATTTTAATAAATATATTAAAATATTTATGATTGTAAGATAATGGAATTAAATCTTAAAATTTAAACAAGAATTAATTATTCAGTGAGATGTAAATGAAAATAGTATCGTTTTTTTAGTATAATATTTCAATTCAATTTCAGAATCATGTCCTCTTGTTCTGACCAAAATAACATTTGATTTAGACAGAAAAATAAATATGCGATGCCTTGATATGGTGAAAGTTGAAACGATCGTCTCGTGATTAAATATCATTCCTTTGACTTCGATTGTTTCGTCAACGACCTGAAGCCAGACAATTTTTAACTTGGCCACCAAGTGCCCCCCTACCTTTTTTTCTGGGTCATCAACTCACTAATGGATTTACTTGGCTATCAAGAAAATTATATCCTGACCTTTGATTTTTTTTTTCCCCCCTTGGCAGCCAAGTTCTTCGTCCTGTAAAAATTATATTGAAAATAAAGCATTTTTAAATATAATATAAAGGAATACCATATTATAATTTTATACTAGTTTCACAGCCGGGGTAAAATCAATTTTAACTTATATAAAAATTCATTTTTAGAGTAGTATATGAGCATATTTCTTTAAAAAAAATTGAATTGAATTGTTATAAGAAAACAAAACGTTTGAGGTGAGGATTAATGAAACTAACTATCAAACTATTGGAGTCGTCTTGTCTCTAAGGAAAAATTTACTGGGACCCATTCCAAAACTAGTTAAAAATATAAGTGTTAAACGTTTAATTTCCCCTTAAATCTATAGATTTAAGTTGGTAACATATCGACATAATAAATTAGAATCCATAGATCTATTACCAGAATTTATTTTTAATTAATTCAAACTCAAAAATGAATTTCTTTTTTAGAATTCTATCAATTCTTCATTAGTATGGTCGGTTTTAAAATTTCAATATTCACTGAAACTAGTATACTCTCAAGGCAGTTTTTTGCAAGCTGTCTGCTTTTCTATCCTCAGTTTTAGCCATTTACTTACTACACTTGAAATCACATCAATATTAAAAGTTAAATTAGAGATCAAATGAATTATATATCCCATAACCAAGTCGATACTTGCAATTTCTTCGTTCTTACTCTTTGGCGACAATATGGGAATGGTAATAAGGTTATTCAAATTTTGTTTTTTTTGGGGAGGGGAGATACGGACTAGCCTATATTAAAATGGGCAATATCTTTTCCTAAGTCCTAACCCATTGATCAGGCCCAAAAACTAGTTTTCTCATTTAGGATACATTTTTTTTTCCAAACCAAAGCTGTTCATTTGGGCAGGATATTCAGGTTGGCCCAACTGAGTCTCGCTATCTGTTTGCCACTGTTGACCCAACTACTCCCATGTTCTCAGCCAAAAAAAAAAAATCAGTCACTCACAAAATAATATAGTGAATTAAAGTTTAAGTCCTCATTAAAAAAATACTCACATTTAATTTATTTTTTAAATTACCCATATTAATTACAGCTACTATGATGTTTCCATCAAAGTAGCTTCCAGTATAAATAATTAAAAGAATATTTTAAAAAATCAATGCACTTTTTTATTTACAATTAATTATCTTCTTAAATTTTTATAAATTGATTATGTATCTCTACGCTTTAGGACAGAGGAGCCTTAATTGTCTAGTAGGGATTTTCGAGCTCAATTTTCTTTTAAATGCCGAGAATGAAATTTAGAAAATCCCCATCGCTCCAAATGCCCAATAACCAAATCTCTCATCACTATTTTCGAATGTTCATAGTCCTGAGCTAGAATGCCTGCTACGGGCAATGATGAAACTTCCATCCTCATACAGATTCTCATCCCTTAATGCAACATTTTCCCCCCACATAGAGATTAATTCTCTCTTAATTCAAAATAGCTGCATATGAAAACCCCATATTTCATTTCTCAGGTAATACATTCCATTGAATACGTTAAATGTCATGCAAAATTGTGCATTAACGCTAACAACTCAAACATCTTTGTGATGAAAAAGCTAAGGGCCCCACAACATGGCGAGATAAAAGTGTACATGTGACCAAAAAGGGGGGGAAACAAAATCAACTAAGCACAAGTTTCCTATAGGATCAAAAAGCCAACCAATGATTCATCTCTCCCACAAATATCATCAAATAGATTGTGGGGTTGACAATAATATTATTCCCATTCTCATACAGACCTAAACAAAAATGATGTGGCATTTCTTCAGTACTTAGTATCTGGATTATCACGTAGACCTAGCTTGGAAATCACAAAACAGTAGGAATCCCAGTCGGTTCTTCTGAGGTACTTTAGTAACCTTTTCCTTCTCTGAACCATTGCTATCAAGCCTTTACGAGAATGCTTATCCTAAAATGTCATACAAGGAAATGAATCAGGAATTAAACTCAAATGCCATATTGTAAGAAATTCGACGCATGCTAGACAGTAGACGCAAAATCAGTGATGAGAATGAACAGAATATGCAACTCTCTTGATGTCCTAATGAAACTTTAAACAAAGGCTATTAGATTCCAATCGAAAGGAAGAGACCATTGCAGGGCAAGATATTTGTAGGCTCAAAGTCTCAAACATCACGGCATAACCTCAGTTGCCAGTTTTCATTAATTTATTGTTTCTGTTCTTGAACATCAGAATGTCTTCATGCCCATGAAGAAATTAAAACGTAGGACATTATATATACAAGAAAAGGGCTCACCTTCTTGTGTAGAACTGATGATAGATGCTTAATCTTAGTTGTCAGTTGTGCAACTGCGAAAGAATCAAGGGGAAAGTATTAGTTTTACTCGAATGAATGTACACCGATTCCAATATGCATGGGCCAAACCGTTGGACTCAAAATGACACTTCGACTTCAACCAGGACCTATTTAGCCAGTTCAATCAGCAAAGTAATTAACAAAGGACACATCATTCACCTTGAACACGAGATGATCCACAATCTGACTCGGACATCTTAAACTCTTCCCTAACTCTGGCAAGCTCAATTTTCAACTTTTCTGCTGAGGACATATTATCTGGATGGAAATACTGCATTAAACATAAAGCACCCACATTAGGGCATCGAACTATCAAAACTATTTATGATCCTAGATTTCAAATTATGGACATGTGAACTGCATAAAAAGAGAAGAACAACATCAGTAAATATCGAAAAGTCTAAAGTTTACCAAGAAGGCACCAGATCTCGCCACAAGTCTATAATAATATAGTACCACATGTCAAAGACCAACAGCATCTCAACAATTATGTTCATATACACATGAGTAACGATTGTTATTCACTTTACTGATCGAAAACTCAGCAGCACAGAAGTTTGCCCAACAAATAAAAAAACAATACCTTTTCAACCAGATGCTCTTTAGGAGGGTGCAGCATGAAGCTTGGAGTCCGGCCCAGCTCACCCAAGATATCAAGTCTCTGCACTGGACAATTCATATCATTAGTTCACTTTCGAATAAAACTGTCACGTATTACATGAACATAGAGCCAGGTTATTATGCATTCATTCGGTCAACAATTTGATGAAATCTGATGAAGAATTCTTCATTGAATCCAGGCTATATGAATATGCTTAGAACCCCTCTGCATCACAATAAGAACAAGAGGCAACTGACATAAAATTAACAACTAGAATAAACTATTACTTACGTGTGCTTCTCCCCTTGTTGTCAGGAAGCTGTGCCGACTTCAAGAAGTCTCTCAATCCCTTCATGGTAAAGGTATGGTCGTTCATAGCTGACTGCTTATTCTCCTTCTCTTCCATGTCCCTCAATTTCACCAACCTATCATTCAACTCTCTCAGAGAAAACCAGTCTCCTCCTTTTGCCTGCGGCCTCAATTTTCCCAATTTCTCTCCCAACTCCTCATGCTTATACATCTGCACAAACGCCGTCATCATTTCATCGGAACTCTCCCCCCTCTCTTTCTCCCTCAACTCCTTGCCGAAAATTGACGCCGGCAATGCACCTGTCCCACCAATTACCGTTGACGATGTCCGAGAACCGGTGGAGTCTGAAGGCTCCTTTCTTAAACTCTGGGCAAATGCCGATAACGAAGATACTTCCCCCTCTTTTCTTTCTCTGGGCTCAACATTCTGCTTTCTATTCCGCACACTGTCACGAATCGCATCAAAAGACAGTCTTCCTCCAATTCCCCCAGGCTTCATATCAGCATTTGGCGTCGATTCACGCGCTTTTTCAACCATGTTTCTCCTATATATCTCTTGTAACGAGATTTGATTCGATGAAGGTGAAGACGGAGGCGTCGAATCTGGGTCCGAGTAACGACGCCGAAACTGGGATAGGTTCTTACGAATTTCATCAAAAGAAGCAGCTTTGAATGACGTCGGAGCCGCGGAAGCTGAAGCAGTGGAAGATGAATTTGAGGGATTTCTTGGCGTGAAAAAGGAGGAAGTGGATTGGTCCTGTTTGAGCACCTTCTTGACATCGCTGAAATAGGAAGAGAAGGGAGAGTTAGGGTTTGTAGAAGCAGTATCGTCGTTGGAGGTGGCGGTGGACTCGGGTTCATCGTCGTTGGAATTGGAGGTAGAGAAGAAATGGAAGAGAGAAGGGTTTGTGAAGATATTCATCTTAGTTCTGGTTCTCAGTTGGAGAAGTAGAGCCATGGCGGACGATTGAGATTTCAGGTTAGGGTTTACGAGAAGTTCAGTCAGAGCAGCTACTTCTATATAGGACTGTGGATTCAGATTGCTACCTATCAAAGCAAATTCGCAATGAAATTGCTAACTATCAACCTCACAAATTCACAAATCAGAGATTCAAATTTCAGAGCAGATTGAAGCACCTGAAATTGAACGACAGAAATCAGGAGCCAGGGTCGGAGGCCACCCACTCACACTCACGCGTCGACGGCGAAATTGCAGCAGCCACCAGCAAGACGCCGTCGGGGTCGGTTTAACCCATCGTGATGGATCAGATAAGCCCGTTTCATCAAATGGGCCAATTTCATCAGCCCAGACTATCAGTTTTGGTGGGTAAATCGGCCAATTCATCAGCCTCAGCTTATTAGCAAACTGCCCATCGATGGAGTGATGAGATGAGACTGATGATTTGTCGAAGACAACTAGGGGTGCGCAAAAACCCTGCGGTATGATCCAGCCCAACTCAAGGTGATCCGGTCTGATTCGGTCTAATCCAAATAAGTTATATAATAAATCAGATGCTAAGGGTCTAGTTGACCTTTTACACCATCAAAAACATAATGATCATAGCAGTCTCGTATTTACAAGAATAGTGTCCATGCTGAGGTATAACTGGGAGGTGGAAGTAAGATATATTCAAAGAGAAGGCAACAAGGTGGCTGACGCGCTAGCTAAGATGGGAATTTCGAAGACTGCTCTTTTTGATTCTTGTCCGGAACATTTGAGATCTCTGTTGACCAGTGATTATACCGAGTTTGACCCTGGCATTATCTAACTTGGGCTCTAGCCCTCCTTCTGTACCCAAAAAAAAAAAAATCAAACTACATTTGTTGGCCGGGTTAGACTGAATTCCAGACTAAACGATTGGACCACATAAATTGTTCGGTCTGGCCCAGGTAAATTTTCTATTTTTTTTATAATTTATAATTTAGATATTACCTTTAATTGTTAGAGATTATTATGTACTTATAATTAAAATTTAACATGTTAGGATGATTTTTATATGATTATAGATATTTTTTTATTGTCTTCATGGTTTTTATTGTATTGAAATCTTGTTTCCCATAAAAAAAAAATTAGAAAAAAAAAATTAGGGTCCTAGACTAATCCACTATTCTGGTAGACTAAGAGAGCGTTTGGATAAAAACAAAATTATGGTTTCAAAAGTGTTTTTACAGTATATGAAGTAAATATATGAAAGAATTTGCCTTGGTTTGCAGAAAAGTATTTCTAAAAAGTGCTTTTACGGTGTTCCAAAGACCCCTTAAGTCTTGTTCAACCTAATCTCAGGTTACTACTAGATTGGATTAAACCACATATTGCTAAACTCAATTCAACCAAAAATTAGATTAGAGGTCAGGCTTTAGTCTAATTTAGGATTGGTAATATGGCTTGAACTCACAGGTCCAACCCATCAACCCGCCAAAAATATGATCTTTCTAACTCACACCGCCAAGCCTGCAACATGTCACGAGTTAGCTTGCCAACTCGGGGGTTGACCCACATTTTTTTTTTATTTTTAAAATTATTATAATTATATTATTATATATAATATTATTTCTAAAAAATTTTAAAAATACATATATAATTTATTTGGTGCTTCCAATCAAATATTTCAAGAAAAAAACAAAAATCTCATTATTTTTTTAATATTAAATACAAAAATTAAAAGATAAAAAATTTTAAAAAAAATAATTGTTGGTGGGTTGGCAAGTCAACCCACCTTAGCGGATTAGGGTTGGCTAAAAGCCAACCTGTTTACAAACAACATTTTTCAACCTGACTCATATGGGTTGAACTCGCATTGTAGGTTAGCTCATATTACCACCCCTAGTCTAATCCAAACCATCTAACGTATACCCCTAAAACATATTTTTATCAAATCTAATTTGGATATTGAATAGTGAATAGATATTGTTGTTAAACAAAAGCTTTGTAAAAAAAAACGATAATAATAGCTAGACAACTAATTTGAGAATATTAAAAAAATTAGTTAAATTAGTTATTTATAATAAATAGATGTTATTTCTTTTTAAAAGGCTTCTATTAATATTGTGCATTAAAACCACTCATTGATATTAACTTTCAGATGTTTTCGGATATTTTCTTCTCCCTTTGTGGTTGCAGGGGAGTTTGGAGCTGCTTATATTGTAGCTTTGGCACCAAAGACTGGGGGCTTCTTTGAAGCTAGTCCTTGGACTACCACTTTCCATTGCCATTTCTCCTCCGTTCATAGCAGACAAAAATTGTTCATATCTTCTTTTCAATCCATGAGTCATAGGCTCTGTTTTCTTGTTTTGCGTCTTCTGGTGTAATTGCTGTTTCTATCTAGGCTTTGTTTAGGTTTTTTTGGTCCTATTGCCTTTTTTTTTTTTTGCTACTTTGGTGTTTGTATTTTCTTAGAGTTTGTATTTTCTTCTCGTCTAATGAAAAATCTTTTCCATATCAAAAAAAGAACTACATAGACTCTTTATACGTGCAATCACCATAGAGGTTATTAGAAGACAAAATGGATAAATATTATAGACAAAGTAAATTGATGTCTTTTGTTTAGAATCAAATTATAACTCAATCTTTAAATTTTAACTTGATATAATTTAATCCTTATAGTTTCAATTTAGTAATTTAAATCCATAAAAAACAAGGTGCATTGAATTAAAGTTCAGAAATAAAATTACAACAGAGTCAAACATACAAGGATTAAAAAATTAATTTTCATTTAAAGAAAAAAAGACACAAACTTAGGTCTGCCTTTTTCTCTTCGCTCCCAACTCATCCAAAGGTAGTGTTCAAGCTTGCACTCAAAAAAAAAAAATGCAAAAGCAAACCGACTCTTATAAAGATTGTCACCAAACTCTAAAATGTTAAAGAGTGATGTGGGCATTTGTTTAAGCCTCCAAGGTTCAAATTTTCTTAATCTAGTTACAAAAATATACCTTGTTACATCCTAAGAGTAGACCTGGATTGAATACATTAGAAGGTGGAATTTTATGAAAATCAATATATCTTATTATTTTAAATTTTTTAATATTTATCATTAAATAGTATTTCAAATACCAGTAAATTTATAGTTCTGAAAAAAGTTATTAGGTAAAAACAGAGTTAAGTAACTTTCTAATTTTAAGTTATTTCTAGTCATTCTCTCGGATATGCGCCTTTTCGGCGTCATCTGGAAAATTCCATTCAAAGAACAAAAATTATTTTCTTATAATACTTATTGGGAGGTCATTACTTTTTTTTCTTTTGTGAAAAAGGTTATCACATTTTATCTAAGGCCACAACCCTGCTTTCCCACTAATCCCAAACATACTAAGCATACTATTTTCCAGAAATGCAATTTCATTACAATGTTCAACCAACGAAGTACCGAAAAAAATAATAAAAATAATTTCAATAATACGAATAATAGTTATGTTTTCTGAAGAAAAAAAATAGATAAATAATACTAGCTTACGTTCTTAATATAAGAACGAGATAATTAATTTAAAAAAATTAAAAAAATTAGTTAAATTAATTATTTGTCACAAACATGTGTTGGTTTCTTTAAATTATCATTTTCAATCATGTGCATTGTATAACTAATGTGCATTGGATGGCTGGAATTATTCCTTAAGGAGAATATTTTACAATCAATTGGAATATTTTGAGAAAAGTTGAGAGGCAAAGTGAATCGAAATCTTATATTTAAAACTAATTCCAATCCCTATCTGGCTTTTATATTAAAGACCGGAGATAGTATAATAATTATACACATCATAATAAGTGCGCAAGCATGTATGTGAAAAGGAGGAGGGCAAAAAAATTTTTTGTCAGGCACAAGTATTCTTCTATTAGAAATAATTTTATTCAAGATATTATCAAGCACTAAAAGTGAGTAATGTGTATTTTGTGATCAGAAAAAAAAAATAAAAATGGGCTGATGATTGTTCCATTTGGACTATATTATACGTTATATTTTTATTAATAGGTAATCTTTTTCATGTTATCCAACGTCAAATAAATTTTATGCGTGTATGAGAGGGAAAGACAGGCATTAAAAGTTCAAATTAATGAGTTAAACCTCAGAAAATATTGTTATCACATTGAAAGTACATATACTTTCCCTTAATTTTTAACTAATCCGGTACCTATGTGTTTTTAGTCACTATATAAGGATTAGCGATATTTGCAAAATTAAAAATTTAATTAAAAGGAGAAAAAAACATGTCCGTATCAAATTGAAAATTGAAATACACACACATATAAAAGTACCTCCAAACTGATTTTCCCCACACATAAGGCATTTAAGTCTCAGGTAATTTCCATCGATGTTTGATAAAATAAATGTTCTGCTGGCTCAGAGGAAAAAAACAAAAAATGCTGGCAAAAAGATAAGATAAATATTGTTCCGCACTCTCAATATGTAAATAAATAATATCACCCAAAAATATATATAAATAAAGAAACCTCCCAATCTTTGATAAAAAAATGTTCCGCCGGCTCAAAAAAAAAAAACGCTGGCAAAAAGATAAAATAAATATTGTTGCACACTCTCAATGGATCTTTACCCTTCATGGTATAGGAATGTAATAGTGTTTTTTTTTTTTTTGGGAAAAAAAAATCCATTGAAGAGCCAGAACTTGCGTCAGTTATGCAACAAGTTATCTATGATATTACATTTCAGTAATCTGGAGAAGAAAGCTTTGTCACATAAAATCAAATAAAGCATGACAATTATCTAATTCTATGATGAATAACAAATTGCATTCAACGTTAATATTTTGTTTCTCTGCTTCTGAACTCTACTGGTTTATCTTAATGAAATAGTAGTAATAGTTTTGTTTTGCTGGCAAGTAGCAAGATTGGAAAAGCACCCCACCTCAGTTTCTCATTGTGACACATGAAGCTCTAAGGCAAAATTTGATTTAACATTTTCATACATGACTATTTGGCAATAATGTACATAAACCACGTAATTAGGAAGGGGAAAAAAGAAGGCAAAAGAAAGAAAGAAAAAGCATATATATATGAAATCACCAAGCAGACTCCAAATTTGAGCCATAATGTGGTCCCAGAGGCTTCAACTATACGACTCTCATTTGAAGAAATGAAAAGGCGAAACTGCAAAAGTGATAAAACTGTGTAGGAAAAGAAAACTAAGGGCTCTGTGCATCACCATGTCATCACCACTCAGGAACTTACCTTGGTGACTTTAACTTCCTATCGGCTTCGGACCAAAAGAGAGTGAGGAGGAATCCAAAAGAAAACTATCACGCTATCTAAGAGAATATTGGCCTCATCATAACTCACGAGGAAAATTATTGATTTGTCCTTCTTCTAGGGTATCCTTGCCATTTATCTTGTATGCTATCCTTATACGCATCACGAGATTTTTCTGAAAACAATAAGGTACACATATGCTAGTTAGTCAATTGTTCTGTAAGAAGCACTTAACATAGATATGCATAGCAAAATAAGAAGATTGTTATCATGCATTAAAAGAGTTTTAATGTTTGTTTCTTTAACTGAACCTCAATGACTTCTCAAGTGAACCATCAATAGACCTAGACGGCTGGACCCAAATCACCAACGGTTTTGCAATAGCAGGCCACAACCACCAACGCCAAACTCATTCTTTTATTGGACAAAAACAAAAAATTATGAAACAAAGCACCAACTGTCTTGAGTATATTTTTAGCCTTACGTGCCCCCAGTTATATCCAACCAATATGTTTCATATATAATGGGAAAGAGTATGGTCTACTGTATAATTGACCGCATAATTTTTAGCCTATTGTACGGCCTGTTGTATACTCTATTGTACAATTGTCTTGAATATATTGGAAGTGGTGTAAAGGTGTTGCTTGTGTTAGAAATGGTGTTTGATACTTTTTGGGCTTTTAGAGGCCTTCTGCGTTTTCTTGGGGGGGTAGGGGGAGCTCATGTGATGCATTTGGAAAACTGAGGGTGGTGAGGAGACACTGGCCTCTCGAACGCCAGTGGCGTGTACTGCTTCGGTATCAGTATTTTGTGTATTTTGCTGAAGTTTCCTGCCGTACTGATTGTATTGGGGACTAGGGCTTTGACCAGAATCATTGAGAATCCTTTTGTAACACTGATTCCGTTCCTTGTGACAGTTAATTGTAAGTATTTCTCCATATTTACTGGTGTACAGTTTTCCTGTTCTGGTTATCAGGATCCACTATAAATCATAACTAACAAAGAGAAAGTGTAACTAAGCCAGATGGGCACACAATATAAAAGCAGAAAACAATAATCTCAGGATACAAAAACAGCTAAAATTGATATGGATCACAGGGAAAACACAATTCAAATACCTTGCCATGTTGGGTATTAGTAACTCTCAATTTTTGTGTGATAGTGGACCCATCATCACTAGGAGGCAGAGCATTGCCACTAGCTGGATCTAAGTGCAATTGAAGAAACTGAAAATTAAATACCCAAATAAATAAGTTCTGCATGAAAAAAAATATAAAATCTTCTAGAGAATTTAAGATTCCGATGAAAAAACCTGAGAGACAGTTGATGATTAACATACATCAGAGAATACATGCAACTATTTAGCACTGATACGTCGAGTAGCAAATTGCAATGGATTTCAATTGTTTGTATCCATCTCTTTAAGAAGGTACACCCAAAGGATTTCAATCATGTAAGGACTTTACAATCACATGCCAAACAAAGATAATTTCAACAACAGCTAGAATTTATGGAAACTTCAATTAACAGAACAATGATCTAAATCATGACATACATTGATAGCAATTTTGAAACGAAGCTAAAGCTACACGTAAAAGAATGATAGTCAAGAGCAGCATAAACACAGTGATGAATCCCATGATGAGTGATATACCTTAGGAACTGCCGCCTGGAAAATAAAATCTGTACATGTATTAGAAGTCAAATTCGTAAAGGTAGCTTGAATAATTGTTGTTTGTGGTTTTCCTGGTTCTTTGGAGAAACTGAATGTCACCCTCAAGGAGCTGCTCTCAAATGCAGTTATGGATGGATAAACTGGTCCATTGTTTTCTATTCAACAATACATAGGGACAAGAAGAATCAGAACTTCCGAGCTACATTTTATTCATAGAAAGAAAAATCCAGATTTGAAAAATTGAACTACCTGTTGGAGGGCTAGGGGCCAAGCCACCCAACAAATCCATCATAGAAGCAGCTCCAGCACTAGTTGCTCTTGCAGAAAGTGAGAGAGACGTGAGATCATCCAGTGGTGAAATTGGTGTTTTGTTATTCATACTGGAGGATAAGATGTCTGTTGTAGATGGGAGGCTTTGTGCAGATGATATAGTAGGCACAGAAGGTGATCCAACAGACAAAAGATCCAAAAGAACATCGGTACCACTTTTCGGAGCTTGACCAGAACCTAAAAATGCAAAATAAAGCTCAGACCAAAGAAAAAAAAATGTACACGAGTTTCCGTGCTTTTAGATGTTGTTACACATCTTCATCTCATTCACAGGAAAAGCAAGCTCCCCAGTACATTTCCACCTTCAACTTCAATAATCAACTCCATGTGACTAATCAACCAGTAAAATTTCTTTTTTGGTAATCCAACAATTATCTTTACTTATTATCATGCCTCCTATTTTGAATTATGCCTCACAGCACTCCATGATCAATAATAATTAGGAAATAAAGCCTGAGCTATCCTTAGTCTTTCAAGGACAGATGCACCAAGTCTACAACTAGAAAATTTGTCATTTAAATTTTAAAGCACAAATCTTTGATATTCTGACAAAGTGGCAAATGAATAAACAGAAGGTACCACGAAAAGTTAGTCCAGTCATATATGGAAAACATTATGCTTGATTGTATCGCACTAAATCATATTTTGCTAGTACTATCTTCTATCTAAAGCATGATGGTAACTTTTTAATAATTTTATTATTTCATATACAAACATACAGTAAACTCTTCCATTTCCTACTGCATGGGTTGGCCTTCTGGTCCAAGTTGCATGCTTCTGGAGTCAATTCTCTGATGATGGATAGAACAATCCAAAACCCTTTAATGCCACTAAATAAGATTGGATGGATTGTCAACATGTACTTATGTAACTACAAGCCCCAGAGATTTAAAGTTTAAACAAGAAGAGGTGTTTACAGATAACTGCTGCTTACTTTGCTTTAAGGAAAATACGTCTATTTATGCTTGTGATATAAGATAATCAATACTAATATGGAAAAAAGATACTAACCCAGCTGTTGTGATGCTGATGGTGATGCTGATGGCAAATCAACACCAAGAAGGTCTTGAAGGAGATCGCCACCAGAGGAGCCAGGTGCAGGAACATCATCTGAGCTTAAATCAAGCAGATCAACAAGAGGGGCCACAGAAGGCTTGGCAACTCCATTTGGAATATTAACTGAAGGTCCTGTAGGAGTTGAAGCTGCTCCTGGCATAGAACCAGTTTTCCTACCAATGAAAGTTGCCTCATCTAAAACTGGCATCCTTTCTACAAGTGCAGAACTGCATCATATAATATTAAACCCTCCTGTAAGAATGAACTAGAAATTCAAGTTTTTGATAACATAAACTAGATAATCGGTTAAGCTCACCTAATATTTTGATGATTTGCAAGAATTTTATTGAATTCTACAGATCTTTGCTGCAATTCAAGCATCAGGTTTCCTTTATACTGAATGATTATATTCCTGATCCTCCTGTATAAATTATTCAAAACAGGATCATCCTTTTTCATCGAGAAAAAGAAAATCATACTTACGCATCAAACGTACAAACATAATTGAAATTAACGTTGTATGTGTGTACAAACATACAGTGGGACATGAGTCAAAAGATCTTGTGATGGAGATGAAATACATACAAAAAGGGGCCAAGTTTTATAATAACTTGAATCTAGTGGTTCTTAACTAGAAAATTATGTTCCTCAAGAGAAAAGGCAGGAAAACTAGTAAAAAACAATGAAAGGTATAGTGTAATTAACAATTTTTTTACCAATGAAGTTAACCAAAATTCAGTAAACTACAACATACTCTGAACAAGATGAAAAACGAGAACTAAGTTTCAACAGGGCAATCAAAGCCATTGCTTTTGTGGTAAGATCTGATGCATGTCGTTTTATGACCATCTCTAGAATATCCACAGCATCTGATTCAGTCACCTGCTTGCGAAGAGAAAGTTAATATTGTAAAGGGAAAAATAACAAGCCTCTGTGTGGGTGTTTTTATTTATATTTATATTTATATTTTTTGAGAAAGGAAGAAATGAAATTTAAGTTTTTTTTTTTTTTATAACAAGGCATTTCAATGAGCTTGCATACAAAAGCATGCGATACTAAAAGCTTCAGTAGTTAGAAGACCAATTTCTGCTCAATTGTACTACATCTATGATTTCAGGCTTTCACCAAGAACATATCACGCCCACTGGCTGGGAAAAAGAAACACACTAATGCCCAGATTTTTTCAACTCATGAACTACTGCTTGTTTTCAAGTGATTATCATTTTCAGGCAACATGACGAAATAGATACAACACAAAGCTTATGAAGAAAATATCAAGCAGAAAACATAGACTAACCATTATTGGATCTTCTATGTCAAGCATCCCAACATTCTTAACTAAAATATCTCCATATTCTCCAATGCACCACACTGCAACTCGAACAAGACTTTCCTATGAAAGTAATAGACAGTGCTATAATTATTGAGCGCATTAAGAAATAATTAACTGTATACGTAGATTTGGTAGGAGTATAAATAAGCACCTGTTCAGCGGAAGTTTGCAATGCTCTGTAGAATGCTCTTACTGTGTAGCCATGAAGGTCATAAGCATTGCTTACCACAACAATTAATGCATGCCATACTTCATCTTTTACAAAGTTTCCAGCCTACTAACATAGCATAACAATCAATACTTGCACTCAATATATGATTAACATAGCTCAATATGGGTTGCATAATACGCATGCATCAAAACAGCAGTCTCAATCCACAGTCAGTACTGATAATTTGCAACTAATTCATAGAAGTAGCATGAGTCTTGTGCTAACACAGAATAAAAAAATAACATTGCCATATATATTCAGTAATGAGATTTCATGTTTGGACAAACAAGTCATCAAATGATGAAATACTTTATGTGAATGCAAAAATATAATAAGCTGTCATAGCAATAATTTTTCTTCGAATGAAAGTGAAGACATTTTGAGAAGCAACAGAGTTTTCATAAAAGAAATTCTGAAATAAGGATTAACCTAAATATTAGCAAGATCAAGATATTTCTTTGTTTCAATTTTCAAACTCTCAATCACCTACAAAAGGTTGTGCGTAGATTTATACCTCAGAGAGAACCTTGAGCATGATATCAATGTACCAGATCTTCTCTGGAGAAAACCTAAATCCCAATCAACCAAATACATTATGTGCAGCTTAAATAAACTTCATAGGTCATAATTCTGAACCAACAATAGTAACGGAAAACAGGGCAAAGCCCATGTGAAATGGAATTTTAGAGCAAAGAAAAGACTGCATTGTCAAAAAAAGATTGAAGATTGATGCAGAGAAGATAAAAGTGGAATTCTGGCACCTACTTCCCATCAGGAAAAATGAAAATAAAAAAAAATAATTCGAAATGATCAAAATATTCATGCAACCTAAAGAGGATGCCATTCAAAACCTGTATGGCTTACTTGGCAACTATAGAGCAAATTTTGGCAGTAAGGTCAGGCCTGAATTCTTGATCACTGACTTCCAGATAATCAATTAGCTCTTTTGTTAAGGGCTTCACATTACTTTCATTCACCAAAACGTAGACAAGTTCAAGAGCTCTTTTCTGAATTGAAGCATCTGAATCCTGAAACAAATGTGAAGTCAATAGCTTTTCAATCTGTAAAAGAAATCCATTGAATTTTTAATTATATGCTAAACAGATTACAAGGCCATTCAACTAATACCTTTACACATTCCAGAATAGTTGCTCGATGCCTCTGCACTGCCTGAGCATCAGCTGTTACAGCCTTCATCAGCATGTTTAATGCCACATACCTGAAGAATGGTAGGAAAAAGTTAATTCACTCAATAATGGAGGGTAGCAAGTAAACAGAATAAGGTATGAAATGATCTATAAGGCCCAGAGCACTCAAGAAAGATGAGACATTTAGAAAGCAGAAAGAAAATATAAAAATAACATGGATTTAGCTAATCAAGACGTCAACACAGGGAGTCAAGAATAACAGGTTGGTTTAGATTCTATATTGAAAAATCCCATATGCAAGATATACAAGAAGTAAATCAACTAGGACTGAAGGTGGTTACAAAAAGCTTCCCCTGAAAAGTAATTTTTTTAAAATATATATGTGCCAACTTAAAATGCTGCAAGTTTGCTACACAAAAAGAATATATTCAAGTTCCAAGGTCGCCAAAGAATTTATTATGCACAAGCTAAGTGATAAAAGGACACGAGAACTCTTGAGATTTTCACCTCATGATTTTGGCACAAAATGAGAATCTTATTTCAATGAAGACAAACAAAATAAACACTGGTTAGGGAAGAAGCGAAGTTTGCATTTCCCACATAGATTGCTTCTTGCAAACATGACTCTTGCGAGAGAAACTTTTGCAACATTACAATTCTCACAATACATCCAAAGACACTGAGACCCCCCATCTTATGAACAGTAAAGGCTAAGTCTTTGACGCTGTAAAAAGCGCTAAATTATATTGTATAAGCTACTTGTCATACCTTTTGTACTATAATGCATCTGTTTCACTCACAAATTAGATTGCATAACAAAATACTATCATGTGTTTGTATATGAATAATAGAAGCTGAATAGGAAGGTGAAAAAATAACTAACTGGACAGATATGTCATTAGATATGAAAGTAAATATTCCATTTTTGTGGCGGAGCAGTTGCAATAGTAATAATAGTGGTGGAGGAAAATGGCAGCAGTGATGACAGTTGTTCTGGCAGTAGAAGCGAATAAAGTAAAACAGTAACATCTCATTCACAAAAAGCCATTACACCCTTCAATTCATTACTCTAGTAAAGGTGCTTATTTTTTTTGTTTTTCCTTTCACTTTTATAAAAGACATTTTGCTTAGCATACATTATAACTAACTGAATTGGTGTTTGTTGCTTTCTAAAGATATGACAAATTATTGAGAAAAGGAAAATAGCAATGTCCAAAACACACCTAATATTGTTGTCACGGTTTGATAAGAATCTTCCAAGGATATTGATGGCGAGCACACGCAGGCCACCACTATCTTCAACACTCATGATTGTTTGAACACATTCGTATAAAATGGCATTTCCTGCAACTTTATTTGACTCAGTCTTGGTAGCCACCTAGGAATAAGATCATCAAGTTCAAAAACTATCAAAACTCAAACTCATTATCACCATAACATGCAACCATTAATAGGAAAATCAAAAACCAGAGTCTAGAAATAGAGAATTAACAAATGATCAGAATATTTACTGCTTCAACATTTCCCAAAAAAAAAAAAAAACACTTGGCTCGGACCAATGAAAGGTTTGAGGTTTGAGGCTTTGAACAACAGAAAATCAAGCATACAAAATTACAGTAGGGATATTTCACTAGTTCATGCCTTGGATAAAATATCATTTATAAGATTAGAAAGAGTTAACAAAGAGAAGCCATCCCTTCTCCTTGCAGCAAAACAGGTCAAAGATTTTGATTTACTTCTTCTAGAAAAAGGGGTTCAGTTGGAAGTACAACAGCTTTGAAGACAATAGAAAATTCAAGTTCTCCATAGATCAGTACCACACAAACATGACAAAATCCTAGTAGTATTTCCTGCCACACAAATTTCCTTCGATGAATTTTTCTATCATTTATTAACCTATCCACAATAGTTTGGTTTGGCATGTGAAAAGAAAATGTGATAATCAAATGTAAGCAAGTGGAAAGGATATCCTAACCGCAGGTATAGTTTTCTAAAAACAGAGTTAACAACAGAATCAGGCAGAAATGCCAACTTATCCAATCACTGCAGCATGAAGAATATAACAAATTTAATACCAAAAAATGACCATCAACACACAGCTGACCTGTGCAAGTATGTCATTCATCAAGTCACTAGCATCAGCATCGCCTTCACCCAGTACTCGCAAAAGCTTAAGCAATCTAATATGGAGGAAAGGATCAGTGATGCCAGCAATGTCATACTCTGGTGCATAAGGACTGTTAACTAGGTCCTTGAGACTTCTGACCACACCCTCTGTGCATTTCTACCATAAATGAAAACTTTTATTATAACTAAAAGATTGCACAATCAGGGATGAATTTCTGTAAGAATCACCCAAAAAAAAAAACTAAGTAAAATACTAAAAATCAGCACATATGGGCCTTGCTTCAAGGCCCTTAAATACAAGAAATTACAGAAAGTCCCTGCCTGTAATATTTGTTATCTAGTCCATGGTTTATGCACACAATAATAGTAGCCCATGAACACAGCTCATGCCTTATTTCTTTCTGTTTAACAAGAAAAAGAATACTAAAATATTACAATTTTGCACGATATTCACTCATACCTAAATCAAGGATTATATTCAAATAAATATTAGATTACATTAAGCAAGTAAATGAATTTTTTTGGTGATTCTTAAGCCCATTTTAAATAAGTATACTTCAATAAATATCATTAGCGTTTAGCTGGTGCAAAAGATTACAATTACAAGTCTATAGGAAGCATAATTACCAAAAAGATGTCAAATTACCATTCTAAAGTATTCAAGGGCTTCTGCGCTAACTCTACACAGTTCTGTACAGAGCTGAACCCCAGTGATCAAAACTCCATGATGCTTCTCCCTAAGTAACGCAGCAGCAGAATTGATAAAATTTTCTGCCAAGTCTGGAACCTTCTTTACGATTCTTATTGCGCACAATGCTGCCTACAATCAATCAAAGTAAAGTCAATTCATCAGAATGACCAATGACTACCAAAGAAGTTAAATATGATAGGCTTAGCTTCAACTTCAAAATTACAATAGCTATAGCTATCATTCTTAGCTGGGATAGGGGACCAACAAAGACTGACAACTTAATGTAGAATGACTAACTTGTTTGAGATTGCATACTTTAAAGAACATCAGAAAGCAAACTTCCACATAAAAAAGAATCACATCTTATATGAATCGAAATGATCAAGCATTCATGGCTGCTTCTCCCATTACCTTAAGTAGATAGCAAATAGTTACTGTCATTTAGAGGGGAATATTGAGGCCATAGAAGCATTCATGGCCACTTCTCCTCCCATTAAATATACATCACTAGATGATAAAAATCCAATATATGCATCAAATTTTCCAAAACTTTAAGATTCAAAAAGTCCAAGGAAGGGACATGTAATAAAAAGTCACCTTTTTCCGGACATTTGGGTCTCGAAATTGCAGCAACCTTTCAACCTCTGGTGCAAGATCACGAGCCATTTCTGCTGAACAAATGTTTCCTAAAGCACAAAGCGCAAGTCCAACAATATACTGATTTGCGTGATTAAGATCTCTGAGACTAAGTTAAGTTTGTCTCAGAACATTTAGATTTTTTCTCTCTCATAATGTTTCAGTAGAACATCAAAAACACTAACTTTGTAAATTAGAATCCAAAAATGGGGACATATAGAAACAAACAAATTGAAATCGGATACTGTTTCAAGGAGTTTGTGACCAACATCAGAACCTCTTGTCTTTCATCAAGAAGCAACATAAGGCCAAGATAACCTATTCTCTTCTCTGGAAAGCCGGGAGAAGCAATTAACTTGAGGCATTCCATTTGACCAAAATGTGTTGGGTAGCCAAGCATGTGTATGAACATTAGCTTAGCCAGATTCCGATGCCTATAGTCCTGGTCATTTTCATCAATCGCAGCACGAATAGCAGCACACTCTTTTCTCACAACAGCACGTTCTTCTGCTGCTGTTTTGCAGGTACGTATAGCCCGAATCATGTCCCTACAAATGGGAATATAAATTACTTTGTTCAAATATTGTAGTAGTATTTAAAAACAGAGAAGAAATTGACAATACAACGTGAAATTCTATACAGAAACAACCACCAATATGTTATGTAATTATTTGATTTTGCAACAAAAGAATACATTGAATTTTAGAGTCAACACCCAAAAAAACCCCTTAGACAAAGACCCACATGTATTCTATGATATTTTTAAAAAAAAGTACACATGTAAACAAGGAACATAACAAATTCTCAAGTCAATGAATGTGCAAGAGTTGTCAATCGCATAAGAGTTTATCAGGCAAAAGCTAGTAGAGATTCTACAGAATTTAATGAAAAAAGAACCTCCACTATATGTAACGGCAAAACTAAGCCTATTGAAAAGCTTATAAGTTATAATATTGTTGTTATTGTCTCTGTACATTCATAAAGGAAACTCCATTAAACAGATAATAAGAACTGAATAACAACACAGTGATTTCATACATAAAATCCTCTCCATCTTGTTTGCATTAATTAACAAGACGAATACACTAGATCCATTTAGCTTATACAGGCCAAATACTGCTTCGTCTCATAATTATGAGTTGTGCATTCTTATAACCCCGAACCTTGCTAATGCTTTACATTGTTCAGTTGCTTGAAATATTGAAACTATATTTCTGTAATAGCAGTTAAGGACTTCAGGTGAACACAGGATTTGGTTCCCAATAAATGGAGTTACTTTTGCTGCTTAGTTTCGTTGGTTTTAAAAGCAGTAACAATGGAAAGAAACTTCAAAGGCGTACAGGTGGTACTGTAATTTGTTGTGTTGGTTAGAGAGGACATAGAGAGCAAATCCTGTTTCCCTTGTGTATTTATGTATTTAAATCGTTATCTTGGCCACAATAAGTGATCTTTTTTTTTTTGCCACTTTTATAGGCTACCAGCCTACCATATGCATAGAAATTAGGAGCCATCCAATCACTGGGTTAACAGAACAAGAAAAATTAAAGTAAGGTCAACATTTCAAAATCCAGTTTCTCAATATATTTACTTTCCTCTCTGATCAATTTTTATTTCTGTCCCCCCTTGAGAAAATGGAGCTGCAGAGGTACAGTGATTGATCGCTATTTGACTTGGACAAGACTGCCATGTGATCAAATCCAGCTTCGCCAAGTTAAAGGAAAAATCTTATGCGTGTAGAATTAATCGATAAATTTAAACGTGCACCAAATACTGTAGGTCATCCCTAGCTCATCCAGAAAGCAGCTATGATATAAATTCTTGACAAAGAGTCAACGATCATTAATTCCCCCCCCCCCCAAAAAAAAAAAAAACCAAAAACCACAAACCAAGCCAGCCATTGAATCCTATTTCACGGCAAGCCACAATCTTCTATAACTAAAACAAAGATCGATAAAATTGAAAATGCATAGATACACCGCAGTTTGCTTGTACGTATTTGTCCGAGGTGATACAATATAAAGAGCGGGAACAGTCAATCCGATTGGGAAAAAAAAAATATTTAAAGCTGGGTGTTCAAGATTTTGGGACAGTCAGTCGATAATTATCATCAACACATTGCATGCTCTCGTTTAAGACTAGGCGGGTTACAGTCCTTGCTCATGATTCAAAAAAACGGAAACAGCAGGATCCATTGCTCACCTCAAGCGCGTCCCTGAAGAGAAGGGATTCATAATTGTGTCTGAGAAAGTTCAGTCTGATCCAATCGACAACAGTCAAATTATCAAATCGAACGCGCGATCAATCACGAACCACCTTAGCTGACAATCATAAATTTGTCGTTCCAAATATGATGACCGCGGTCCAATTGCTTTTAGCGATGAATAACAGCGGGAGAAGTAGAGTTGAGCAGATGGTAATAGAGATTTGGATCTGAAATGGAGGGAAGTGTGTAAGTATTACGAGTCTGTAAATTTCAGGGACAGAGTCCTTTCCTTCTCCCTCCTCCTCCTCCTCCTTCATTCAACGAACGAACGCTCGCGTTTTGTGTCTGCTGTTTGTGAGTCTCAATTCTCTTTTTTTTTTTTTTGGCCAAAAATCTCAATTGCTGAAATGAAATGACACAAATTCTCAAAAAGGAAGTGAGATAGCATGACAAGTTGTCACATAGAATTGTCCGTTCAGCTGCCTTTTTACCAAATTCCTATTGGTCTGTGATAGCTCTTTTCCTCACCCTGTGAAAAATGGAAGGATCATTTTTTTCTTAGAAAAATTAATCAAAATTATTATCTACTTCAATGGGTTAATGTATAATTTTTGTTTTAAGCGTGTGTTTGGTATGAGAGATTTGGGAGGGAAGGGAGAGAAGAAGGGGGATTTTAATCATTTCTTTTTGTTTGGCAACACATAAATTTTAGGATTTGGAGGAAAAGGACAATATTTTGTCATCTTATGATTATTATGTTCATATTTTGTCATGTTGTGATCATTATGTCCATATTTTGTCATGTTGTGACCATTATGTCCATATCTTAAATAAAATAAGAGTAAACTTGTCCATATTAAAATATTTTTCCTTCCCCTCCCCTCTTTTTTTATAAATCCAAACAAGATAATATTAAAATTCTTCCACTCTCCTCCCCTTTCCTTCCCTCTATTAAAATCTCTCCCCTCCCCTTCCTCTCATTGAGCCAAACATACCCTAAGGGTGGGTTTGCTATAAGAGATTTGGAGGGGAGGATAAGGAGAGAGAGATTTTAATCATATCCCCTTACTTGGCAACACACAAATTTTAGGAGTCCTTTCCTCAACCTCCTCTCCAAAATTAGGAGGATTTGAAGAGAAAAGACAATATTTTGTCATGTTAGAACCATTATACTCATATTTATTTTTTAATATCTCTATACTACCCTAAATCCTTTTCTTCTTGTCTCCAGATGCTGCTTTCTTCTTTACATGACCAAATATTTCATTCAAAGATGGGATCCAATACAAGTTGTGGTTGAACATTACTTCAGCTTTCTCTTCAATAATACTTCACGCTCTGTGGTATATTAGAATTTTGGTATAAATATTACTCAATATATTAAATGTTATTTACAATTCTATTTTATTAAACATTTTATAAAATTTAAAAAAATAATCTCAAACAAAATAAGGATAAAATTGTCCATGTTAAAATATTTTTTCCTCCACTTTCCTCATGAACCAAACAAAGTAATATTAAAACTCCTTCCCTCCCCTTTCTTTTTATAAATCCAAATAAGGTAATAATAAAACCATTCTACTCTCCTCCCCTCCTCTTCTCTCTATTAAAATCCCTTCCCTTTCCTTCTTTTTATTGAGTCAAACATACCCTTAAAAGTTTTTGTTCATGAAGTGTGAGTATCAGAATTTCCTTTTAACATCGCTTTGAAAGTGTTTAGAGAGAAGCAATATTATCCCTTATCTGATCATTAAAAATAGTTAAGGTTATTTTACCCATTTCTTAACACTTGCAAATGATATTAATTTAAGAAAATTTTCAAATATATATGGTTTCTATACAAAAAATTTCAAAGCAAAATTAGATTTTAACTAATTTATTTTGTTTGAATTTGATCCTATAATTTGAAGTTATAGATGTTTATATTTGAGTGCAAAAACAATTATTTAATTTATATGTTATAGAATCTCTTTGTTTCATTACATTTTTGTAAATGAAATTCTATAAAATCTGCAAATTAAAATTAATAGATCAAATAATAAGGGTCTAATTTAAATAAAATAAATGATAAGAACAATTTAAAATTGATTTAAATTATAAGAACTTGCTATTTTTTTTAACCAACAATTCAAGGATAAATATTTTTCAGGAAAAAAATTGGTAAGCTGTACTTAGTCAATTTGAAGTCTGCGTTCCTCTCATTGACGCCTCTCATTATTATTTGATGAGGCTCAAAACTTAAAAAAAAAAAACAGAGAGAACTACAGTGATGTATTAAGATAAAAATAATTATTGGTAAGTTTTAATAACAAACAAGTTGTCATTTACTATCTTAAAATTTGTCATTACAGACTGTTCTATTTTCATTGAAACTTTTTAGTAATTATATTTCTTATTTGCGACTTAATTCTCTGAAAACTAAATTTAAGTAAGAAAAATATTTTAAAAAATTAAAATTTTCTAAACTATTTTCAAAGATAAATTCATTTTATCCAAGCCGTCTCTACCGTATACTACTCCGTCCTTTAATATAAGATTCAATTTTGAATGGGTTTGTTTTTTTTTATAAAATTATCTTTGAGTTGATCTGAGCATTTAATGCATTATTATCTATTTTATCCCTAGTTTAATACATTTAATACATTTTCTTTTTTCACTTATCTCACCGTTATTCTCTCATATTTACCCATTTATATATAAGGGTGTATTTGAAAAAAAAATTATATTTGCTACATATTAATTGTTTTTAACTAATTTTAACTGTTTTCTTAAATCGTGTGATTCGACTAAAAAGATCTTATAAAAAGAGACGGAGGGAGTAATTGACCTATTCTTTTTTACTTGCATCTTTTTGGCTACTTATTCTTTGTTCTTAACTTCTTGCATAAACCCAACTTTATATTACAAGGATGCGTCATCCGCCATTAGTAATCATCATTAATACCATGAATGCCAAGCTACCAATATCAAATACTACCTTCGGTCTTTAATATAAGAGCTCGATTAATTCTTATTTTAGTCCTAAATAAAAAACCCTAATCCACTATGTTTCTTCTTTTTTTTTTTTTTCAGGATAGTCCTTATAATAATAATAGTTCTAACCAATATACTTGATTAGTAAGAACATTTTAGGAAAAACAACACATTTATTATAAATAACTAACTTAACTAATTTTCTTAATCTACTCAAATTAATCAAATAACTTTTATATTAAGGACTAGAGGTAGTATAAAGTAAATAAAAGTGTGATTTTGCTCTTTTAACTTTATATAAAATTATGCTTTAATCGTTTAATTTGATGAAATGTATTTTCAATAATCTAATTCTAACACCATTTCAGTAGTTTCATTAACAAAAAATGCTAACATGAAAATTTTAAATGTTGACAACACATTTTTAAATGTTGGCATGCTAAATTCATTTTTTAAAAATATAACAAAAATTAGCACAAAAAATAATTATTTTAAGACTAGCAATGACAGAGTTTAAAGATTAAAAAATACTTTATAAAATTAGAAAACTATATTAAAATTAAAACTTTGGGTAAAGTTAAAAAAATAAAGTACAGTTTTTCGCGCGTAAAATATACAAAGAGCCATGCTTCTTCTAATATAGGAAAGCACATATAATCATATAATCTGAATTCTAAACAGTGAATGGCCTAAATTAAGCGCAATAATCAAACAACCACACAAGGTTGGGAATGTGAGCCCCTTGTATTGTAGTGGACGGAAAAGGAAAAATAGGCCTAGTTGAGCTAACCTAGAATTTTCCCCAATCAAGATGGGCTAGGGGCCTAATTGATAAAGATTCCCTAAACAAGTTATTTATTTATTTCCACACACACACACACTCATTATATAACATAATCTTTTCTTTTTTTTTGGACTCAACATTATATAACATAATCAAATTTGGAGAAAACATACACGTCTGAGAAACGAATCCACAATTACAAACTTAATTGATAAATTGATATAAAATAATTTCACAACATAGACACTAAACTATTTTAAATAATTGGTAAAAGGCCTAGCCAAGCAAGTTTTTTTGTTCAGTCCCTTTCATTAAACCAAGGAATATTACATGCCAAAAATATTTTCAAAGTAAATTCTTCTTCAACCTGGAATAACTCAGTGCCCCATCAATGCTATATCAAGTAACATGTTGGCCAAAAAAGATTTTAAAAAAAATATATTAATTCCATTTATTCACGTGAACTACTTCTATAAGGATTAAATTACATCAAATTAAAATTTTAAGGACTACAAAAATTATCTAAATTTTTTTTGCCAAACTTGAGTTTTAGAATGCGGGAATGATGTGGGGAAAAAAGCATTAAATCACTGTTGCGAGCAGATCTTAAACCAGACTGCCACTATGTATTAGAAGATATTATACTGTAGCTATACAGCTTGTTGGAGCCTGTAAGCAACCAAAAAAAAAAACAGACCGATACCCGAATTCGCTGCAGGCATCAATATGGTCTAATAATCTAAAACCCCAGTTAGTGGCCCCAGCAAGTACAGCAATTGAAGGAATCATGTACAAGAGAAGAATTTCCTGAACCAGGACCAAGAGAAATTTGTGTCCAACAAAGCATGTAAACCCGGTTTTGACCTCAAACCTGGAAGGATCCCCTGTCCAGTTGTGCAAACCGGTTCAGGAGACATGAAAGGATTTGATTTTGTGACAGCAATGTTCCACCACCATCCTTCAGCTTAAGATTGATAACCAAAATCTGATTCTCCAGGTGAAGGATCTCAACAAGTAAACCGCAGCTTTAACGGGTCAATAATTCTGAATTGCATTGTCCAACTCAAACTGTGCTTTCAAAAGACACCTTGAACTGAGGTGGATGCCTTGGCTTTGGACTTGATGCGGCTGCAAGGCCTTTAAGCAATTTTATAACATCAGCAGTATCATCAAGATAATACTTGGCCTTGCTAGGCTTGCTACCAACAGTGCAAGCAAAGACCTCTGGAGCAACTGGTAATCGAGGACAAGCGACTGTCCTTGATATGCTCTCAAACATGTCTTCATCTGACCGGTCATCTCCGATGCACACCACAAAATCTGGCAGATTCCCACCATCTACCAGAGTCGAGAGAACTTTCTCTGCTGCTAAACCCTTGCTTATTCCCTGTAAAGAGCCAAGCAAGATTGTGAGACATTGGTTCTAGCTTTTCAGAATACAGAAGAAATTAAACAGGGTTGGGATTCAAACCTGTGGCTTGACTTCCACGATATGATGGCCCCTCGTAACGACAGCTGGTTCATTAGTAAGCACGCTTTCCAGGTGATCCACCAACTCTTTAGCTTGGCAGGATCCAAAATCGGGGTCTGCATCTTGATGATGCCACACCAAACCACTTTCTTTAGTTTCAATATTAGATCCATCAGTTGCCTCTGTATATGAAGTCATGACGGGCTCTACTATATTTTTCCATTCAAGGTCAGCAGACAAGTGACTGGTTTCCCATTCTGAGTCTCCATTCCACCTGCAGTCCAAAAAGAATACACAATACCAAAATCAATTAGCAAAACCTTGACCTAGGGGAGAATGAAGAGAAAAACTTACAAAATAGAACTTCTGGCGCACCTTAAAAAGTAACCATGTTCAGCCGCTAGTCCCAGCCTCTCGCATGAAGCAAACCACTCACTAAGAGAATCTCTTCCCCTTCCGCTAACAATGAACACACTGTTCTTGGCATCATTGCACAGGGTATTCAACACAGATATGACTTCAGAGCTGGGAGTTTTATTTATAGAAGAGTGTGGTACAACAGTACCATCATAATCAAGAAATATGGCCCTTCTATGAGTTCTTTTATAAGCTGAAACGATATGGTCAATGGACAACCTCCTAAATCCAGGAGAAAGAGAAACAACTCTGAACCCTAGGCCCAGTCCAATTCCCCAGCACCTTTTAGTGTCATGATCTACACATGCCCTCTCTAAATCCTGCATGAAGCTGCGGGCCCAATAAGCCACATCATGAGAACTGACATATCGATAGTGTTTCTCATGCCTCAATTGCTTCTCTGAATCACAGGTTGTAATGGCCGAATACATTGCATCAGCAACTGCATCAACATCCCAGGGATTGACCCTAATTGCTCCACTTAGAGAAGGGGAACAACCAATGAACTCAGAGACCACAAGCATGCTTGTACGAGGGGAATCACTTTTTCTACCCAATGTTTTGTCCAGTCGAGTAGTTCCTTGTCTGCAGACAACATATTTGTATGGGACTAAGTTCATACCATCCCTCACAGCATTGACTATGCAACACTCTGCTACAGCATAATAGGCACTCTTTTCAAAACGAAGAACAGGACGGTCAATGAGAACAACTGGCTGATAATGTCTGGAGCCATATGTACTATTGATCCTTTTGGTGATTAAATTTGTTTCCTTCTTTGCTTCTTGAACATCCTTCCCTGAACCCCTTGCAGGATTTATAATTTGAACTAGTATGACCTTTCCAAGCAAGTCTGGGTTCTGCTGCAGCAGCTGCTCCATAGCTAGAAGTTTCAAATTGATGCCCTTAAAGATATCCATATCATCAACACCAAGAATCATCTTCCTGCCCTTAAACTCTTCCTGAATCTCTTTAATTTTAGCAGATGTCGAAGGAAGATTTAATACAGATTCAAGCCTGCCCATGTGAATGCCAACAGGCAAAATTTTAATATATACAGTGCGGCCAAAGTAATCAAGACCAATATGCCCCCGCTTAGATTCATAGTCCAGACCCAGCATTCTACTGCAGCAAGAGAGGAAGTGGCGAGCATAATCAAATGTATGAAAACCAATTAAGTCTGAATTCAACAGTCCCCTCAGAATTTCATCCCGTACTGGCAGAGTTCTGTAAATTTCAGACGAAGGGAAAGGACTGTGAAGGAAGAATCCAAGTTTAACTCGACTAAATCGCTTCCTAAGAAATGTCGGCAAAACCATCAAGTGATAGTCATGAACCCAAACAAAATCATCATCAGGATTGATTATTTCCATGACCTTGTCTGCAAATATTTTGTTTGCAGAGACATAAGCTTGCCAAAGCATGCGGTCAAAGCGATCACCGTGATCTGGGCACATAGGTAGCATATAATGAAAAAGGGGCCAAAGCTGCTGCTTACAAAATCCAAGATAAAACCTCTTCTGGAGTTCATGTGGTAAAAAGGTAGGCACACAATTGAAATCCTCCAGTAGTTTCTGAGCAACTTCTTCCTGCTCACTGGCATCTATCTCAACTTTCAAAGAACCCACATAGATAACCTCAGTATCAGAAGAAAAACCATCTTTCAATTGTAATAAAATTGAATCCTCATCCAAACTGAAACACCATTTGGCAGATTCTGCATCTCTTTTAGCCTGCAATGGTAGCATGTTTGCCACTATTATTTTCCGCTCCCGACACCCAGAGGAGCTAGCATCTGAATCCGCATCATTATCACCATGACCATCTATGTCAGAAATAATTCCAGGAACTGTCATAACTCTTGGAAGAGCTCTTGGGGTGCGAGGATCATCCAATAAGCCTCCACCAACCAAGTCTAAGAGATTAGCAAATGATCTTGATGCCATCAAGAGTGAAAGGGTAATTGTTTCCTTGATATCCTTCTTTCTTCTATCAACAGAGAAGACACCGTTCTTATTAGGATATTACATATGACAAACAATGGACCATGAAAAAACAAATCAGAGCAATATAGCACTATTGATTAAACGCATGCATATGGAAATTTGTAGATATAATCAACTTTTACTACCACTATGATTCATTTCAGGCATATTCACTAGCTTGGTTCCACACAGGTGCTCGAACATACTCAATGTCAAATTTTTTCCTCCTGTTGATAGAGAGCAAGCAATAGGTAAAAAAAATTTTAAAAAGTCATGAATGAACACAACAATAGATTCTATGAAATTTTTATGGCACTCAATAACTCCCACCTAACATAGAAGGCCTAGTAGATACCCTGCAGAAGAAAAGAGAAAATAAACTTACTTTTGACATAGTAACATCATCACATATTTGCAGGTATTTTATGCAAACCCAATATACAGGCTCTATTTCCCACTTATCACAATTCACAGACACTGTTATGCATACATACTCTAATGCCTCTCTTTTGTTGCATAGATATGAAAGTTCAAAGGAGGTATTGAAAAACACTTACATAAACTCTGAGATTGCTTTGAATGCAATGCTCTTGCTGAACTAGCCAAGCTCAAAGCTGTGCGAGAGATCAAAACCCCTACGATCTAAAAACTATGCCATTTTTGTCTAAAAACATGTGATAATCTGAGTCAAGCATAACAGTCCAAACCACTAGTCGAAATTGGGGGAAGAGTAGAAATTGCAAGGAAAGTCGTTTTGCATGATAAATAGTATTTCCTCGGTGTTTTAAAGCGAAACATTGATGCTCAAGGTATTTTTCGGTAAAAGTATGTTTCAAAATACAAAGAGAGCAATGTCATCGCCAGACGAGATTAAATCATTACCTTGAGCATGAAAACCCAAGGCAAATCAATTAATCTCAGTCAATCAAATTTCCTTGTTCAACTTTTTCAAGGCATGACATCCTCCTGATCCTAGACCTTAGTTGTATATACTCAGGAAGAGTTTCCCGCAGAACGTTTCCGATCGAAACACATCAATGGGAAGTCCAGTAAACACCAGTACCACAAAAGCCAAAGAAGTACGGAAGAAACTATGCTTAGCATATTTTTTAAAATAAAATAATAAATCAATCCACTATGATAACCAAGAAATAGAGACATCAGATTAAAGCCATTAGATCTCCCAAGACGAACAGAATCCAAGGTATCAGAAAACACAATTTGCGTTGGAAATCATAACCTCTGCAGATTCAAGCTACCATAAGGTTAGCAAACTTCAACGAACGCTCAGAGTCACGAAAATGAAAAAATCAAACCGAGCCGTAAACCAAAAAAGAAAACACATAAATGAGTTCTAAAAATCGCAAATCACAATCGAAGACGGATTGGCTGCCATAAAACTTCGTAACAGAGAATAAGAACACAAAATAAATAAATAAATCAGCAGAATATAACAGAAACCATAAAAATCCCAGGAGAAAAACAACAACAATTCAAGCTGTGATCAGAGACCCAACAAAGAAAAACACAAACTTGACAAGTCAAAGAGCTCCGAGGCTCACCTTACTGGCAATGAAGAGGATTAGCAAAGTGAGAAAACTCCTGGGTCTTAAGCTGAAGTGATGAGAGAGAAATGGGGCAAAGAAAATGGAGGCTACGTTGGATAGAGAGAGAGAAAGAAATGGGGGAGAAAATCAAAGAACGAGCGAGAAAGTTTGGGAGAATAAGCAAAGCCAGAATGCCTACAACGAGATTTTTATATCTCGGGGTGATGGGGGAATAGAAATAATATAATTTTTCGCGAAAAAAAAAAAAAAAATTCCCGTCTGCCGAGCAAAATTGGATAGAATCAAGGAATAGAAATGGATAGACTTGGACTCTGCTTATCTGTTTCGCTTTATTGCAGAGTGACTCTTTTTATAACCAGGTGTTTGGTTCTGCGTGCCTTTCGTGTATCAACCTCCAGTGAATTGACTAATTTACCCCTTTCTCTTTCTTGCTTTAATTGGAATTAGAATAACACCCTTGCATTAATTTAATCTTTTTCCCACATGGAACATTAATTTAATTTTGAAGAACACAGGGTTTAATGAATATACATTGAATTTGATTTGAATCATGTTTCCTATAATAAAAGTAATAAATAGACGGATTGTTGGGAAAAAAATAGTAATAGTTAAAAAGATTTGCCTCCAATGATTTTTTTAAAATATACTTAATGATTAATATTGATGATATCACAATTTTTTTGCCACCTATGATATTACAATTTACCAAGAATAGTTAAGTGGTTAGAGCTATAGATGGCGGGAAAAAAAAAGATTAGTGCAATAATTTGCATTTGCAATATTTAACTAAAAATTATGATTTTTGAATTAATATTGTTTTTTAATTTTAATTGATGGAATCCTTATATTTTTATCATGTATGATGGTACTAAATACTTAAAAATATAAATATAGAGGAAATATTTTTAAAGGATCAATTGTATACAAAAAAATTACTTACATTGAATTTTTTATATCTATTATGTTAAATTCACTAATAACAAACAGCTATATATCCTATTTTTAATATGGGTTTATAATCAAATGATAATATTTTAAAGTATAAAACAAAATAAGTGAATTTGACATAGAGGATATAAAAAACTTGATCTAAGTATTTTTCTAAAATAAACTATGCATATTTTTCAATATATTAATAAAGAATTTGAGGGATGTTCCACGCCATTTATGAGAGATGCACATGGTGTATTTTGTTATAATTTTTTTACCCGAGTATTACATATTTGTCTAATATTACATGTAACAACTAAATAACCAATTTATAAATATTAAGAAAATTATTTAAAATTTTACATTTTAATATCTATAATATTCATAATCTTCTGCATACAGATTATTAAGCTCTAAAATAATATTTGAATATCAATATTCCAAATATTATTTATGGGTTTTTAATTGAATTAAATTTTCTATTGTGCATAATGTGCCATGTGCAGCATTTTCACATTATATCCTTCACGAGAAGGAGTAGCAATTGGGCCATAAGTATAAAAAAAAACAAAACACATGGAAATAAAGAACACTTTTTATCCTTCCCCACAAAAAAATGAATAAACAAAACCTATTTTAATTAAAAATTAAAAAAGTTGAGATCTGAATGATCACGACAGCCTCTTTAGATAATTGTTTATTCGTGCATATCTATTTGATTAAATTATTTTATTTTAATGAAAGACGTTCATGTCAATTACAAAATTCCATGCTTCATCATTTAAGTGCGTTCTGGTCTGCAAGAATTTTTCTAATACTTTCTTGTATCTTAATGCAAGTACAGTTCATTTCACCAGAACACCTCCTATTTTTCTGACAGATACCACGAATTTTAATTTTAACTCTGCTTATATTATATAAAAATCCCCTAAACTTCATGTTATATGTATAAATAACATTCATAACTTTTGAAACTCTACCATAAACCTCGCTAAACTTCTACATTTATCCAAATAACTTTCATGCTATCAGTTAATACTAGTAGTTATGTTCGTTATTTATTTGCAAGTAGACTAAACTTTAAGAAATTTATATGCATTTAACTTAAAATTTGAAGTTTTATACGCATAAAAAAAATAAAGTATATACTATATAGGGTATAAAATTAATAGTTTGCATTTGTATAAGCGTGAAAATTTAAGAGATTGTTTTAAGAGCTAAGGTATAGATCTACCCATAAAATATTATCTCACGTCCACTAAACATAATATTTAGATATGAATGAATAAGTAAAGTTCAGTAATTTACAATCAAAGTTTGCTGATTCACAATCCAAGTTTGACAATTTACAAAAGACATAAACATGATAAGAAATACAAGAGAATTCATAACTCCCAAACATAAGTGTTAATATTTCTTGTAAATCGCTAAATTTTTATTGTCAATCATCGAATCTTACTCGTTCATTCACATTTAGAAACTTTTATTTGTTTTGTCATGTATATTTTTCTTTGCATACTAAGTAGACTAATTAGCTTAGTGATCATGTTTCTTTTGATGTACTAAATAGTTATGGGTTAAAACTCTCCTTGGCCATATAAAGTGATTAAGGAAAGGACAAGTTTGGCAACAAGGAGATGCAACCACTGCATCATGCAGAAGACTCCACAATGGCGGATGAGGTTGTTGGGAGTGAAAATTTTGTGCAATGTGGGTGGCAACTGCTTGCTAAATGGCCAACATTAATTAGCTTAACAGTCGTGGCATTTCTCACCATTGATGAACATTTGTGTGTATTTTTATACAATTTTCTTAATTGACATGTTTGCTAACGATTAATATTAATTGTCTTAATAGCCGTAAAATTATACTCCATTTAGAAATATTCATTATATTTTTGCACTCAAAAAAATATTGTGGTGTTTGATGGGTATGGGAAGTGCTTATACGTAGATTTACCTTAACCTTCATTTTAAAAGGTTTAAATAATTTAACTTTTAATTAATTAATAAAATATAGAACATTATCCACCATTGGCCTGTTCAATTTAATTGTTTCTACTTTTTTTTTATTGTCCCCCATGTGTTCCTCCATTAATTATTACTTTTTTCTGTTTTAAATATAAGACATGTTTTATAGTATAATTTACACTATAAAATAGGTCTTATATGTGATACCGGAGAGAGTATTATTTATCATGTTTAAATAATTGCAAACATACTGGAGTCAAATTCATCGAACCCCTCTTTCTTTTTTTTGCACAACAAGTTCATCAAACCTCGAAGCAGCGGCTGCTTCTCATGGAGTTTTCTTCTTTAATTTAATTAACAGGATTCTCAGCCCATACCAACACTCTATCTTTTAAATATGCATAAATTAATTAGAATTTAGTAACAATTTAATTAACACTATTACTTTATTTGATTTCAAAATTTATGAAGATATTATTTAAATAGAAGCCAATATTTTAGTCAAATTTTTTATATTCATTATTTCGAATTCTCCAATCATGAATACTACCTCCAATCATTGGGACCGGAGGTAGTATAAGAAATTAAGCTTGCTATAAGCATTATCTTTTTAAATATTATAAATTTTTAGTTAAAAATTTACAAAATATTACATATATGGGACATTAGTGTAATTTACACTTTCTTATAAATAATAAAAATCTAAATTTTTTAAATTAGCTTTTGGGTTGGACCCAAAAGCCCAATGTGATATCAGAGTCATAGTTGTGAGGGAGAGTGAAAAGCAGTGGGATGATAAGTCCCATATCGCCTGAAGTCCTGACACCCACATGGCTTAAATATCCTTTAGTTGCCTTCTACTCATGAGCTAGTTTTTGGGTTGGACTCAAGAGTCTAAGATAGTATCAGAGTCATAGTTGCGGGGGAGAGTAAAGAGTGATGGAATGATAAGTCCCACATCAAAAATTAGAATATGTACTTGTTATTAAATAAAAATCGATAATAAATAAAAAAATGCACAAAAAAGACTTTAAAAATTAAAAAAATTACATATAGGAACCCCTTCAAAAAATTATTGTCATTTGCTTATCAATTGTTATTAAAACCAATACTAATATAGCAACGGGTCCTGTATACAATTTTTCTATTTCTAAGATTTTTTTTTGGCTATTTTCCTAATAGATAACTTGGTGAAACTTAACCATGAATAAACCTATCAATTGATAATTGATGATTTGATAATAAAACTATCACCTTTCAACAATATCAATAGATTCATAAAAATATAAAAAAGTCATATTATTTATAACTTAGTTCAATTTTCATGTAAACAAGCAAATCTTGTTGTTGCTTAATAAACATGTTAACTTATTAAACACATAAGAGAATGATGCTTTAGGATCAACAAAATAAAAATAAAATATAAAACCCAACCCAATCAATCTTATTTGAAACTTTTGATGGGGCGCTGCTATGTTATTTTTTTAAAAAAAATTAATTACCTATAACATCAATCTTTTTTCATTGATAAGCAATGTATCATCTATCTAAATATAATTTAAGGGGAAAAAAGAAACACATAGAAAGCTTCAAGTTTGGTGAATCACTCACTTAAAAAAGTTATTAAATTTGAACATATAATATCAATCAACTATTAAATATGTACTAGTATTATATATTAAAAAAATTGTTCCAATCTTCCATTCCCCCAAACAAAAAATGCTAAGCGATCTCATGCATCATTACATTTAGTTTTAACTATTTTTTTAATCGATGGAATCTACAAAGAGAATCTCCCATTGAATGATTGATCACCTAACAAAAGCTCTAATTTGGATTTTTTTTTACTAATGACACCATCATCAACCAAGTGGCCCTTCAAAATTAGAATCCTTCATCACAACGAAAAGCCTCGTTTGTTTTCTTACCACCCTTGAAGGGTAAGCTACTGCCACCAAATTGGTTTGTCCTTTCAATTTGTTTTTATAAATATTCTTTCTTAAACAATTAATTTGTATATATTAAAAAACGGATTAAGTTACTCCCTCTGCTCCTATAAGTAATATACAAAAAATTGGATTATGTAAATAAAAAAAGTTGGTTATAATTAGCTAAATACAATAAATATGTAAGAAATGTATTTTGTTTTTCAATTGTACCCTACTTATGAAGAAGATGAGTAAGAAAGAAAGAATAAGTGGGAAAAAAAAATAGACATGAACCAAAATGTGTGAAAAAACGAGAAAGAGTTTATTAGCAGAGAAAGGATAAATATAGTCAATTTTTAGCCAATATGTAATCATTAATGTAGAGACATGTGGTTAAGGGAGACCAAAATGAAAATTAAAAAAAAAGTGAATTAAATTAAATTTTTAGGCATATAAGAAATCTAACTTATAGAAAGCCATGGTAAAAAAAAATCTGACTTACAAAAAGGACCAACCCTATAACCCAAAAATTGTAATTTGTAAATAGGATAAAGGAGAGCAGTTTGAAAAAAATGCATGATGATTTTACTAAAATATTCTTTTTAATCATTTATATCAAATGCTCTTTTAATCAAAAATCATTTAATACATGCAATTAATAGTCAGAATTTAGGGAATAAAATATAAATTAGAGAGACAAAATAAATTGATGTTTTATATTCAAGATCACAATAAATATTTTAGTATCTCTTACATTTAATACGAGAAGGAGTATTTCATACTAATATTGACATACTAAATTCAAGCACTGATGATGAACTCAAATAGAGAATAACCCTTTTTATTATATTATTTTTTAATCCACAAAAGAGTTACTCTTGATTTTGCTTTAGAAGAATATCAAGTTTCTTTCGCTTTACAGCAAGTAGAGTTGGTATTGGCTTGTCATTTTTATAATTAGACAAGCAATCTTTTTAGTTATGCTTTTATATGATTTAACCATCTTAATTAATTATTAATTTATATCTCGCTTCAATTTTTTGTGGGTAATAAATGTTGCTTAGAAGGGTTATAACTCCTCATGAAACGCGTGCTTGACTTTAACAGTGCAACTGTACGTACAACATAGATTGTGGTCCATTTTATACAGCTGGTGAAGATAAGCTTCAAGTAGCCATCTCCATTACTTTTATAACTAGGGAAAAAAAGTAATTATCTCTATTAGAATGGTCCCAAGAAAAATTATCTCTGCTAACCAGCTTTTTATAAGGGGAAAAAGAAAAGACGTTTTGTAATTAGGGTCGAAAGTAGTATATTTTCATTTTTCTAACTCTAACAAAAATTAGTCTCAAACAATAATTATTTTGTAATTATTATTTTGTTAAAATTAAACTTAATATGTTAATATATAAAATATTTTGTCTACATTTAAAATTTTAATATTAATATTATTATGGTATTACGATTAAAGGAATGAAAAGACATTTTATAAAATTAAATGCAGAATCTTAAAAAAAAAACTTGAAATTATTAAATCTCAAATAAAAAATTTTAATAAAAATGTGTTGTTATTTGTAAGTCTGGTATTGTTAAACTTGATTTGAAATTTAGTGATTTCAAACCTTTTTTTTATGAGATTCTCCATAAAATTAAGTAGTGAAAATAAAAATTATGTAAAGCTAAACCATTAAGCATACATTTTTGTGAAAAATAAAAAATAAAAACTTTAATTTGTTCATAGAAAGAAGGCACTTTAATTTGGTCACGAATCAAAACCACGATACATACAATCTTCATATGACAACCCATTTGCTTAAACTTCAAATCTTTATACATCTGATTCTTGCTTCAATCATATATTTAAGATTTATTCTCGTAAAGCCTTAATTATATTATACATATATACTCCTCCGGTCCTCAATATAAGACTCAATTCTTGAGTTGGTTTTGGTCCTAAATATAATACCCATTTTCAATATTTATCAATTTTCTCTAAATTACCCTTATAGATGCTCCTTCAACTATAATCAAGTAGAAGAAGGGGAGGGGGTATTAAGAAAGATGATTATGGTGTTTTAGAAAAAATATGTCACTTTTTTTATAATTAACTAATTTACTTAACTTTCTTAATCTAATCAAATTAGTTAAATGGTTCTTATATTAAGAACAATAGGAGTAGCAATATTTGTTTTGTTAATGATTTAAATAGACACACATGAAATACGAATGCAAGATTTAAATATTCATGTTTATTTATTAGATATTCATGCAACATGTATAATATATATTTAATTCTTTTATATCTTTTTACGATACGATATATAAAAAATTTAAAGTTTATTTAGGGTTTTCAAATTAATTTCATAAGTTAATATGTTTATAGAAATCATGTATAATTAATGAGCATTTATAATTTTAATAAATTAGATCTGAATCTAACGTTTTTTTTTTGAGAGAATACATTTTCAATGAAAAATAATTACTATCTGTAGTTCTTAATATAAGAGTTATTTTGATATTTAATTTGATTTTAAATATAAAATCTCAATCTCTTTTTTCTCTCATATAGTCATATTTATTTATTTTTTGGCAAGTGGTCCTTGTACTAGTTACATATATTAAAAGTTTTGTCAAATGATAATTATAACTAATACATATGATTAATAAGGATATTTTAGAGATTACAACATCTATTTATTATAAATAAATAACTTAACTAATTTTTTTTATCTACTCAAATTAATCAACTAGTTTTTATATTAAGAACCAAAATTAGTATGTTTTTAGCCCTGCATCATAACATGCATTTTGGAGCTTATGGACATAATAATTAATGTTCATAAACGCATCCAACACCATCAAATAAGTTCGTCTTTTACTAAATAATTAATAATTAATATTCATTCATTGAAGAGTTTTTAGCAAGGGACGAATTTAAAGGACAAAATTCCAAAAAAATACCTCTTAAATTTCAAAACTCAAAATCAGTTTTATTTACTATACTTAAATAATAATTTATTACATTTGAAAAATAAACGGTAGCATATTTTTGTAATAATTTTTTATTTTAAATTTTTTAATTCGAGTTTTTTTGGGGGGATTTTCCCAATTTAAAGTACACTTTATAAATTTAAAATGCTAAACTGAAAACTCATACGGTATAATATTCAAAGACAGAGAATATACTTTAATCAATTTAAAAATATGCCTTTAATGCATTTGAAAAATTATGTTTTGATTGAGAAAATTTGTTTTTTTTACTTGTATAAAAAAGAAGCCAAACTTAGGATGGGTGGTGAAAATTTATACTACAAAATAAATATGATATTTAGAATCGGAATATAACCCAAAAATACAGGGAAAAAAACCAGAAAAATGGCTGAAATGGGGGGTTTGAATGCGGGAGTGGAGGGGGGCAATAACGTAAATAGTTATTTTTTTTAAAAAATATTATTACTAGGGGGCGAGAAAGGTGAAAAGAATGTGGGGGCCGAGAAGGAGGAATTAGATGAGCTGTGAACAAGCAAATGCCAGCGAGCTGCCTTGCCACATAAAAGAGACGCGTTTGCATCTCGTGATCCTCTCCCTCCCTTTCCCCCTTTCCACCCACGGGCGCCTCAAGACATAAATGCCCCACCTTTTACTCTTAACTAATAACAGAATTAAATAATTAATTTATAAATATTTTAAAAATAATTAAATTGATTATTTATAAAAACGCATTGAGTATATACTATAATTAATAAGGATATTTTAGTAAAAAGTAATTATAAATTTAGAAGATAAAATGAATTAATATATTATATTTAGAACTGAATTTAACTCCTAATTAACTCTTATATTAAGAATTAGAGATGTTAATGTGGATGGAACACACAGATCCAATTTGCTTACTTGTCAAAAAGTGATGGGGTGGGTTGATAGAACTAGAATTTGTATAAATAGAGTTGGGTTTAGTAAAAATGACTTAGTTCGAATCCCTGTCAAAGATGTGCTTATGTTCTCAAGTATGATTACCTAAGAGAATAACTTTGCCTAAAAAAAAAAAAGCAGAACTTGTTTTGAGGTGTTTTTTTTGGGGAAAAACTGTAGTAAATTATTTATATGTTGTTATATGCCACCTCCGGTTCTTAATATAATAATTAGTTTGGCTTTTAATTTGATTCTAGTTATAAGACCACATTTCATTTTGTTTTTTGTATTTATTTATTTATTTTTTAAAATAATCGTTATAGTAGTTGCATATGTCAAAAATTTCTGACAAAAATACATAAACAATATCTATTTATTATAAATAATTAACTTAGTTGATTTTCTTAATCCACTAAAATTAATGAATTAGCTTTTATATTAATAACCCAAAATAATATATGTGTGTGCGTGCATTACATGTTTATCTACATCGGTGCCCGGTTTTTTTTTTTTTTTTTAAAAAGGATCTACATCGGTGCCCGTACACAAGGTGAGAAATCTCAAATCTTTGGGGGGGAAAAAAAAAAGAAAGGTTCAGATCCAGTTTTGACCCACAGGCCCGATTTATTCTAAATTTTTTATCTGATATTTTTAACATCAAAATATTTTATACATTCATTTAAATTATTCAAATGCCATTTCCCCCCACGACGTGGACCTTTTTTCAATGTTTCCGCACAATTCCGCCTTTGCTCTTGCCGCTAGCTGCTGGCTGCTAGCTGGTGCCCCGCTACCTCGTCCTTTAATTTCTTTATTGACTTGAGCATATCGGATAATTTTTTTAATGACAAAATTGGATTAAATAATTTTTAAATGGCTATTTAAATTAATCATATTCAAATATTATTGGTCTAATTAGGAATAATTTTCACAACGACGTTTTTTTTTTCCGGTGCATTTAGGCAGGCTCAAACTCAAAGTTTCATATTTAACGGCTAAAACTCCTTCCACCGCGACGAACTCTTGTTGGTACATTAGGTGTCTTTTTGGTAAGGGTATATTAGGTGTTTTAACAGTCACAGCATTGATGTTCGGTTCGATCCTCTCAATTTTATGGCCACACATATCAATTCTTAGATTCTTTGTTTTTTTTCCCCTTTCTTTTTACACTTTAGAGATCCTCAATTAATCTCATCTGTAAATAAAAAAAATTAAAATAATGCTACTTAAGAAAATTGCTGAGAGATGAAATCCTTAACTTTATTTTGTACTGTTTTTTATTTTTAATATAAGAGTTAGATAACTAATTTGAAGAGATTTAAAAAATTAGTTAAGTTAGCTATTTGCAACAAATGTATGTTGACTTTCTTAAATTACCTTTATTCAATCATGTACATTGAAACTACACTTGGATGGAAATACCTTACAATTAATAGGGATATTTTTAAAAACAAATTATAAGTTTGAAAAATAAATAAATTGATATCTCATATTTAAGACCATTAACTAATTTTTATATTTGGAACTAGAGGTGCTACGTAGCAATTTAGTTTAGACAGTTTACTTTTATCTTTTGAGTAATTATGTTTTTCATAAAGTAATTCTCTAAGAAAAAAAAAAAGCCTAAGGCTATATGGGCGTATTTGGTTGGACTAATGACTAATACGTACCATGTTTAGAGCCGGTAATGGGCTCAACCCACTAACTCGTCATAAAGTAACAGGCTGGGTTGAAGAAAATAGAGACCATTTTGATGCGGTCTTTTTCAACCCTCATTTGTCAACCCACTAGTTAGCCCACCAGACCTTTTTTTTAAAATTTTTTTAATTTTTTTACAATTTTTTTTAATTTTAAGAAGAAAGAGTTTTGTCATTTTCATTTAATTTATATATAACTTTGTATTCTATTAGAGGCTTTTATTCTAAATTTGATTTTTCTTTTTTTTATTGTTTTATCATTGTAATACTAATAAAATAATTATTAACAATCAATTATATGTTTATATTTCAACTTTTGAGATTAATTTAATTATATAATTATATGAAAATATAAGAATAAAAAGAATTTGGTCTATTAAAATTTGTAATTTAATTTAAAAATTTTTAAATACATGTGTAAAAAAAATTTTAGAAAAGAATGGAGGTTAGCGGGTTTGACAGGATGGACTGGCAAAATATAAGCTCACCAGGAGACAATCCTTTTAGGATCAGCTCGCATGGCCTCAAACCCATGGTGGGTTGGCTCGTATCCGACGAACTAACCCATTTTACCACCTCTAACTATGCTTAGTAGAAGATACTTATAAAAAACGTGGGAGTAGAATCTGCCGTCCAACAGTGCGGATTGTAACCCTCCAATGACTATTAGAATGGTAGTGACAATAAAGTCCGTAAAAATTAAAAATAACGATTAGAAGTATAAAAATACCCACAGAATTATACTTAATGTGTGCCCAAAATACCATAAACTTTATTAAATCAAAGCAAAATACTTATAAATTTCTTTTGGATGCAAAAGTACAAATTTTAAAAATAATACAGTACTTAGTTTATTAATGAGATTATTGTTCCCAGCTATAATATTTGCAATTTATTTTTCAATTTTTTGCCAACATAATTATCATTAATTTAATATTTTAGGGTTGAGATGTCATTCTCCCCATTAAAATTCTACGTTATGTAAGACTTTGTTTACAAAATTTTTGAAAATCTAAATTTTGCTTACTCATATAAAAAAAATAAATATAAATAATAGAGAAATGGCAAATAGTGTAATGAAACTGGATTTTTGCCGATATATGGCTGGAATAACATTTTTCAATTATGCACATAGTGAAGAGAAATAGAAAATGCAAATCACACGATATTTTAAAACATTTCTATTAGGGCAATTGCATGTAAAACCCCCACCGATCTTTTATTTTTTTCTTACCATGGAGTCATTGTTGGCAGCTTATTGTTGTTTTCTTTACATAAATTACCATGTCAAGTTAATAAAAGACACATCGTATCTTTCAGAATTTAGAGAATTATACACAACGAGTCTAAAGTTCAAAATAGTTTTATAAAGTTATTAATTTAGATAGGATTCTAGGTAAGATATGAGATGTCGTGTATTTGATTTGACGCCATAATCTTCATTAAAAAGATAACTATAAGTTAATGATAAAAAATAAAAGATCAAAAGAATTAAAACACCTATATCAAAAATTTAGGAAAATTTTGTGTGTGTGTGTGTGTGTGTGTTTTTGCCAACAAAAGTTTGTATAAAATATAAACCATAAAAAGTTGGCACCAAATGAAAGAATATCCTCAATGGAGTGTTGAATTTCGTTCGCCTGGTCCATGATTCTGGAAAGTTCTCTGGCTTCTCTTTTCTTGAGTCTTGGTTGTTCCTGTTTGTTGTTGCGAGTATATTTTAAGTCTGTTTGGAATATGTTATAATTAGTTTATAAGTAGCTTTTTAATAGTAATTTATAAAATACAAGATAAATATGTGAGAGAAATTTTATCTCGATTTACGTGAAATAAGTTTATGGGAAATTTTTACCGCTTTGCCAAACAGGACCTCTGTGTTTTCATCCTTGTGTTTGTGCTTGTGGGGGTCTTTTGGTTTATGTCCTTTTGTTTCTCTTTGGTTTGTTGTTATCGATTAAGGGCGGTGTTGGCTTTGTTTTACCATGATCAGTGTATCTCTTGGGGTTGTTCGCTATCTCAAGATGCTTTCTCACCTCTCAGTGTTAGGAGGCATAAGGGGTGACTTTTTTAGAGCCTGTCTTTGAACAATCACCCTTTACAGCTTGATGGAGGACGCTCTGTGTCTCTCTTTTTTTTTTTTTTTTTTTAGGAGAATGACAAAAAAAATAAAAATTATTAAACCTTAAATTAAATTTGACAACAACACTTTATTGGTTGACAACGTTAAATTTATAAATAATACTCCTCCGGTCCTTATTATAAGACCCAATTTGACTTTTTATTTGGTCCTAATTATAAGACCCAATCCATTTTGTCTCTTATATTTATGCATTTTTTTCCAAGATAATCCTTCTAATAATGATAGTTTTAGCCAATATACTTAATTAGCAAGGATATTTTAGGAATGACAACACTTATTTATTATAAATAACCAACTTAACTTACTTCCTTAATCTCCTCAAATAAGTCAATTGGGTCTTATAATTAGAACCGGAGGAGTAACAAATTTTTATTGATATTTTTTATTTGATATTTACAAATTTTCAGTTTTTTTTTACTGTGGTAGAATGAAAGCAGGCGTATTCACCTTCACCCTTCAAGGTGTAGGTCTCTTTCTGCCTTGTTGGTTTGAAAGGATGTTTGGGTAAGAATAAAATCATGATTTCAAAAATACTTTTACAGTATACGAAATAAATATATAAAAGAGTTCGTCTTGATTTGTGAAAAATACTTTTAAAAAGTGATTATGAGGTGTTTTAAACACTCTGGGTCTCTATTTGTCATCTTCTTACTAGCCTGTATGGGTGGTTGTTTTTCTTTTCGTATAATGAAATTTCTCTTCCGTTGGCCAAAAAAAAAAAAAAAAAAGAAGATAAAATTGTACGTCAAATTGTGTTTGTGTGCCAGCCCGACGACGACCTAAGGAGATGGGACCTAGAAACTGTAGAATGTAGAAAACCACGTCATGAAGGTGGGGAACGCGTGGTCACCACGTGCTGGGGAGATCCTTGTGGGGCCAACTTTTATCCGGTCGCCGCGTCTTGCGGAGAGGGAATGCTTGCCTGGGTCGACCCTACAGGCCTACCCTATCCCGATGAGGGGAAAGCCTTCCTCAGCCCCGTGATATTTACGGGCGATGCCCCTATGGGTCCCAGTCCAAGAATGGAATGTTCCAGGCTTTCCTTTCACGCCCCCAGAAATATATATAATCCATTCATTCGGCTCCCTCCTCCGTGGCTCCCACCCTTCCCTTTCAAATTTCAATCCTCTGCCTCACGTCATGGTTTACATCACAACCCGTCGCTTCATAATAAATTAATATTATTTTCAGTTATAAATATAAGAATTAATTAACTAATTTAAATATATTAAAAAATAAATTACATTATTTATTTATAATAAATAGATATTTTTTTCTAAAATATTCTTACTAATCAAGTATATTGACTAGAACTATTATTATTAGAAGAACTATTTTGAAAAAAAAATATAAATATAAGAGATAAGATAGATTGAGGTCTTATATCTAAAATAAAAATAGAAATCAAATGAGATCTTATATTAAGTGCAAGAGGTAGTATCTCTGATCTTTAATATAAGATCCAATTGACTAATTTGAGTAGATTAAAAAAACGAGTTAAATTAGTTATTTGTAATAAATAGACATTGTATTTGCTAAAATATCTTTACTAATCAAGTGTATTGGTTAAAACTACTATTATTACAAAGACTACTTAAAAAAATAAATAAATATGAGAGATAAAATGGATTAAAGTCTTATATTTAAGATCAAAATAAAAGTCAAACAAACTTTTATATTAAGGATCGGAAGTAGTAATAACTTTATCAAATTCTCTGCTCTTATATATAAGGTAGATAAAGAGGATTTTTCTCAATCTTATTTATAAGTCATTTTATTAAGTTTTTAGTATAAATATCCTATTTTGTCTTTTATTGATAATATTATAGATAATTACTTTTTTAAAATATGTATATATTAAATAGGGTAATATCAGAAAGTTGTTAAATTTTAATTAAAAATTAATACAATTTAATATTTTTTTAATTTGTATAAAACATGCTAAAAATACATTATAAATAAAATCAGAGGAATACTTAACATGGGACGTATTTTATAATATATTCTATTCTTAACACAAAACTCAATTGACGGATTTAAAAAAATTACTAAATTACTTAATTATAATATATGTTACGTGATTTCTAAAATATTTATATATATCGTCAATTATATATTAATTTATAAATAAAATAAATTAGTTTTAAAAAATAAATACTCTAAAATAAGAATACGAAAGTAGTAAATGGATTTGCAAGAAAATTTTTTCTCTTAGTACTTTTTACTGGAAAGCGGAATTCAAACTCATATTTTGCATGGACTCTAACAAGATACCAGATATTGTCCATGGCTTATGTTGTGATTTTTATAGATTTTATATTTATGTTATATATTTTCTTCAGTTTCTATAAATTTTGGTTTTTGAAATTTTCACTACAAAAAAACAGACTTTAGGCGACGACTTTCGGCGGCGACAAAAAAAGTCGCCGCTGAAAGTGGACCTTCAGCTGCGACTTTTTTTTGTCGCCGCTGAAAGTTCGCCATTAAAACCAAGACTTTCAGCGGCGACAAAAGTGTCGCCACTGAAAGTGGACCTTCAGCGGCGACCTTTTTTGTCGCCGCTGAAAGTTCGCCATTGAAACCAAGACTTTCAGCAGCAATAAAAGTGTTGCCGCCGAAAGTGGACCTTTAGCGGCGACTTTTTTTGTCGCCGCTGAAAGTATAATATAATAATATATATTTTATTTTACAATATTAATAAACAAATTCAATCTGGCTCAGCGGCAAGAAGGTTGGACACGAAAGGAGGCGATCACGAGTTCGATCCTGGAAGAAGACACATTTAAGGTGGAAATATTTAGACGATGACGTGGCGATGAGGAGTGATGTGGCAATGACGAGGAGGTGGCTAGTGATGATGTGGCGGTCGGCGGTGATGACGTGGCCGCCGACGGCGATGACGTGGAGGTCGACGGTGATGACGTGGCGGCCGGAGACGATGACGTGGCACCGGCGGTGATGACGTGGCATTAGTAAAGGCAATTTTTCTTAGGCATTACTTTCGGCGGCGACAAAAAAGTCGCCGCAGAAAACACTTTCGGCGGCAACAAGAGTGTCGCCGCCGAATCTTCTAAAAGTCGCCGCTGAAAGTATCTTTGAGCGGCGACCTTTTTAGTCGCCACTAAAAGTTTTCAGCCACGGCTGCTACGGCAACGACTTTTCAGCGGCGACTTGTCGCCACAAAAAACTTTCGGCGGCGACTTTTGTCGCCGCTGAAAGTCAATTTTTTTGTAGTGTTTGTACAGCTTGAGAGAAGTATAGTATAGTACTCCTTCTGTTCTAAATATAAGATCCTTATAAGGGGTCTTATATTTAGGATAAGAGGAGTATTAAATAACTTAAATTGCAGAAAACTGAATTATTAAAAAGAGATAAAATTAAAAAATAATTAAATTTTAAAATAGAATTATTGAGTTTCAAAAATATTTTTTATTTTGATAAAATATGTTGAAAATGTCTTATAAATATAATTGAATTAGTGTAATATATTGAAATATAAAATGTTACAAATCATGTCTTATATTTGAAATGAAAAGTAGGAGTGTTTATGAAATCGGATGAGATTGGGACCTCATCCCGCGTATTGTGTCAAGAATACATACCAAATGGTATTTTAAGAGTTGATAATAAAGGTTTAGAGCGCAACCGCTTGGTTAGGGAAAAAAAACTATAGTTTTTATTCTTAAAACATCCTTTCACTTTATGTTAGATACAAAAATAACAATCACGTTAATCAAATTAGCTCATATTTCATGAAAAATGAGTTGCACCTTCTAGAATTTGTTGAATACTATTTTCAGTACTTAATACAAGATCTAGTTGACTAATTTAAAGAGATTAATAAATTTACGAAATTAATATTTAATTATAGGAAAAATTAATCTTTATGTCCCTAAAGTTTTCGCGCATTTGTAATTCAGTCCTTATACTTTGACTTTGTATAACTCAGTCCCATGGTTTTGACTCAATTGTAACTTAGTCCCTGAAATTTGACTTGCCGCAACTCGATTCTTATACTTTTAACCATTTTATAATTTGGTTCCTTTTTTATTAGATATGTAATTTTATTTTTCAAAAACACAAGGACTAAATTGTAAAATGGATAAAATTATAGGGACTGAGTTGCGACGAGTCAAATTTCAAAGGCTAAGATGCAACTGAGTCAAAATTATAAGAATCAAAAGATTAATTTTTTCTTAATTATAACATATGTTCCATATCTCTCTAAAATATATGTGTATTATTATATTATATATTACTCCCTCCGTTCCTTATTATAAGAGACATTTGATGCTTATGGCATGTTCCTATATATAAGAGACACTTACAAGTTGTCTCTACTTTTTTGTGTTGATTTACTATTTTACCCATATTTATTATCTCCAACTCATACTCTCTCTCCCTCCCACTTCTCTTTCTTTTAATAATTTAATTGTTCTCTCTCATACTCTCTCTCCTTATTAATGAGGGCATTTTTGAAAAAAAATTATACTTTTTACACATTAATTGTTCTTAACTAATTTTAACTGTTTTTTTGATCAACGTACTTCGGTTATTTGTCTCTTATAATAAGGAACGGAGGGAGTAATTTATAAGTGAGACAAATTAGTTTAGAAAAAAAAAAAAGATAAATAAATTGCTTTAGAATAATTTAATCACTTTCTTAATCTCCTCACATTAGTTAATTCGGTCTTATATTAAAGACTCGAGGTAGTATATTTTTTTAATAAAATGAAAAGTAAATAACCTAAATCAGCCATATGATTATAATTATTCGAAATCAATTCATTTTTGTTTCTTAATTATAATCAAATTAGATGAATTTTCATTTTTAGTGAAAAATGAATTGCACTTGCACCTTATAAATAACAAGAGTTATTAAAAGTTTTATATTTTATATTAAATTTGATCCAAAGTATCAATCAATCAAAACATTTGAGTTTGTTGAACATAATTATTTTGCATAAAATGAAAACCAAATAATATAAATCAACCACGTGATTGTAATTATTCAAAACGTTCTTTTTCCCCGAATAAAAATTTGCCAACCCACTCTAACACATATCTTATGGGGTCTTGCATCAAATCGGTGGAAATGAAACGTGGCCACTTATGCAAAGTCCTGTTCAGATATATAATCCACACAAACTTGGAATTCCTAAATATAGAATCTTTTGCCTAATTTATAAATATTAAAAAATAAAATTAGTTTCTTGTGATTAACGTGTTAATAATTTATAATAATTATCCTAAAATACTTTAAAAAAAGTAATGTGATAAATAAAAATAGATTTGCTTTTCAACGGTATATATCCATAGGCAGTGCTTGGCCCCATTGATAATGAGCATTTTCTCAATTCTTACTTAAGTATGTTACGCAGTTCCTTTCATGTGGTAGGGAATGACACAAAAAAATCAATGGTATATACGTATTTATATATAAAAAAAAATTTACTCTTCTGGTCCTTAATATAAAACTCATTTAACTAATTTGATTAAATTAAAGAAATTAGGTAAATTAGTTAATTATAAGAAAAGTGACATATTTGTCCTAAAATACCATAATCATCTTTCTTAATATCTCATCTCTCTCCTTTACTTGATTATGGTTGAAAGAGTATTCATATGGGTAATTTAAAGAAAATTGATAAACATGAGAAATGGGTATTATATTTAGAACCAAAACTAACTCAAGAATTGGGTCTTATATTAAGATTGGAGGAGCACATCAAATTTTTATATCATTATGTCAAGTTTTTTTAATTATATATGATCATATGTTTTATTTTTTTATATAAGTTTATAATTTAATGATAATTATTTTTAAAATAAAATATATAGTTATATGTTATTAGAGAAACTAAACCTAACCTAAATTATAAAATATTATCTTTGATCCTAAATATAAAATTTAGATCCAATCGCCATGCCACGCACATGTAGACAACTACACATGTCCCTAGAGCCTTATGCGTGTTCTCTTATATTATTATTTTCCATGTCTCCTTCACATTTAATGTGTTGTATGCCTCTCCTTTATCCATTTGCGTCTTATAGTCATTCATTGTAATATATAATTTATATTCATCCATTTATTCCTACCAATCCTACATTTCTCTTTATATATAATTAATCAAATTACGTTATTTAAGAAATTTTTAATATTAATTAAAAATAATAAATATATTAAAAAATTACCAACAAAGCCCGGTATAGTTGGTAGATGGTTGGGTCCCTTAAGCATGATGTCCTAAGTTCAAACCAGGCTGTGTGCATAGAAAAGGCTTTGTTGGGAGAGGCAAAACCTACTTCGGTGTGATCTCTACGCTTCAGGAGGATTAGTTTCTAGCTATCGTCTCGGAAATACCACCTGGTTGCTACCAAAAAAATATATTAAAAATTTATTTTTTCCCCTCTAAATATATGTCTTAATTTATAAGAGGGCAGGTGAGAAATTGAAATAACGAGCAAAAAATGAAAACAAATATATGAGGAAAAGAAAGGATTAAAATTAAGAAAAATGCATTTAATTTAATATTTAGATAACTCAAAACGTTATCTTATGAAAGCAAAAATATCAGTTGAAAAATTTAAGAAAATATTATGATTTTTTTTTTGTTTTTTTAACATCTTTAATGAAGCCAACTTCCATTTAACTATCTTCCTTAGTCTATGCGTTTGTTGTGGGTAAACTGAACCATAAACTGGAGAAGTATAAATAACACCATCAGTTTCTATATGAAGTATAGAATATTTTTGTAAATAAAAAAGAAGTATAAATTATTTTTAACTACTTTACGCACAACACTATCACTTTCTATCTTTAATGGAATGTTTATTATGAGAGAAGACAAGGGGAAAAATTTTAATGAGTTCGATATCAAAAATTAAAGGAGTGAAATTAAACACATTTAATTAATTTTTCTTATTTTTTATCTTACATCTTATGATCTTTATTAAAATTTTAGATGGAGATATAGGTTATTTTCTCTAAATTTTATAAATTTTAAGAGTATTTTCACATATATCAAGACAAAACTCTTCTTGCATATTTTATTCATACATTGTAAAATCACTTCAAAAAAATAATCCAAACACCTTATCCATCTTAATTCAAAAATTTAAAGTTAAAATTTATGAATAGTTTCGCTTATTAAATATAATTAACGTGGGGCTTTCTACGTTAGCTCAATAATTCATTTACACTTGCAATCTTGCACATCTAAAGATATGCTTATTTAATAACTTAGTCGGGAGAAATTTATCTTTTGGCTCTTATTAATACTTTCAAGGAGATAATTCGTAGGCACAATGTAAAGTCATACGAGTATTTAATGATATCTTTTTAAAAGCTTGAGAGATGTTAAAAATTATTGGATCAAGGTGTAAATTTGTTTCGAAAAATTTCATTTAAAAATGCTGAGTACTCAATTTTTTTTAATGTAAATCTGCCTTGAATTGCATCAAAGTTGCTCTTTATCATTAAAAAACTAACTTTGAAAATTCAAATGATGACATTAACCATTGAAATTTTCAATCGTAAGAGGTAATATTATTATAATTTTAAATTTTGGATCAAATTTACACTAAAAAAAATTAGAGTACCCAGTATTCTTAAATGAAAACTTTAAAAAAGAATTGCACTTAACATAGATTATATTAACAAAATCTGACTTTTATTTGTCCATGCATGTAATGATAGGCAAAATAAGAGAGAGAGAATTTTTTCCACAAACCAATTGCTTCTACAGTTTAATGATTTGTGTACATTAATAAACTTATGCCCTACACTGCATCCCTCTTTCTCGTAATTATAATAAGTTTTAAATAACTAAATTATGTAAATAAAAAAGTTGATGAACATATTAATTTATGATGATGGTATAGATGATACTAGAACATGAAGCTTAAGCCTAACTTCAAGTGAGCACATCATGAGATTTTATTGTAAAATTGGGAAATCCAATATTTGAAGATCATAGAACAATAGATTTTAGTTTAGTTTTGTTTCTTAACAATAGATTTGGTAATTACTATTATCAAATAATTCAAACTTGAGTTAGGTTAGGCCCTCATTGAAAAGAAACTTTTCTAGCATGATTTGTTATATTTACTAAAACTCAAGTTTAAAACCTCACTTGAAATAGTGTTAATCCCTTACTTCTTCAGCCCTCAATCTGAGTGTAATTAGTTGAAGAAAACAATAAAACTGCTAAGAATATCATCCATCACAACACAATTCTAGTTCTAATATGTTGAACTGTAAAATTTTGTTAAAATATGATAATCGTCTGGTCTTATTTATAGTTATAAGATAACTAAAAAGTAACTAAAACGTAATTTTTTTCCCTTTAATATAGGTCACATGATTAAATTTATGATATAAATATTTAGTTTTACCGCTAATTTGTGTTCAATAAACTTTTATTTTCTCATATATGAGGTAAAAATTAAGTTAAAAAATTATTAAATTTTAAAGTAGAATTAATAAAAAAATTTAAAAAATTATTCTGATAAAACATGTTAAAAAGTACTCTTCCGATCCTAATTATAAGACCCAATTGACTTATTTGAGGAGATTAAGGAAGTAAGTTAAGTTGGTTATTTATAATAAATAAATGTTGTCATTCCTAAAATATCCTTGCTAATTAAGTATATTGGCTAAAACTATCATTATTAGAAGGATTATCTTGGAAAAAAATGCATAAATATAAGAGACAAAATGGATTGGGGTCTTATAATTAGGACCAAATAAAAAGTCAAATGGGGTCTTATAATAAAGACTGGAGGAGTAGCTTTTACATATAACTAGAGGAATGAAATACAACTGGCTTGCTATAAAAACTTCCTTGTTTTTGACCAAATTTGTGTTGTAATGATGAAACGAAGAAAATAGGACGGACGGTGAAATCATATCTTTGTCCCCCGTTGACTTTAATTTGGATGGAGTTGACTTATCCGAAAGTGACCCAAACAGAATATAGAATGTTGATGGCCTCATCATTATGTCCCCTTTGAGTTTGACTAATTACCCATTCCTAATTAAGTTGATTGAACCTGGCCTACCAGAAAGTTCTCCGGCTTGTATCATTGTATGGGAAAAAATAAATAAATTTTTATTTATTATATGATTGATTCATTTTTTATTAAGGGGAAATATACTTGTTAGTAAAATCAGAAGCAAATTATATGAAAATCTGTAAAATTTTATTATTATCAATAAATTCTTTCTTGAATTTTATTAAATTTTTTTTCTCTATTTTAAAAGTTTATTAAGACCTTCTGCTTGAAATATGGACTATATAGCTAGAATCTCTCTTTATGTATTTCGAAATTTCATGGAGCACACACAAACTTATTAAAACTTTAAATATATGTATAGTTTTGAAAAATTTTAGTGGTGGTTGGAATAGTTTTTTTTTGTAAGAAAAATATTTATATGGATTTTTAAAGTAAAATAAAAATATAATAATTTTTGTAAACAATAAGTAATATGAGTAATTTATCTTTATTTTTAGCCGAGACCTAAGTTTTAGGGGACAATTATATCCCCACCTGACACATTACAATCTCTCTAAACCTTGAACCCTAAGTTACACTGGCTCATGATGCCATTGTGGCAGTAGGCATTGGACAGAAAGATCTAAGTTTTGGAGCTAAAGTATACATAGACATAATTTTAATAATTTACTAAAAAAATCAACCATTTATTTCATTTTATTGTTCCCATCCTAAATATAAAAGTTAGTTAAAGAGTTGGTTTTAATATTGAATCTAAGACTTTAATACATGTTATTTCTCACATTTATTATTTTTCTCTAAACTAACTTCTTTAATTTATAAACTGAAATAATAACTAATATTATACAAGGATTTTTCAAAAAGATCAAGTCATATTTATTAAAATTAAATAATTTATTTAGCTTTTTCGAAGATAAAGAACCTGAAAAGACATAAGGGCACCCACAGCTTTTATAGCCAGCTTGTTCTCTTTTGTCCATCCTTTTTTCAGTTTATGGCCATTAATGTTATTCTACTGAAATGTCTCTGAAAAAGACAATGCCCATGCCTTGCTTCTTTTGCCCCTTTTTTCTGCCTTTTTGTTTCAAAAATCAATTTGGTTTTAGTTTACGTGCGTTTGGTTCTGTTTTCATTATTTATGTTCTTATTTTTAAGTTATTGCATAAAACTTATAAAGCAACTAGCATTTTTCTTTCAATAGGATATTTGATTTGGATATTATTAAGTGATAATAGAAGATAGATGGATTGAAAGAGACAAATAAGATTAAATTAGAACTTATTGTTTTTAATAAAAGATATATTTAAACTAATTTTAACCAACCTTTTTTTTATTTATGTGAAAATTAGCTAAAAATGACTTTTAATTGATAAATAAGAATAAAGCGAGTATTACAACTTTTAGTAAGACATGGTCCCCCCCCCCCCCTCCAATAGTCTGATCGCTTTTCATGCTTATTTTATATACAAACTCCAATCGTTGATACACACACAGGATTAACATTATTTTTAGCTCATTAGATTCTTTGTAAATGGTTCAAATTCATATCTTACGCTTAAAAAAGGTCTTAAAAGAGATTATTGGTGTATTTAAATGCATATGATTGATAAGAGTATTTTAAAAAAGATAATATTTGTTTATTATAAATAACTAAGTTAATTAATTTTTTTGATATTTGTAAATTAGTTACATACCTCTTATATTATCTCGGGTTCTTAATATAAGAGTTAGTTTGATTTTTAATTTAGTTTTAAATATAAAATTCTAATCCATTTTGTTTTTCACATTTATTCATTTTTTTAAAGTAGTCATTGTAATAGTTTGGTAATTATAGTAAATACATATGAGTAGTAAAGATATTTTAACGAAGACAATACCTATTTATTACAAATAAATAACTTAACAAACTTTTTTAATCTATTTAAATTAATTAACTAGCTCTTATATTAAGAAGTAAATGTAGCATTAAGAATGCAGGTAGTATATTATTGGTGCAGCACTCATTTTTATGGAAATCACAATCTTGGTTGCATTTTTTTCCTTTATTTTAAAGTCACCTAACTGGGCTCAGCTTTGTTGCGCATGGGCCCAACTATCTTTTTGTGAGGCTAATATGGCTTGCTTTCTTGAATTTCTATAGTGGAAATTACAAATTGATGATATTTACATACGATTTTTCAAAATAACCACCGAAATTTTTTTGAAAGAATGCCCAAAAAATACTTTTAAATTTTAAAATCTCAAAACAATCTTGTTTATTACGCTCTAATAATAGCTGACAACATTTAAAAAGTAAATATAAACACATTTTTATAATCATTCCTGATTGGAAGTCTAAAATTTTAGAGGTATGTTGTTGAAATTTTTCCAAACCTTTTCTTTGGGGTGTCACAAGCTCTTTTTCATGACTAAACATTATTAAATCATAAAATTCTCCTTCAAACACTACTTCTCAATGATAAAAAAAATGTAGTAGCCGAAATTAGTTGGATTAATAAATATGTTAAAAATTTAAACTTCTTTCCAGAGATAACCTCATCTAATAATGGGTTGGTGGCTTTTAATAATTAATCTCATGAATAAGTACTCCTTTTTTTAATAAGGGCATAAAAAGAATTTTTTAATAAATGCTCCAGAAAAGAGGTTGTTGTTTATCATAAACAGGATCAAAAGAATCCTAAAAAGTTCTCTTATAAAAAGGGTCGAAGGGAGTATAACTATATCATGATACTTGAAGAATTACATCTACTCTTATATCACAGCATATCCTAGGATACCAGAAAAAGGAGGAAAAACTAAGAAAGACATCTTCTAATATTTTTTGCTATTTTGTTTTTTTTTGGGGGGGGGGGGTTGTCAGAAAGAAATACTATAATTTAGTTGAAGGAAAAAGAGCAAAATTTGTGCTCATACCTAGGTGTTGGTGGGTGTAATCACGAATTTATATCTTATAACCTATACAACATACTATTTGGGTTTGTGAAACCGAGATCTCAAACTTGGTATACCATTCCAACTTCCAAAGATGATGCATGAGGCATGTCAGGGACATAAGGAGCTGCCCTAGTGTTTTTCCTCAAGAATTCATACCCAACATTGATCACTAACTTCTTCAGCAAACTAGACCCTGCTTTAGCTCTCATATAATATTGCCCCGTAATGTAAACCACCCCAGCTTCTCTTGCTTCCATGAGCTCATCTAGTTCTTCTCTAGCTTCATCATCAATCCCCGGACTCTCTGGTACTACAAATCTCACCCTCTTCCTGGGTTGGATCTCCGAAGTCTCAGCTAAGTCCGTGTGATTTTGATTATTAGTGCCCTCGCTCATTGTTATGGTATGTGTGGAGCATGTCCCTACAACTGTCATTTTCTGAGTTTGTTCAGGCTCTTGGCTTGGAGAAGCAGTGTTGAACTCAGGACTACTGTTTCCTGTGCGGATGAATTCTGCTATGCTGCACACGAGATCATTCTCGAACTCCAAGTCATCTTTGTGGACATTGCGGTAGCCATAGCGCACTATGCATCGGTAGAGTCTGAACTGTCTTGGCCCTATTCGGCCTACTAGGAAGCGTTCCTTGAGGGAGACATGAGGAACTGGCACATGTTTGATGCAGAGGAAGACTAGGACTTGGTGGAATGCTGGAAGGTTGGTCACAAAGTGGGAGAAGATAGCAGGGATTCCAGAAACAAGATCGGTCTGAATTAGACTGATCCCAGGAACCCGGACAATGCCTATGCTGGGACTTAGGCTGAGGAGCCAGTTGATGGAGACTTTGTTTTGGACATCAAATTCATACTTCTTGAGGGTGCCATAGTGCCAGATATACATGACAGTGAGAAATACAAAGGCCAGAGCAATTGAAACCCATGCTCCTTCAAGGAACTTGACAAGAGAAGCTGAGAAGAAGACAGCCTCAATGGTGCCAAATATAGCAACAAAACCAAAAGCAAGTATAAATCTCTGCTTCCAGCACACTGCTATAACCAGTGACATCAAAATAGTGGTGACCAGCATAACTGTTATAACTGCCAAACCTACATTGCAGAACACGGTGCGTCAGTTTCATTGTTGAGCTTGAGTTAAAATAATCATTAACAAAAAATTAATTTTCTTATAATCCAGAGAGCAGAAGTGAAACTTCAGCACAAGATAGCCTTTTGTGTGAGGAAGAATGTGAAAGATTATAATGAGACTGTTCATGATCTTTCACTCAACAATGAATAGGAAACATGTAATGATTTGTCACAAACCTGCTGCATTGCCCAAGTGCTTGGTGTTTCTGAATCCGATAGTTACAGCCAAGCACAATAACATCAATAGCCAGTTGATCTCGGGGATATATATTTGGCCGTGAATGGTGGATGACGTGTGTACCACTTTAACTCTCGGGAAGCAGCTTAATGCAACGCATTGCTTGATAATTGAGAAAGTTGCAGTAATGATAGCTTGGCTTCCCACAACTGCAGCAAGTATGGCTATTACCAGAACAGGCCATCTCAGTTTATCTGAAGGGATGAAAAAGAATGCCAGTTATTCAAGAACCTGTTAATCAGTTTTACTAATCCTCTCCCAGATGAAGAACATATTAATCTAACCTACCTGGCACAGATGCGTAAAACCCAAAGTGATAGCTGTGGATGATGTTGTGATGTTTAGATAGATAAGCAGCATGCCCCATATATGCAAGAACTATAGATGGATAAACCACAGAGGTGAATGCCAGCTGCAGAACATATCATCATAAGATAAACAGGAAATTTCCAAAACAAGGTAGCAAAAAGAAATAAAATGTGGCAGTTTTTATAAGGAACATATGCTTTCTAACAGTGTCTAAGAAACTAATAAATACTGGAAAACAAGTTAGGGACAGAAAGGATAAAAAATTGCAATAACAGAATCTCTAAAGGATTTTAGCTTTGTCACTGAGCATCAGTCCATCTATATGCAAAAGAATTTCTAGTCAGTAAAATTTTGGAAATGCGATTGGCTTTTCACACGTAAATTTAATGTAAACTGTGAACATGCAGGAACAAGTATATGGCCTTTTAATTCCTACGTTGGCTATTATGAAGAGATTTATCCAATTATATTCGGCAATTCCTATTCCTATATACTTTTCGACTTTATAGTTGAATATGGAAATGATTCGCTCTCTATACTTTCTCTCCACACACAATCTTCACAGTTCATTTGATTGACCATTTAATATAATCTCTATGCATTTATTATTATCACTTGAATGTTCTTGGAAACAAGATTATAATGTTACGGCAGAAACTAAATAAATACTCCTCCGGTCCTTATTATAAGACCCAATTTGACTTTTTATTTGGTCCTAATTATAAGACCCAATCCATTTTGTCTCTTATATTTATGCATTTTTTTCCTAAGATAATCCTTCTAATAATGATAGTTTTAACCAATATACTTAATTGGCAAGGATATTTTAGGAATGACAACACTTATTTATTATAAATAACCAAATTAACTTACTTCCTTAATCTCCTCAAATAAGTCAATTGGGTCTTATAATTAGGATCGGAGGAGTAACATGTTTTGTTTAATGCCACAAACAATAATCTTCTGCCGTTAAATTAAATAGGCAATTAAATGAACAGAGAATATTGTGTAAGGAGAAAGATACAAAGAGAAAGTAATAAGAGAATCCATTTCCATTAAATACTGTCTAGTGCCTTTCTTTCCACATATCATTAGCATGACATAATCTTCAGTATTAACATGTTTTGTGGACTAAGAAATGGCGGCAACTATCGGGACATTCTTAAAGGATATACTGAAGCAAATATAAAATCACCAACATATGATGCCCATATAAAACTTTTGAAGGTTCCTAAGAGCTCTGAAAGTAGAACAAACGGCACAACAAAATATACAGAAAGAGAATACAAAACTGAATCATTTCACAAGGAACATATACTGCACCTCAGGAATTTAAACAACAGAGTTGTTACCACTCATGCATTAAAAGTCAAATTAATTGCAACTTTTGGTGTGAAATTTCAAGTAGTCAAGTTTCAGCACGAAGTATTAGAGTACTATATTGCATTTGTATTTAATAGGAGGGTGATTCACTTATCCTATCCACACTAAATTCATGTTTTTAATAAAAAGTACCTTGATTGATAATTGTGAAAAGTGGCCGAGATCAGCAAACATAGCTTCAGATCCTGAGAAGTTGAAAACATAAATTAGAAAACCATCTGATTATTGACATAAAATCAGAGCTAGCCATGAAGTAAACAAACAAACCTGTTATGCACAACAAAATTCCACCAAGGGACACCCATTTTGCTCCTCGAGTTTTCCTCAAAAATCGGCAAACATAATATGGAGAGAGCGCTACATACACTTGAGGATTCCAGTAAAATATATTATAAACACCAATAGCACCGATGGAGAAAAGCCATGTGAAAATTATTGGAGCGAACAAGAAGCCAACCCTGTGAGTGCCATAATGTTGAAGAGCAAACAAGCATATCAGTATGACGCATGCAGCGGGGACTTCTACATCTGTCAGGCAACAAGTTCTCTAGTGAGTTCAACAAGGGAAATGCGCCATGAGGCTCAGATAAAGAAGAATGGCAGTATCACAAATATAAATGCTGATAAAAACAGGACGATATGTCATGGACAAACAGTAGAGGTGATTTATCTCTAGGTCCAAAAAGATTAAAACAACTCAAAGCATGCAGAAGACAGAAGCCCCATTTTGGTCCTTCAGAGACGAGTCTAATATCATATGGTTAACTCAAGTACTTTTTTTGTATCACTTTAGCACTTCAACTTTATTTCATTTCAATTCAATCCTTTAGTATCATTTTAGTATCTCTCAAAGGATACTTTGCCAAGTTGGAAGAAAACCATACTTATCAGTCTCAAGATAATGATACCAAAATCTTCAAAGGAGGCAATTGATAGTGCAGGCATGTTTGGATGATTGAAATGGGATTTTTGTGCAAAAAGACTCAGTATAGTGGTGAACTTACATCGGTGATGCTCCTTGGACATTGAAAGCTCAACACCAGACACAGCAGACAGCACTGCATTTATTCGAACAACCAGGGATTAAATGATCCCATAAAATCTCAACATCAAACCAAAACATATAGAAAGTTAGTCCTAATCACCAGAAAGAGATGGCGTGACGACCCCATCACCAATCACCATGCTAGTCCCAATCAAAGCCAGAACCAGCAAAATCTTCTGCAAAACCTTATGCTTCTCCAAAGCCATCTTCATCCTCGAGGCAAAGCACCTTTCTGGTGTTACATTACAATATCCCTTCTTGTACCCTGAGAGCTCTTCGTCTGCCAATTGTCGATTGTGCAGCGAGCTGACTCGGGCATGGCGACACAGCAAAGAGTATAGAGCAAATGTGCCTCCTTCTCCATTATCGTCAGCTTTGAGCACAATAAACACGTATTTGATTAAAGGAATCAGTGTAAGAGCCCAGAAAACCAAAGAGAAAACACCATAAATCTCTTCGTTATTCTCTGTGAGGGCGATAGGTTCAGCAAATGTGCTTCTGTAAACGTACAGTGGTGAAATGCTTAAATCTCCATAGACAACTCCAAGGCTCTGATATGCCAGAGTCAGAACCGTCTTCCATGGTAGTCTCTACAATGGGAAAAAAACCAACATTCTGATTGAAGACTGAAAAGATTCTAACCAAACTGCTTAAAACAGAGAAAAATGTAAACTTCGATGATCATAAACGAATATGCCCAACTTACCGTAGCAGAGTTTTCACGAATCCCACAGTCCAGATCCATAGTAAATGCTTTTAGAAATCAATTAGAGCCATTTTACTGAAAACACAAGCTTTGTGGAGACTCAATTGCAGAAATGAGAAACACCACCGCAAGCTTGACAGCTAAGGTATAAAAGAATTGGGCATTAATATATTGACAAAAAAAAAGACTATCCTTTTTAATTATGTATCTCGAATTTTTCGAATTCTGTAAAGGTGGCGACTTTCCATATTTATGATGAGGTTATAAACAAATGCAAGGAACCCATTATTTTTCTCAGTGAAATATGAGGATTGAACGAGGAAGCAGCTGTGAAAAGGACTTGCCCCAGCTTTCATTTAAGGATTGCGGTTTGAATATGTCAAAAGAGATAGTGATGTGTGGAGGAATCATACGCATCACATGAACAGCCACCGGTAGTTACCAAGAGTGAACAGACTCGAAACCCCAAAAAGCCAGAAATACTGTGACCCTGACCCTTTTTGACTCCACTCTCCACTCCCCCAAAAATTAACAAGGAGGGGAGAAAAGGGGAAGAAGAGAGAGAGGGTGGGGAGCGCCAACATTTAAGAAGATTTATTCCCCTGATTATAAGATGTCTTTTTAGAAGGGTTATTTAATTTTTGGATTTAAAGGATAGGTGCTAACAGTTTGACATTATAAATTGAATTAAACTCCCATTTATGAGAAAAATTTTGATGCTATATTACAAAAGCTATTAGGTTTTGTGATGTTTATATTCTTTTAATTGATAAGGGTGAACATAGGCCCGCTTGGTGTAAAATATTAAAAATGAGAGATAAGAATTAAAATTATAATTGAAAAAAATTATTAAAATTTTTTTTAGAATAAATCATTACTTGTTACATAGGATTAGATAAACTCATGAAAGTAGGACCGAAGAATACTACTTCTCACATAATATTCATTAATCTCATATATATAAGTTTGTCTAATATCATGTAATAAGCAATCTCTCATACTAAATACTATTTTTTTTAATCTCAATTCTAATATTTATCTCTCATTTTCAATAAGTGTGTTAGATTTTTCTAACAAATTTAGCAATATTTATATTGCCTCTCTACCTTATAAATAGAATAACAAGAGTGTACAAGTACGAATGAAATGCTTGACTAGACACTTAAAGAAGTGCCAATTATTGATGGTTCATTGAGTTTTAGCAACATGTGAGCGTAACCGAAATAATGAGATGGAAAAACAAACACACAGAGAATGATTCGAACTTTTTTTTTTTTTTGGGTTTGCGCGTTTTCTCCCTTTTGGTGCGATAGGGAGAGGCTAGGGGTTGAGCAGATACGGGTGAAAGGGTTGAACCCGTGAGTAGATGAAGAAACTGATCATCACCCATGGCGTATGAGAATTGAGAAGCTCTACGTGGCAAAATCCACACTTGGTTCTAACTCTGCTCATTATTATAGTACTCCTCCAATCTTTAATATAAAACCGAATTATTAAATTAATTTTTATTCCAAATATAAGACCTATTTCTCATATTTATTAATTTTTTTCTAAATTATTCATATGAATATTCTGTCAACCATAATCAAGTAGGTGAGGAGTAAGGATATTAAGAAAGATGATTATAGTATTTTAAGAAAAACATGTCATATTTTTTATAATTAACTAACTTATCTGACTTCTTAATCTAATCAAATTAATTAAATAGATCTTATATTAATAATGGGAGGCGTAGTTTCCTAATATGCTTCTAAAGATTTGAGAATGCTTTGCTATTTAAGAAAAAGTGTAAAATTATATAATTATTTTTTGAATTTATTTGATTTCTCTCCTACTCTTGTCAATATACTCGAGCACAAGATCTCATGTTCAAGCCGTCAAAATCTCTTTAGCTAAAACCAACGTCTATGGGTTGAGAAAAATCATTTTTATTTTGAAGATAATAATATTTTTTAAAGATTGTAATATGTTTGTTGAAGCTTTTTAAAATAATTTATTTTGAGAAAATACTTGCGTTAATTTTTTTAGGAAATAATTTGTTATCATGGATATATACATGAGAGAAAATATTGAAAAAGAGGGAGATGGTTATAAAATTTGAAATTTATCTTCGGCAAATTCATTGTGGTTCAAGAAATGTTGTCCATAGTCGGCACAACAAATGTAAATATTGCTTCTTCTTTTTCTTTTTGTTTTTTTCCCATTGTTTTTTTCTTTTTGGCTGCATTGGCTGTTTCTCTTTTGTTGGATTTAAAACTTACGGTGAATCCTTATGTCATTTTTTTGTTTAAAAAAAAACAGAAGATTGTATTGTAGGATCGGCCAATAGGAAAAAAATTAGTTCATAAATCAAGTTTCAATTTTGATGCTAGCCAGAGTTTTTTTTTTTTTTTAAACACAAGCACACCTAACTTCTTAGAGAAGTATTCATGTTTTAAATGCTATTTATTATTAAATGTAAGCATCTCACAAGATAAATTTGAATATTTGTTTGCTATATTGTGAGAAACCAGTATTTTTCGCTAGACTTAATCCACGTTAGTATGCCAATCATAATTAACTTAACCTCCAAAGTCATCATAATGAAAAGTGTTTTTTTTTTAATTAAGAGCAAACATTAACCATATATAAGATTCTAAGTAAAATCAAACTCACCACCTCCTATTTTCAAATGGAATCAAACTCACAATTTCTTATGTCATTAGAGCACAAAAGGGCACGACCTAAAAAGTGTTTTTTTTTTCCAAATAATTTATACTATTTTATTTAAAGGGCGTAATCTCAAAAAAAATATTTTAAAATTTTAAATCAGTCTTATTTACTATACTTTAATAAAAATTGACAATATTTGAAAAGAAAATAACAACATATTTTTGTAGTCATTTCTGATTTTGGATTTTAACATTTTAGAAGTTTTTTTTTTCATATTTTTCCTACTTAAACAATTAATTATTTCTTAGAGCATCATCCGTGGACGGTATAGACTAATGTTTTCTCGAAGTATGAAAGGCAAACAAATCTCATTGTTCTTAATGAATCATTTACTTGTTGAGCTTAAACAAATACCATATCTTTAATATGCTTATTTCTGATCTCATCAAAATGAATATGACTTAAATTTTAAAAAAAAAGTTTAAAATGTTGATAATAAGAGTTGCTTTTATGGTAAGTGGTTAATAAAATAATATACGTGTTTTGATCTCACTGGAAAAAATATATAATTTCTTTTTATAATAATGATAATATTTCGTTTATTAAAAACAAATTACATCATAATGCCTCATAATAACTATGTAATTTTGTTCCGTGGCCAAAAATAACTAAGTTATAATAGCTTCTTTTTTTTTCCCCACAAATCACAACTTAATATTGCTGTCATCAAAATTTGAATTCATTTGTTGTTATTACACAACTTAGTATTATTTGGATGATGCCTCTTAAATAAGTTATTATTAGTAAAGTAATGAGGAATAACATTTTACATAATCATAACTAATAGGTATTAGTCCTGATATAAACCAAAAAAAAAAAAAACAATAGCTTACTCATTAAATATGACTTAATAATACTAGATATGTTATAATTATATAAAAAGAATCACATAATCATATATACATATCTAATTTTTATTTTTCCCTTTTCTTAAATTAAAAAGTATTAAAGTAAATATTTACTTATTTTATTGTGAAGAATGATTATTGTCTAACTTAATGAAATTTATTAAAGATATTTAATTATTTTAAACGTGCAATGGGCAGCTTATTAAGGTGCGCCAGCCCAATGATTACTTGAAAAGTATTGCCGTACTTTCATAGACGTGTGATTAACGTATGGCCGCAAATGATTAAGAGGCGGTTGATGACTCCTTATTGACTGGTGGATATGAACTACTACTTCCGATTTTAATTATAAAAGCTAGTTGACTAATTTAAAAAGATTAAGAAAAGAAGTTAAACTAATTATTTATAACAAATAAGTGTTAGCTTTCCTTAAATATCCTTACTAATCAAGTGTATTGGCTAGAACTACTATTGTTAGAAGAATTATTTTGAGAAAAAAATACATAAATATGAAAGACAAAATGAATTGGGGTCTTATATTTAGGACCAAAATAAAAATCAAATAAAGTCTTATATTAAGGACCGAAGGTAGTACTTATGATCTAACCAAAATATTATCCACCAAAAAAGCAAGATTATACTCCCTCTTTATACAAGATATTGTCAAGATAATTAATTTGATTTTTTCCATTTTTATTGTTATTAAATATAGGAGGAGATAACAAAAATGTAATATCAAAAGCGATTTTATCTTTTTTTTAAAGGATAAAATAGGAAAACTCTATTATTTTAGGACAAATTGAATGACTAAAGTTTTATCTCTTGATATGTAAGAAAAGTTAATCAGCTTGTTATATTATAAACAAAAAGGAGTACCACATTTATTTATTTTTTTCCAACACTTCAATTTTATATTTTATTATTAGATTCTTAATTAAAATGTGATGAATATGTATAAGAAAATATACACGTATTATCTATGTTTATTTAGAATTCTAATTCTAATTTCATTAATTTTTTAGACAAATTATATTTTTATTAAAATATAAAATAAAGAAATAGGAAATAGCTTACATGTTTGGTGTTTGTGGTTTTTTTTTTCCAATTTTTTGTCACAATAAGAATAACTTTCAGTTCTTAATATAAGAGTTAGTTATGAATATAATTTAGTCATAAATATAAGATCTTAATCTACTTTAAGTCTATTTAGTTCTACAATTGATAAGACAATTGAAATGTTAACTGTTAAGTCATTCCAAACAAGTAATTTGTTTTTCAAATTTATAATTTGTTTTTAAAATATCTCTATAACATTATTGATTATACATATTAAGAATGTTCTCACCAAAAGGATAGTTTAAAAAAAAAATAACAAACGTGTTGGAAATAACTGACCCAACTAATTTTATTAATAGCCATAAATAAATTATCTAATTTTTGTATTAAAAAAATCAGAAGCAGTATTTATTATATTGATTATAAAAGATTCAAACTCACCACTTGATGTTGCCTACTTGAAATTTTATAATTACCTACTCTCTAGTGCTATTATAAGCATCATCTTTCTCTTCTCTACCAGATGGTACTAGGAACGCTAAAAGAAACTGTAAAAGGCATTCTTGTTTGCTACAAAAAACTGTTTTTTCCAAAACATGTCTCCCCTTTTTTTTTTTTACCAGCAAAACATGTTTTCTTTTTTTACATGTTTCCCCTGATTCCAAATATTAGTTTCATTTGAATAATGTCTAGGGCAAAAATTCTACCCTTATAATTAAATGCGAGTCAATGGATGTGACTTGTGACATTTATGCACCTCCATTTAATAGAGGTAAAAGCAGAAATTATCCCGATACTTTTGACAAATTTAAATAGTTAGACTACTTTTAATTCCCTTGCTCACTCCCACGAAGTTAATTAATTATACCTTATTTATATTTCAGACGGAAGGGGCATCTCCAATCCATCAACAAATATGATTACAGTAAAAATAAAGAATAAAAAGGAAAAAATCCACTGAAGTGGAGGCCAAAAAGTAAGAAGTAAACAAACTAGCTGATGTGAGTGAAAATAATTCAATGTTTCTCAAGACCAAAAACTAGTACTAGGAACATTACTGGTTTAGCATCAGAAGAACCAGAACCAACACATTAAAGTTTGATGCGTATTTACGAGGCAAATGAACCTGAACCAGTGGATTTACTAAAGCTAACAATTTCTTAAACATTGCAGGCTGCTGAATTGACCAGAGGTTAATCTCCATGAATCATCCCCCAATACTACTTCAGTGATCAAAAGTAAAGGACATTGGGTAGGCACCAGACACCAGTAATTACATGAAAGGTTTCCCATCAAACACTGAGCCATCAATGCGGATACGGTTGTTGATTTGAGGATATACCTATTCATCAACAGTTTTCCAGCAAGCTAAAAAAGAAAAGGAAAACTTAGGTCTATTTGCTTATGCACATTACACAACCAATTCTTCAATAAATTCTCAAACCTTGAGCTTCCCTGTCACAACATCTACATAAATATAATGGATCATAGCAATATTTATGATAAAATCCAAGTGTTCAGATTTGATTGAATAAGTGGTTGTAATGGACATAAGCAAATAAACCAATGGTTGGTCTACCTAAAAGCACCTGTAAAAAGAGCCCGCAAAAATCCGAATCCATTGGTAATGACTAACTGTCTGATGGCAAATGAAGAGGACTTGCTGGTGAATCATTTCCATCACTCTCAGCCTTTTTACTTTTGCCACCTTTGGGAGAAATTTCTTCAGCATTGGCTCTCTTTCTTTTGCAATTATCCTTGGCTGCACGAGTGGTCACTCCAGGTTCTTTTGACTTTAGTTTGCTAGCATCAGATTCCTCAGGTGAATCATTGGGTTCTTCAACCGAAGTATCCTTATCGTCATCCATTGTGGCCACTGCATCATCACAGTCTGCCTCGGCTCCATCTTCATCCTTGCTTTCATCTTTATTTTCTTCAGCCTCAGCTTTCAATGATTCAATTAAGCCCAACAACTCTGTATTGACCTGTCACACATGCATGCCATCAGAGGAACTTAGCAATCAATTTAACAATTTTCACATTGAATCAGTCATCAAGATCAGACAAAAGTACAGAGTTAAGAGCAAATTATGCATGATTCACCTGAACGTTCTGAAGAAAATCAGAAATGTCAGTAGGGCAAGAAGGGCATTTCATCACGTTCTTTTGGGACCGCAGAGACCTTCCACCCCTGCTTCTTTCTCTCACAAAAGATTGACCTACAAACGCACCTTCCAAACATGACTTGCAGAAATTATGAGCACAGGGCGTCGTCACAGGAGTAACCATAACCTCTTTACAGATAAGGCAACCAAATCCTGCATATAGAAAGCATAACAAAGTAAAAATAAATAGACCATATTAAATGATATCACTGATGGTTTTAGACGCAGGAAATAACCTGTTTAATCGGATGGGAGTAAGGACAAACTAACGCTGCAGTAAAGAATAAGTTGACCAATATAAAAGCAAAGCATAATGATAATACCTTTCAGCAATCTTTCCCTGATTGAAAGATTTTGTGCTTTCCTTATTTCCCTCCTTGACCTTTTTACATCTTGGGGATCCATACTTTTCACATGCCTTTGACTGGGAGGTTGTGGTTTTTTCCACTTCCAACAAGATCCTTCCTCCTGAAGAAAACATCAACTAATTATACGTTTCCCAAAACTCTAATTCTAATGATACGATAAAACATTCTAAATAGTGTCGTTTAGTAACAATTTCAGGAAGAAAGGAAGTGGTTATAAATTGACAACAAAATGAATAGGAAATTTGAAGAGGGAAAATCCTAAAATATCACTCACATCAAAATCCCACGATGGATTCTCCTTCCTGACAACTAAGTCTGTAGCCTTTTCTAACTCAGGAATTACTGGCAATGGTCGGGGACGATCTCCATGATCATCACTATGTCACATTTAGAATAATTTAGTAGAAGGAATTTCAAATAGGATCAGCACATTTAAGTGAGCTACATAATGCATACCTTGTCCATGGGGCAGGCTCATTGTCACATCTAACAAATAAGTACCGACAAACCTTGAAGCCCTAATTAAGCATATGCCTTTAGAAAAGTTGCATGGAATCAAGAACCAAAACATAGGAAATACAAGAATAAAGGAATATCATATCTACCTGCAACCCCTGTTTCCGCCAACACTTTTCAATTCTGTAAACGCCATCATAACGTAATCCTTGTTCAGGGGCATATGAGGATCTCTTCTCTTTGTGAGATCTAGCCATTCAGACGTTACACAAAGCTTAGTAAGTATGGATGAAAGCTCAATAGAATGCATCTTTGAAACTCTCAAAGTTAAGCAAACTATAAATAAGCATGTCAATCATACAATAGATTTAACATCACAAAGTGTTGGTAGAGGGGAAAAAAACAAATAGCATGATCCATCATTCAAAAGGTCAACTTGCCAAATGTCACTAGTTTAAGAACTTGTAAAGACATAAATGAGGAAATAAAGCCAATGTTGAGATTGTAATGAAAGAAAAGAGAGGAGAAAGAAAGATTGGCCTTCATTCATAATTGAAACTGGCTTTCCGGCTAACCTTTCCCCCACTTATGTTTTGTTGGTTTCACTAAGTCATTAAACCAACTAACTACTTGGCTCTTCACATTGTATGGTACTAACAGAGATCAGCTAGACAAAAGAATTTTCACCAGGTCAGGAGCACCTTATTGAGAATAAGCTTCCCAAGATAGATGAACAAAGAAGTGATTTTTTGAACGCAGATGCGTACCTTACAACTCGAACTGGATAACCTTTCAAACAGCTAACTTTTAAAGCTAAATTGGACTTTTCAAACTTCTGATCAAATGATTGTACGTTGCTTGTTCGCTTGTTTCCACTTAAGTCTCTACCACCACTGCAAGAAGGGACGTGTTAGCCATTTCAACAAAAGCCAATAGAAACAAGGAAAGATGAATCAGAAGTATGAAAAAAAAGTAAAGAAAGACAAGAAAAACAAAAGACCAAAAAAGGTTTAAAAAATGGGAGTACTAGGCAAAGCAGCAATATAAGAAACTAGATGGAAGCAACATGAGCGCTTGGCATGCGACAGCAAAACAACAGTAAACAATCAGCAGAAACCAAAACTAGTGAGAATATTCACCCAAACTCATAGGTTAAGACAGCATAACCAAATAGGTTAGTGGGCAAACGGTTTAGACACAGATAGATATCAAGATGAAAAACAAAAAACAATATAGCAATTCAATAAACTTTACAAACCTTCCAGTATAGAGAAAATACTCTCCATGATCCTCGTCATCAACATAACCACCAGAAAGAACTACTGATTGTGCACCATGGTTTGATTGTCCAGCAATACCACTAACATGAGGGAAGTGAGCACCCCATTGCCGGCAATCAAGTCTATCTTCCCAACATTCACCAACCAGCACACCTTGATTCCTCACTGGATCATTCTCAGCTGGGATTGGACCAAAATGATCCTGAGGCACAGTTACAAAAATCTTTCCACTGCAAGCATTTGATTTGCCTTTCCTTTGGGCCCGCTCTGAAGTATAAGCCTTGTCTGGTCTATCTTGGTTATGTACAAACTGATAAACTCTAGAGGTTTCTCCTGCACCTATGTTTTTGGATACTTTTGCCATACGGATAGCCATAACAAGCGCAGAATTTATACGCGGTTGACTAGCCATTTTGGAAGGGATAGCACTACGACACTTGGCACATGTTAGTTTTCCTTGTCCAATCCACTTCTGAAAGCATTTTAGGCAGAAGTTGTGGCCACACGGAGTCTGAAGAAGGCCATTGAATTAGATTCCTTGTTAAATCGAATTATTATAGTATGCTAATTACCACCATTCCTTAACAGAATAGAATAGTGAAAGTAGACAGAATGTAAATAATGCAAAGAAACTAGGCTGACCACAAGGGTCTTACGAAAACTTGCTTTCTTTGATGAAAAATCCCGAACACTAGATACTAATGTAATGACAGATAGGGACACAACAGAAGTCCACATTGACAGTGCAGGTGTTGGGAGGAATCATGAAACAGCATTTCACTCAAAATAAGAAAATTCTCAGATAAAGGTAGACTATATGCTGAAAGATTAGAACCTGCTGACAAGAAAAGATGCAGTGTGAAAGTCAGGACAATATTCAAAAAGAAAAGGCAAAGAATAACTCATTTTGAAAATGAGCAGTTGAATTAAAGTGTCATGACAATTTTCAACTGCAATGAGCAATATTCAATCAATAACAATCGAATAGATGGATTCTGCAGCAATACAAGTAATCACGTCAAAATATGAGGCAAAAAAAGGGTTGCTTTTGATGATGGCGATATATATTCACTACCAAATCGTTCAAATGACAGAGAAAACCCCACACACCCTAAAGATTAAATTTTTAGTTAAGATTAAATGGAACAACAAAGAATTGGCAAATAAAAAGAGTTAACAATTGACAACAGCAATTTTGACGAAGTAAACATGAGAGAAAATTGAGAAAAATCTGGATCGCTGCTAGTATTAAAGAAAACAAAAATAGATGTCGCTCATTTAGTATCAGAGTGAAGTCAGAGTTACCGTGACCGGCCTCTCGGGTAACTGCATACAGAATGAGCAGTTTAGAGTCCCGCTGAGAATATCCAGAACGTCCTTCCTTTCACCTTCTACCTTCTTCACACTACCTTCATCTTCCTCAGAACCTGCCTTTCCACTCATCAGTTTCTGTCGTTTCTTCGCCTTCTCAAGCTCTGTTAGAGAAGAATCCGCTTCAATCGCTCGGATCGCCGCCATCAAGTCACCGGCCCCGTCAAGGACGGCTTTGCCAACGGTAACCGAAGGAAAATCTGAGGGCGGCACAGAACAATCTGGGCATTCCCACTTAAGCGTCTCCGCCATCGTCTCCGGTGGCTGAGAGAGACAGTTGACATGCCATTGGGAAGCACAGGTTTTGCACGTCAGTTTTTCTTCGTCAGCAGGCTTCGCCTTGCAAACCATACAGACACCGTCACAATCGCAGGGGAGTTGAGTAACGTGCGCCATTGGTGAAGCAGAAAAGGCTTGGGTATGGCGAGATTGCCGATGAAGAGCGATTAGCTAAGTGAAAGTGAGCTCTTTGAGTGCTTACTGATTGGTTCATATACTGTGAGGAAAAGAGAGCGAGGGAAGGAACCGCGGGTTCTGAAGAGAATACATTGGATTTGAATTTCAGGAGCAATCCAGTGCGGACGGGTTCACCGTGCGTAAGCCACGTCCTTTCAATGGTTATCACGTCAATCCATCAGTCTCTGCTAAATATTAAATTAAAAATCATATATATAATATTAAATTTCCACCAAATGTCCTTTGAAATGATAGTAATAAAAAATGAGATTAGGATTGAAAAGGTGTTTGGCAAGTGGCAACCTTCAAAATATTTTTTTTTAAAACAAAAAAATTTTTTATATATTTGTTTTATAAAATGTAAAAATATTTTTAAAATTATAATTTAGTTTTCATCCAAACACTCTCTAAATACAACAAAAAGTATTAAGACTATAAAGTTTTTTTTTCTCATATATATACTGAAACTTAAAGTTTTATTTTATAGTACTTCTCCGGTCTTTAATATAGGACTCAATTTTGAGTTAGTTTTAGTCCTAAATATAAGACCCATTTCTCATATTTATCAATTTTCTCTAAATTACTCCTATGGATACTCCATCAACTATAATCAAGTAGAAGAGAGGGATGGGGTATTAAGAAAGATAATTATGGTGTTTTAGGAAAAATGTGTCACTTTTCTTATAATTAACTAACTTACCTAACTTTCTTAATCTAATCAAATTAGTTAAATGGATCTTATATTAAGGATTAGAGGAGTAGTATTTTTATTCTGTTTTCTGCAGTCAAGTTTGATCATTAAAGATACTAATCAAACTGTATAATTTAAAAATTAAACTTAACGGTGGATAATGATTAGGATATTTTTGTTATAAAAATAAACTTCCAAGGTATAAAAAAGCCAGAAAAAATTTCTAAATATTGAATATTCCTTCATGAATACTTTCAAAATATTTAAACACCTTGTCTTATAAAAAATTGTTCAGCAAAAAAAGGTAATAAAAATTGGAAAACAATCAAAACAAGCAAGAAAATTAATGCAAAATCAATGTATATGGTTTTATAATTTTATTTTATATTAATTTTATATATATCACACTAGTTTGAAGTTAAACAATATTAAAATTGTTACATCAATAATAAAGTTATAAGAAAAAGTTAACATTAGGCATAAGTTGTAATTAATCATTAATGTGAAAGTTTATATAATCCCAACAAATTTACGTAAATATTATGACGAGAATTCTTTAATTTATTTTATTTTTGAATAAATAAAACAAGATTTCAATTGATTATTGTTAATTGTACAAAAAATTATTTATCAATTAATTGTAATTTTTTACCTGATCAATTAATTGTAATAAGTTGGTACAATGTACCCATATTTATTTCTTCTTCTCATTGTTATGACTTGCTGTCATTAAATAATATTTTTATAAATTACAATCAATTTTTCTCTATTTTGTAATAAAAAATTACAGTCATTAATTATAGTAATTAATAATTATAATTCCTACCAAATCAATCTTATTGATCACGTAATTATTCACATTAATTGTATGTATAATTCAATGCACTTTATTAGTACAAAAAGTTATTAATGTTTGGATGAAATACTACTATGATTTTAAAGGTGATTTGTGTAAATAGTTTTATTTTATTAAATTTTTTTTTTTTGGAGTTTCTAAACACTCCCAAAGCACAGCCCTCGATGCAATTGATGCGCCTTACAATTCTATACTCTCGATTCAATTTGTTGACTACTAAAATTGAATATCGTGCATTAGTTGACGTTAGAGCTTCCTCTTCTTGGCAAAAAAACAAGACGCTTTCTCTGCTTTTTTCCCGTAAAAGTTAACATTAATTATTGTAAGTTGTCATTTGTGATTATGACCACTTGGGAACGGTTGCCAAAAATACCCAACCATTTGAAAAATTGTTTGGCACATGGTTCTTAAAATTTCGAAGATAAAAATGAGAGAGACAAAAAAAGATAAAATTACCCTTAAAAATAATAAAAGAGAAAGAGGAAAACCCCAAAAAAAAAAAAAACCGACTAGGTTCAATCCAGGCCCTCATGTTCCAATTTTGGAGTGTTAGTTGTGCCTCTGTTGTTTTTTTTAATTTTTTCCTATTTTCAAGATACCTTTTTTATTTTTTATCATTACATTTTATATTAAATGAGTGAAATTTTGATATCTTATACATAAAAAATGAACTATTCTTTAATTTTTTTTACAATTCCTTTTATAAAAATACTCTAAAATTGGTGTGGTTTTATTTTAATTTAGATGTAAAATCTTTCAAAAATCATTAAAAAATTTTAAATACTTCACCATTTTTTTGCCAGTATGATAACAAAATTTCATTCATTTTATGCAGAATATAATATTAAAAAAATAAACATTTATGAAGCAGAGACATATTAATAGGAAGCTAAAAGGGAACAGCTGACGCCCCAAACCCTTTGATTATTATTTTTCTAGAGCACCAATCACCACAGCTTGTTGTTTCATCCTTAAGCCACAAATCAATAATTTATATATATATAATTAACAACATTTATATTAGCATAAAATCACAATGATACTAGAGCTAAATTAAAGTTACATAGCTAATTTATAACAATATTTATAGTATCTAATCAACTAATTCAATTTTATATTAACTATCTCAAAACCACCTCAACAAACTAAATTCTACAATTTTATGCTTAAGAGTTTCCGCATAAATTTCCGCATCATCAAATTCGAGAGTAGATAAAAAAAAAATGTAAACCAATAGGAGCTCAATTTAACTTTCAAATAACCAAAGACCAAAAATCAATTTGCTGCCTCAAAACGAGTCCAAACGCAATAATCATAATACTAATTTCTACCCAAGTCCTTACTTTCTTGGTATCTAGCAAAACTAGACAGTTTAGGAGGTGTTTGGCAGTCCCCATAAGCACTTTTTAAAATATTTCCATACAAATCAGGATAATTTTTATCTTATTTATTTTTATATACCATAAGATTATTTTTAAAACCATGATTTGAGTTTTACCCGAACACCCCCTTAAACACTATGTCAAATCCCTTTAGTCTTTTTAAACTCAAAATATTCAGTCAAATCTTCGCATGCTTCAAATCCTATCCAACCAAGGTCTAACCATTGAACTTCAACCAATTCTCAAAAACTGCGATGAAGAATGTAGAAAACAATGTTGGATTACTAACGTTGGTGTTAGAAAGCCTGGGCAGTGATTTAAGTGCCTGAGCAATGATTTTAAGCACTAGGGCGGTAATGCTTGCTGCGTCAACTTTTGCCTAGGTGGTAAAAATCACTTCATGTTTTTTGTATCATTCCATATCTTATTCCATATTTTCTCACCCCAGTTATCTATAACCTTGAATCCAATAATTAAGTTACTTTAGTTCTATTTACTTTGCAAAATCTTATCTTAATGTCTCTTATATTTCATGAATAAAGATTGGGGTTTGCAAGTATTGTTTTGTCTGTTAATGGACTCGCCTTCATTGCTATGTGCGTGAGTTAAAGGGAACTCCTTCATTGGAATACACTTGTGATTTTTTTTTTAATTAGCTCTTCTTGTCTCCTCCATCATTTATATAGTGGCAGAACCTGTAGAGATAATTTTAAAACTAATCAAAAAGTGAATTGATAAAAAAAAAAAACGATCAAAAGTAGTCTTAAGTTGATTTTTCATTTTTCTTAAAAAGTTTGCAACAACCCAAAATTATATTATTTTGTATTTGTCTTTTTTAATGTTATTACATTTGTTGATCGTTGATTCACTGGTTGTTATGGCTAATCGTGGAAGTTTATACTAGGCTAGTTGGACAATTAATCGTGCATATTTAATGATTTTGATGATTTATAATGAACAATAAATAATTTTGTTGTAACAATAATGTGATTGACTGAGAATTTAATATGTACGAGAATAATATAGAGAAATATTGAATGAGATTTTTCAAAAAGAAAAATCATAACATTTCCCTTTCTGTCTAACATCGTCAGTGTTTGCATAGATATAGATCAATATATTGTCCTTCTTTGGCACCAAAAAGTTGGGGGCATTAAAAGCATGAATAGTAGCATAATAGAATGATTATAGGGAAAAATACAGAAAAATGACAGATTAACTTGGGATGAAAGAAACGTCTGCTGAATTTGTAAAATTTCATTTTGGTCACATGAGATCAAATCGGGATTATCATGTTAAAAAAAAGACCAAATTGCTCTTCATTTTATTTATTATTTTTAAAATACCAAAGCCCCTATTGGTTGGCCGGTCACTGAAAAACCAGCAGTGATAGTCACCGGAGCTCCGACGGTCGAAAATAATTTGTTTGAAAATTTTTACAACTTCAGTATAATGGTTAATCACTTTTGTAATGCCATTAATAATTTCAGTATATCAGTTAACAACAGGTTTTTCGAGAAATTCAACAATTAGTCACCAGAGTTCTCACGGCCGGAAACAATTTTTTTGAAAATTTTTATAACTTCAATATAATAGTTAAGAACTTTTGTAACGCTATTAACAACAGGTTTTTTGAGAAATTCAAAAAGTAATATTTTTACAACTTTAATAATGCCGTTAACAAATTCCATAACTCTATTAACAACTGTTGTATAGCATTTAATATGTTTTCTTAAAAATTCAGAAAAATGGCATTTTTACAACTTTAGCAACTACTTTTTTTTTGAAAATTTTACAACTTTAGTATAATAGTTAACAACTTTTGTAATGTTATTAACAACTTTAATATAACAGTTCATAACAGGTTTTCTGAAAAAGTCAAAAAATAACATTTTTACAACTTCAGTAATGTCGTTAATAAGTTTTGCAACTCTATTAATAATTTCGGTATAGCATTTAATAACAGGTTTTCTTAAAAATTAAAAAAATGGCTTTTTTATAACTTTAACAACTACTTTTTTTAAAAAAAATTTTACAACTTCAGTATAACGGTTAACAATTTTTGTAACTCTATTAACAATTTCAGTATAACGGTTCGCAACAGATTTTTTGAGAAATTCAAAAAGTAGCATTTTTACAATTAGTTGTAAAATTTTCAAAGAAATTGTTTTCTGTCACCGGAGTTCCGGCGATGGGCAGCCAATTGTTGAATTTCCTTAAAAACCTATTGTTAACTGATATATTGAAGTTGTTAATAACATTACAAAAGTTATTAACTGTTATACTGAAATTGTAAAAATTTTCAAAAAAATTGTTTCCGGCTATCGGAGCTTGTTGAATTTCTCAAAAAATCTATTATTAACTGTTATACTGAAGTTGTTAATAGCGTTATAAAAGTAATTAACTGTTATACTAAAGTTATAAAAATTTTCAAAAATAGTATACCGCCAGAGCTCTGGCGACCGACCAGCCAGTAGGAGCTTTGGTATTTTAAAAACAATAAATAAAATAAAGGGAAATTTGGTCTTTTTCTTTAACATGATAATCCAAATTTGGTCTCATGTGACCAAAATAGGATTTTGCAAATTCAGCAGACGTTTTTGTCATTTCTAAGTTAATCTATCATTTTTTTGTCTTTTTCCCATGATTATAGTTGCCTAATAGATAGGCTAGACTGGATCAAAACCTATCCCTGGTATGATTTGTAACCTGGTTGAGTTTCGCCGTCTATGATCTAATCTAGTCCAAAAGTAAATTGAGGTCAGATTGGAATAGACTTGCTTAATCAAAATGGTTGATTGATCTAGACATTCCAAGACCCCAGTTTTCTATTTGTTTAAAAAAAAAGTTATGTGAAACATGATTTCAAGATGATAAATTCAATTAAAATAATAAAAAATACCTATAATCATATAAAACTCATCTTAAAATATTAAAAATTAATGATAAGTACATAAGGAATTCTAACAACATTGAAAATAATTAAATATAACATTTAGATTATAAATTATTAAAGGTAAAAAATTTCATCTGGACTGGACTGGCTAGTTTAAGTAGTTTGATCACTTGGTTTGGAATCCAATCCAAACCAACTATTCAATCTAGTTTGATCTAGGAGGTGTTTGGGTAGAAACAAAATTATGGTTTTAAAAATACTTTTACAGTATACGAAGTAAATATATAAAGAAGTTTGTCTCAATTTACGAAAAAATACTTTTAAAAAGTGCTTTTGGCGTTACCCAAACACCCTCTAGTTTGATTTTATAATATAGCCTATTTGGATTGGACTGGGATGAACCAAATTATCTCAGATTACACTAAACTAGACCAATTCATTAAGTTTTTGCACATCCCTAGGTATGATTAAGAAAGTGAATGTTGTCATCTTTCATGTAATGGCAAAGAATATTCATTATTCCTTCATTGTCTGCCTCAAATATAGTGCTTAATAGCCTGTCACGCAATAAGATAAAGCTGAGAGAGAAGGCTATTGTTTATATTAGGGAAAACCATATTGAAGGTACCTATACTTTTTCTCAATTTTTAATTTGGTACCTATGTGTTTTTTTCTCTTTAATTAAACATTTAATTTTATCTTTTTAGCAACATTAGCTCTTATAACTTTGTTCTATTGATTTTTAGTCTCTACATAAGGATTAATGATGTTAATAAAGGAAAAATAAAGATTTAGTTAAGAACAAAAACACATAGGTACCAAATTGAAAATTGAAAAAAGTATAGGTACCTCCAATATAGTTTTCCCTTTATATTATACCACCTCTAGTTGGCCCCAAAAAAATTTATATTATTTCTGATTTTTAATATAAAAACTAGTTAGTTAATTTAAGTAGATTAAAAAAAATTAATTAAGTTAATTATTTATAATAAATAAATATTGTCTTTTCTAAAATACCTTTGTTAATTATGTATATTGGCCAAACCCACTATTTGATGAATATTTAATATATGCACAATTATAATGACTACTTTAGAAAAATAAATAAATATGAAAAATAAAGTGGATTGTGATCTTATATTTATGAACAAATTAAAAATTAAATTATCTCTTATATTAAAGACCAGAAATGATATTATCTTAATGTTATATATTAATTGGATATATAAAACTAAGGGAATTAGATTTGATGGGAAATGCTGCTCTCTTATAATATGGAAAACCAATGCTCAAATTTCTATTGAAAGAGGAATTCATATTTAATACAAACTGTAAGTCAAATATAATTGTTTTCTACGGAACAAAATGCATAAACAATAAATGAGCATTATGAAGACTACTTTGTGAATAATTATAAATTGATTTGGATCAAATAAATGAGTGGTTCATTAATTTTATTATTTGATTAGTTGGTTTAATTTGGACTAATTCATTATAGATTGCAACCATAGCATTAGAGATATCACGTAGGAGCATGAGTTCTACACTTGATGTTAGCCAAAAGACCTATAAAGGCAAATGGGATAAACATAAGGTTTGTTTTGATCACCGATTCAATAACGATTATAAGTATCTTTATGTAAATCAAAATAAAATTCTCATTAAATGCTTACTCTGTATTTTATAAATTATGTTACACTACAAAAAAATATGTCAATTGTAACGGTTAAAGTGAGACATTTCTAGCGGTTAACAAAACCGCTAGAAAACCAGGCGCAAAAAAAATTTTCTAGCGGTTATGACAACCACTACACAGCATGGTCAAAACGTTAGACAATTTCTAGCGGTTAACCAACCACTAGAACATGCTGAAAGGAAAAAAAATTCTAGCGGTTTTATAACCGCTAGAAAAATTCTGAACCAAATCTCATTTTACCGGGAATTAAAAATTTTCATCAGCGCGCTAACATTTCTAGCGGTTGAGGGACCGCTAGAAATTTCGAGGAAATTAAATTTTCCCGCCAATTAAATTTTTGGAATGGCGCCAAAAAAATTTCTAGCGATTGGAACCGTTAGAAATTTTGGAATCACGAAATATTTGTAGCGGTTTAGAACCGCTAGAAATGTTTTCCATGCCAGAAAAAAAATTTGTGGTCTTTCATTATTAGAAAATGTAATATTATAATTTTAAAAACCATTAAATAGATTATGTTAAAGAATTTTTGTTAATTTGTATAATTAGTTGTGTTACATTTTATATATTTAAATTTTGTAATAAAACAATATGTAATTAAATTATGAGTGTGTCAAAGGAAGTGAATTTAATTTAATAAGATAATTGAATTGAATATTTAATAAGATAGTTGAATTGAAAATGAGATAGTTTGTAATATTGAACCTATAGTGTTAGGTTAAGGAGTATTTGAATCAGTTGAGGAGGGCATGACAAGTGTGAGGAAGAAAAATCTGAAAGAAAAGGAGAAATAAATATGTTAGTAAATTTTAAGTATAAATAAATAAAAGATACAATGACTTATAAAATAAAATTCACTTACCATACAGTAAAGAGAAAGAAACCACCATATGAGAGAGTAAGAAAAAAAGAGAGAATTATGAGGAAGAATAGGAGAGGAAAGAAAAGAGATGGAGTAAATGAATGTAGAGAATATATGATATTTATAGAGATCAGCGACACATTTGTAGCGGTTTTTTTGTAGCGTTTTATTGCATTTTGTATCTATTAGTCATTTTCTAGCGTACACATAACTGCTAGTATTTTGTAGCGGTTATAGTTTGTCGCGGTTACATAACCGCTACAAATGATAATTTTTATAATAAATTTGTAGCGCTTATGTAACCGCTACAAATTTATTATTTATTATTTTTTAAAAAACTGTACCAATTTTAATTTATACATATGTATTTATGGACAAAATTTTTTTTTAATAATAAAAATTTTGGATGCTGCTATTCTCCATCATCATCCGGCCTGAAAGGACACATTTTAAAAAAATTTGTTAGAATTATAATGTATTTGGAAAAAAATTAGTAATTAGTAGTTAATTATTTAAATAATTTAAGAAAAGACGTATACCTGATAATTGGCAAATTATCATCTCCTTAAGGAAAGAAGTCTTCAAAATTCGAGGGTTGGAAGGGTTCACTGTCGTAAATAATGTCACCATCACCCATATCATAAAGATCACGTGGCTTGAGGTGAACGACCATATTCCAGTCTTTATGTTTCTCGTCCTTGACATAGTAAACCTAGTGTACCTCAGAAGCAAGGATATATGGCTCATCATCTTCAGATGCCCCCGTATGAATAAGTCTAGAGAAATTAACTGAGGTGATGCCCAAATGGTCAGTAGCGAGTCCTCGTGAAGTTGTCGTATTTGCCCAGGAGCACTTAAACAGTGTCACGGTGAAAAGCTGGTAACTCAACTCAATAATGTCAATTAGCTTTTCATAGTAAGTGACGCCTCCAAAGCGCATATCGCCATCACTACTGCTAGCATAACATCTCGTTCCGAATGTCCCGCAAACTCCAGAGTTTTGTGTGAGCAATCCCTGATCACGTCCAACCGTACAGAACTTGAAGCCGTTGACATTATATGCAGTAAACCTTCGTGCATGGTCTAACGGACCGAGAGAAAGAGCTTTGAATTCATCTGTGTATGGGCTGTTGTCATTACGTATTCGACGTGTAAACCAACTGAGAAACTCTTTGTGGACTCTTTTATCAATGTCAGCAGAAGGCGCACGCCCCCATAACTGACGCCTGAGGTAACTCCTAAACTCACTATAGTAAAGTGTAATTTGTTAGAAGAGTCAGTAAGAAACAAATATAAAGTGTAAAAGCTAGTGAGCTTATATGATATATATACTTACTGCATGAAGGGTTCAATTTGGCTGCAATTTATCAAAACGTGTCTGTGTGCCTGGAGTTTCTCTGTAGGAGTGAGTCTGAAGAATTCATATCCTCCAACTGGTTTCCCAACAGGAGGAAATAAAGTTGACGTGGAAGGACTAGGAGGAGAATCATCTACGCGACGCGGGCGGTTAAAAGATGTCTCCATGTCATCAAAGTACCTTGAACAGAAAGTTAGGACCTCATCTCCGGAATAACCTTCTGCTATTGACCCCTCAAGCCATGCCTTATTTCTAACATATGATTTTAATTTTCCCAAGTACCTGTAAGTTAAAATTGCATAATAATTACGAGTAAATGAAAGAACAATATGAAATTTAAAGAGGCGGGAATAAAAGATAATCTAGTACCTCTCTATAGGGTACATCCATCGATAGTGAACTGGGCCAGCAACCTTTGCTTCTCGAACAAGATGGACAGTCAAGTGAACCATAACAGTAAAGAATGATGGAGGAAATATCATCTCCAAGTGACAAAGTGTAAGAATAATTTTATTTTGCAGCTGATCAAGCTCTTTCGCTATCAAGACCTTCGCACACAACTTCTTGAAAAATGAACATAATTCTACCAAAACCACTGGTATATCAGAAGGAAGTGTGTTTTTCAAGGGCAATGGAAGTAACTGTTGCATAAGAACATGAGAGTCATGACTTTTCAATCCAGTAACCTTTCGAGCCTGCAGATCGATACACCTTGAGATGTTGCTAGAATATCCATCTGGTACTTTTATGTTCTTCAACGTCGAGAGGAAGATATCCTTGTTTTGCTTTGTCAAGGTGAATTTAGCTAGTTGAAACTTGTCGTTTTCATCAGGCCAAGCCTCTTCACGAATTCCCCAGGCCCATAAATCTTTTCTAGCTGCGAGATGGTCTTTGGACTTTCTAGCTTCATTGAGCAATGTATATAGCACATTATCGCATACATTTTTTTCAATGTGCATAACATCCAAACTGTGTCCTAGCAAATTAAATTCCCAATAAGGAAGAATGAAAAATATGCTTCTCTTCCGCCATTGCATAGGTTGCGTATCAGATGTGCCACGAGATCGTCGTCTCAATCGTTCGGGATCCACACTCTTACCAAACTCGACATTAACATCTTCTAACTGCAGCAAAATATCCATACCAGACAAAGTAACAAGAGGATCTCTCTTCTCCTGTTTCCTATCAAAGCGAATCCATTGCAATCTAAGTCTGTGCTTGGAATTAAGGAACCGTCGATGTCCTATGAAGCACCACTTGCGACTGTGTGGAAGGCGACATGGCACAGAATCAAAATTGCACTCAGGACAGGCCAACCCAGTATGCACGTTCCAGCCAGACAAAGTTCCCAAACCGGGAAAATCACTTATTGTCCACATCAAGGCTGCACGGAGATTGAATAGTTGCTTGTCATATGAGTCATATGCCTCAACACCATTCGTCCATAGGTCGATCAATTCGTGTATCAACGGTTGCAGGTATACGTCAATATCATTTCCCGGTGCTTTCTTGCCAGGAATGATCATGGAAAGCAAAAAAGAGCTCTGCTTCATGCACATCCAAGGTGGTAGATTGTATGGAATTAACACCATCAGCCAGATACTGTAACTTGTGCTCATGTTTCCGAAGGGATTGAAACCATCGGTTGCCAATGCAAGACATACATTTCTAGGATCATTGGAAAAGTCCGGAAATTTCGCATCAAATGCTTTCCACGCCTCCGAGTCTCGTGGGTGCCTTAACCTACTATCTGGATTTTCCTCAGTCGCGTGCCACCTCATGTGCTGAGCCATTTTTGATGAAATATACATTCTTTGCAACCGTAGTTTCAAAGGAAAGTATCTAAGAAAATAATATATTAAAATTTAAAATACTAAATATTTAAATACTAAATATCGAATCAATTTAAAAAAATTGATAACATAATCAATTGTTTTAAGAATTTTAAATATCGAATATTTAGAAACGGAACAAGTAACACACTGTAATAATTTGTACCTGAGAATTTTGGCTGGTTTCTTCTTTTGCTTTTTGCCCTTCTGTACCGACTTATAGCGCGACGTCTTGCATCTCGTACAAATCTCTTTGTTGGCATCATCTCCCCAGTATAGCATACAGTCATTTGGGCATGCATCTATCTTCTTATAGTTCAAGCTAAGCTTGTTAATAATCTTTTTTGCTTCGTAAAAAGATGGAGGGAATTCAGCTTGGGGGAAAGCATCTCCCAGTAATTCCAACAACATGGACATCGCCTTGTCAGTCATATCGCACGAGCATTTGATATGATACAGCCTCACCAAGAATGACAAATTCGAATACTTTGTGCACCCAGAATAAAGAGGCTTGTCAGCTTTGGTCATGAGGTCAAAAAATTCCCGAGCAGTTTCGTTTCTTAGAAACTCCCGTTGAGGTCCCTCTACTTCATCTTCGTTGGGATTTGGGCTTTCGTGAACACCAAAGCATCACGCACAGCATCATTCACGGCATTGGCTTCATCCACTCGAACTCCCATCCGTGAAACTACTGGAACTGACTCAGCACCCATATCTGGCCGTTCTCTATGTAGTTGCCAAAATACGTACTCTCACGGAAAGGGCTTAAAGATTAAATGTTATCTAACAATATCTTTGGGATGCCACTTTTTGAAATTACATTTAGGACAGGGACACTGAATCTTACCATTTACGGCAGTATTGGCGAAAGTAAAATCCAAGAAATAGTTTAGACCAGCCAAGTATTGCGGAGTCGACCGGTGCAAGTTGATCCACGACCTATCCATCACTAATATTGCTCAAATTTCGTGAATATATGACACAGGAAGCTCAAAGAGAAGTTAAAATGGAATTCAGTTGGAGTGCTTTAGCTTATAAAGGAGGCTGCCAACGGAGTGCAACGGTCAATTTTTTGTAGCGGTTTTAACGGAAATTTTTATTTTCCAGCGGTTAATAACCGCTAGAAATGCAAAATATTTTTTGTAGTGGTTACAAACCGATAGAAATTTCTAACGGTTTTAACGGAAATTTTCATTTTTTCCAGCGGTTAATAACCGCTAGAAATTGAATCTCCAATGGTTTTAAAATTTCTAGCGGTTTGTAACCGCTACAAATTTCATAACCAGGGAGTTTCGGTTAAATTTTTAGCGGTTTTATAATCGCTAGAAAATTTTCGCCTTGATTTTCTTACGGTTTATTAATCGCTGGAAATGATATTATTTTTAAATATTAAATATTGTAAAAGTATTTTAAATACTGCGCAATAAATTAATAACATTACAAAATTATTAACAATTATTAACATTATAAATATTTATTAAATTAATAAATAATTATAGAATTATTTTGATTAATTAACATGTTTAACGTGTTTAATAAATTGTAATGTTCATGTAGTAATCAATAAATAAATATTTCAATATTAATTAATACTTGACATAAATAAAAGTATAGAAATAAATAAATAAAGTAAACAAATAAATATAAAATTTAAATAAATATCTAAATAGTGTATAAAATCATAAAATCAAAATTCTAATAAAATCTTATATAATGAAAGCAAGATAAATCATGGGTGAGGGTTAGAAGCAGCATCATCGTGATCGTCCTCCGCTGGATCCTCCGGCTGGGGGTGGGCAGGCCGCTCAACGTGCTGGGAGTGGACTGGCGGATAGGGGGGTAGGGGCAGGACTGGTGGCAGGCGTAGGTTGGGAATCTCAAGAATCGAGATGTTTGGAGCCATACTGACCACCACATGACGCATAGCCATAGCAGCTGCCAAGAGCTGGTCAAGCTGTGCTTGGAACTGAGCATCACGCTCCTGCAATTGACGATCACGCTCCTCGATCTTGGCCTCCACCCTAGCCTCGATGCTGGCCTCTAACTCTTGTCTGAGCTCTTCTCGCAACTCCTCTGAGGATGAGGAACCCGGCCGCTTTGCTCTCGCACTCGCCTGAGAGCTCCTGACAGTATATGAAGGGCTAGCGCCACTTGAGCAGGGCAACCTAGTCGGTGTAGGCCCAAGTCCAAGCCCGCTAACTCGACCAGGGTGCTGCGGCCGGCCACGACCCGCTAAAAGTGAGGCGATGGGATCCAAGGCAGACCCTGAGACTCACGCAACTTGGTATCGACCTGAGTCATCTGTGCCTACCAAAATTAATATAAAGAAGTTACTTATAATAAAATGATATTTACACTGTGATATTATATTAATATTTAATTTATTACTTACCGCTATCTCCTCAACCTCATCCGACGCACGCCCGTCTCGAGGTCTATACACCATCGGCCACATCTCGCCATAAGTGGTCGTGTATCCCCGCTCCTGCCGTATCTTTTTCCTCTGTAAATGAAATCAAAGAAATAATTAGTTACAAATTAAATACATATACATATTTCATAAATTTATTTCAAGTACTCACAATCTCGTCATAAGTGATCGCAAAGCTCCTCGATCCAGCCCTATGACGTATCGTCTGATGCCTGACGCTCCCAGCATTTCTCCTAGAAAGAGCCTGAAGCAAAATGTAAAAAAAATTAAATTAAATTAGTCAAGTCGGATAAAAAATAAAGAAATTATAATTAATACAATATTATCATACCATCTGGTCAGCCGTCATCCTAAAATAGACATAACTGGACCAGTCTTGCTCTGGGACTCCACCAGGTACATCTGCCAGTATCTCCAGGAGGGGCCTCGTCCCGTCACCTTTCTTCTCCCTCCATAGGTCGGCCCTCCTGTTCTTCCATGCCATCCCAAGCCTCTTGATCGTGTCAGCCCTCAACTCCTCTCCCATAATAAATTTACTCTATGATTAAAATAATAAATTAACTAAATAAAAAATTATAAACAAACAATTAAGCAATTTCAATAAAAATATTTAGTTTTTAACTAATTTATAAATATTATAAATAAAATATAAATTATATCAAAAACAAATAATAATTAAACAATTAAGTAATTTAAATGAAAAAAATATTTTTATTCAACTAAATTTAAAATTATTACGATTAATAAATTAATGAAATCAATAACAAATTATTTTCAAATAATAAAATAATTTAAATAAAAAATATATATATTCATTTAACTACTTTTAAAAATATTATAAATAACAAACAAATTAAATAAATAAAAAATTATAATCAAACAATTAAATTATTTGAAAACAAAATTTATAATCATTTATTTAAATTAAAAAAAATTATAAATAACAATTTTATATTACCTTCATCATTTCCCAACCTTGCTGCTTCTTCTCTGAGGTGATCTTCTTCCAGTCCTACACGTAGATAGGGAACAACATCCATTGCTGACTAAGGAGGCGCACGTACTTGTTGTACAACTGGCCACCTTTCTTCGTCGATTGGCCCAACTCATTGAGTGGCACAACCACTCGTCCGCTCGTCATCATAGACAGCTCTCTGGCTGTCAGCCTCCTATAGGACCTGTTCCTCTCAGTGTCTGCAAAATTTAATTAAGAAATAAATTATATATCAATGAATTAATACAATTTCTATATAAATTAAATACTTATCAAATTTAAAAAAGTTAAATAAATACTTACCCACAAATTCCACCTCAAAACCAGCCTGACGTCTGGGAGCAGGACGCTGCGCAGCCTGGGAATTCTCATTCCCCTGAACCTGCTCCTCCTCCTCCTCTTCGTCAGCAGCATCAGCATGGGGTTGCTCATTTCCAGTAAAATGAGCGTCCTCAGTCCGCTCAATATCATCCTACTCCATAAAACTGAGGATATCCTCCTCGCTGAGATCGTAGTCATGAATGCTGGGAAATGGCTCACCAGCATTATGATGATCCTCACTGGGTCCAGCTCTCTCAGGATCAACTGGCTCCTTCCCTGGCCGACGACTCATCCTAATAACAACAAATAATAATTATTTATAAATAAAATAAAAAGAAAAATTATTTATAAGCCACAACATAATAAATTCAATAAAACATAAAAATAAAAATTATTTATAAATAAATTACTACTTCTACCTGAAAATAACGATCTGCAACTGAATCAGAACTCGGATATATTTTGTGGAGAAAATTCAGCAGAGCTTCGCTTCCTGAATGACTGAAGAAGTGAAAGTGAAGGGGGGTATATATAGGCCTCGCATTTCTAGCGGTTTTTCATAAAACCGCTAGAAAATTCTAGCGGTTCTGGACAAAACTGCTACAAAACACTAACGGTCACTCACCGCATTTACGGTACCTTGGGAATTTACAACTTTTCTAGCGGTTCAGGTGGAAACCGCTAGAAATTCTCAGTCTCTAGCTGTTTGATGGCCTAAACCGCTAGAAAGTAAACGCTACAATTTTGGCGCCAAGTTCCCACCAAAACCAGGAAAAGGTTTTAGCTATGAATTTCTAGCGGTTAGGTTATAACCGTTAGAAATATGCCGGTAATGGTCAAAGCGTCGCTAATTTGCAACGTTTTTTCTTAAAACCGCTATAAATGTTAGAATTTCTAGCGGTTTAGTTGAACCGCTAGAAATGTTCTGCTGCTAACTTAACATTTTCTTGTAGTATTAAAAAACTGTTTATAAGTCATTTAAAATAAAATTATAGTTATATTATAGTTTTGAAGAAAATAAAAGGCCATTTAATAAAAAACACGGGTGAAGACTAGGTAAAAAAGGCGTGGTTTTGGAGGATTTAAGATCTATACACGAGTGCACTTGGTGCATTGCTCTAGTGACAAAATAGCCTCCTTGTATAGAAGAGATGGATGGTGAACATAGAGCCAGATTGACCTCCTTTTCAATTTTAAAAAAAAAAATCTAAACATGAGCTAAACCAAATAAACTTGATAATAAATGTTGTAAGTTTAGGGCGTGTTGGGTCCAAAAAAACGTATTAGGATTATAATATGTCTTTAAGTTTAGAAAATATATATAGAAATTTTAATACTTCACTTATCGACCAAATCTTTATATTAACGGTGAGTTTCAAATTCATGACTTATAAATTATGAGTTGATTTTTTATTAATTAGATTATTTTTTATTAGGCATGTGAGCACTTTTTTACCGGGTACATCGTGGATGTTTTCATATATTGACCCATCACGTTCACAATAGGAATCAAAAGGAATAGAAGATTCGGGTGGATCTGGTCAAAAGAAGATTCCAGTCGGTAAACGAGTATAAGAGGGGGAATGAATAAGACGGGAGATAGTAACGCCACCAAAAGTCATAAAGATGGTCATCAATACCCAACCCCCGGATTTTGGGCAAGTAGGTTTTCTTGTCTAATGCTTTCAACTAAGCTAGACCATAACTCAACCGTCCATCAGTCTCTAGATATAATTATTTAGTCACAAAATATCTTAAAGACAAAAAAAGACAAAACAAAAAGATTTTCTATATAGCTTTTGGATCAAGTACAGCTAGTTACAGCTAGGACTGTGGAAGGGACGTCTCGGTCAGGGAGAAAAACAGGAAGTCCCGTTTCCCTCTTTTTTTTTTTCAAAAAAATAAAAACATTATAATTTTTTTAATGAATTTTGTTACCTTATAATGTTTATTTTTTATTGGATTTTTACAAATAAAAATATTATAAAAAAATATTATGTAAAAAACTTAATTATATAGTATAAAAAGGTATAAAAATAATACTATAAAACAACATTGTTAAAAAAAGACTATATAATGATTCTGAATTATTTTATTGAGGAAAGAGATTTTGTTGAGATAACACTACATCTTAAAAGCTGAAAATCACTATAAAACTAATAATTATTATTAATAAGTGAATTGAATAATTTAATACTAATTATTAATAAATAATTTTTTTCATTTCAAGCTAGTTACAACAGCCCGTAAGGGCCCGTTTAGAATAGCTTATAGATGACTTTTCAATTGTGATTTACTTATATCAAAAAAAAAATTATGATTTACGGAATACGAGGTAAATATGTTAGAGAAATTTTATCTCGATTTATGTGAAACATGCTTATAAGTATAACTTTGTCGAGGTCTTTTTTTTTTCCGGTTCACCAACTTAAGTTTGTTCATACTTTTATAAGGATATGTTTGGATCAATGGTAAAAGAAGTTAGCTTTTTATAATCTTAACTTTGTAAAAATTAGGTAGTGTGATGTGATTTATATTTAGATTGGCTTTTGTAAAAATATCAGTTTGAAAAAATAAAACTTGTTCGGATAATTAATAAAAAAGTAGGTTTAGATATAAAATGATTGAAAATGACATGAAATTTATTATATATATATTGTATGTGTATAATATGATAATTTTAAGAAAAATGTTGAAATCAAAATTAAAAACTAAAAAATAAATGTAAATATAAAATATTAAAATTTTTATTGAAAACTAGACTTATAAACTTATATATAATCTGATAACATATATAAGTATTTTATTAAGATCAAATAACATATGTTATAATTAATTTATAATTTTTTTTAATATCTCTAAATTAATTAATTAAATTTTATATTAAAAATTAAAAGGGATAGTATTATTTAATTTATATATTTAACATCATTGTGTTTTAAAAAAATTTCTTTTCCTTGATTTTTTTCCTCTCTCCTTCCTTCCCTTGTCTTTCTCCTTCTCCTTCTCTTTTTTTCCTTCTCTCTTCTTTCTTCCCCATTTGTTTTCTTCTGGCTTTTTTATCCAAATACGACAAATAGTAAAAAAAATTACTCAAATGCTATAAGATCAAAAATATTTACTCAGATGCTACACCTGAAATCATTCAGACGGTGAACGAGTTTAAATTTGTACAGAGGTCGTTTAGGTAAAAAACGAGTTCAGTGGGATCTACATCACAAAATAATAAAAGTTGTTTTTTGTCTGAACAACTTCAGCGGGACCTACATTATAAAATGAAAGTTGTTCCTGGTCTGAACAACTTCAGTAGGACTCACTATACACATTTGTCTTACACTCCACGTGGGTTCCATGCGTTTTCAGCTTTTTTATTTTTGACCAGATTATACTTCTGCCTTTTCTAGTCACACACAAAGTGCTCCTTCCTTCCCCAAATATTCCCATCAATATAGAGTAGTCATTCATTGTCTCTCACATGTGAGTACTTTGTTTTGGCATGTGAGTGTATAGTATGAATTTTGTTCATATAAGGCATTTGGCATTCCCAGTCATCAGAAGCCTTTTCCTCACTTCTCAAATTCTTCTTTCTCTATATATAAGGCATTCGCGTGAAGTAGGTGAATATGTTTTATCTCAATTTCAATTCTGCGTATAATTCAATTCTTCTTTCTCTATATATAAGGCATTTGCGTGAAAAATTGAATACGTTTTATCTATAGCTCCTTCAATTCTTCTTTCTCCTTCCACATTTTCGCGTGAAGTTAGTGGTGTGTGCGGTTTTGCAAATATTATATACGTTTTATCTCAACTTGAAGCTTAATTTTTCTTCTGACTAAGATGCATTCTCTTGATTTTTTTTAAAATTTTGATATGTATTTTGCTAAATGATGGATAAGAATTTTATATTTAGTCATTTTTACATGTTGATTTTGTTTTAATTAAAAAACGTAGACATATAATTAATTGTCATATAAAATAAATTGTGGTTTAATTTTTTATAATCTGATTAAATATATATCTTTTTTTTAGTAGATAGTGTTTAAGTAAATATGTAGTCAGATTAAATATGTATTTAGTTAGATAATATTTGGTTGTGAGCATGGTAATCAAACTTCCCCTATGCCAGTCAGTACGTCATGAAAAATACTTGAATATTTAAAGAAAAATTGAAGGAATAATATTCCCAACTCATAAAATTTTAATATACAATGATAATATACCAAACAAACGGCGAGGCGGTTACTTGTCTACTCAATTACCAGTTGTAAATGAAAATTTGAGTGAACAAGAGCTTTAAAATTTTAGTCATTCCGATAACATACCAGTCTCATTAAGCCCTATCACCTCTTCCAATCCAACTCATTTTTGCCCTCATCACATGCCATCGTCATCGACATTATCCCATTCTGACCCACCCAATCCTCCTCAATTTTAGTCATTCACGTCCTTATTTGATGATCCTGCATTATTTATCGATCAATATAATACTTCTTCTTTTGAGCAAAGTGGTCCATCAAATGAGGCATTTGTTATCCCTCGACAATCAATTCCTTCAGTTGAATCACCTTGGTTTAATTTAAATACGTCAACTACGCAGACAAATGAGACATTAGATTAGACTCAGGAAGTAAATATACAACAACAACCACAGCGTGCACGAAGGAGATCAAGATGTGGCACCAGGAGTCATTATTTGTGAGATAAATTAATTCTTATTTTTGTTCATGTCAATTTAATTGTTATTTGTTATTAATTTTATAACACTTAATCATTACTTATTTTCTTTAATCACTTTTTAATTAATATAATATTAATTATTACTATTATCATTATATAATTATTAACTCATTATTCTAATGATATGATCATTATTAACATCCTTGTAGGAATATTTATGTGGTGAGAGATTGTGTTGTTCAAATGTTGATGAAATTTAAAAGTTGTTCAGGCCAAGTTGAATTTCAATTAGACGGAAAACAAGGTTTATTGGAGAAATTGTTCTTACGAAGATGAGCTTTAAAAGTTGTTCAAGTTAAGATGAAGTTCAACTGCACGGAAACCAATGTTTATTGAAGAAATTGTTCTTATTAAGATGAACTTTTAAAGTTATTTAAGCCAAGAACAACTTTGAGTGTAGTATTTGGGAAATAATTCCCACTATGTAGCATTTGAAGAATTTTTTTGTTCTGTTTGCAGTGTCTTGGTAAAAATTCCTCAAGTAACATAGAGCTTGGTTCGGTTATAAAGCCCAAAACATGCAAAATAAAAGCCCCTTTCACTCCGTTAAGTAAGGAAAAGGCTTCTGATGAGTGGGAATGCTGAATGCCTTATATGAACAAAATTCATACTATACACTCACATGCCAAAACAAAGTATTCATGTGAGAGACAATGAATGACTACTCTATATTGATGGGAATATTTGGAGAAGGAAGGAGCACTTTGCATGTGGCTAGAAAAGGCAGAAGTATAGTTTGGTCAAAAATAAAAAAGCTGAAAACGTGATCATGTGTGATTCAAGAACTTGATATAATGAATATAAAAAATTTGATATAAGTATTGTCAATAAAAAAAGATAAAATTAATGAGGATGTTATGAGAAAAAATATTGAAGGAGAGAGACAAAAATATTAAAATTCTACGTTAAATACCAAAATAAATTCACAGCCAGAGGAAGTAATTTTTGTTAACGCTGTTATTAATATTTTTTGTTGACATACTCTTTTTGTTCATTTTTATTTGCCTTTTAATATTTTACCGTATATTAGGAAATATAATTAATACTCCTCCTGTTCTTAATATAGGACTCAGTTGTTGAGTTGGTTTTGGTTCTAAATATAAGACCCATTTCTCATATTTATCAGTTTTCTCTAAATTACTTTTATGGATACTCCCTCAACCATAATCAAGTAGAAGAGGAAGATGGGGTATTAAGAAAGATGATTATGGTATTTTAGGAAAAATGTGTCACATTTCTTATAATTAATTAACTTACCTGACTTTTTTAATTTAATCAAATTAATTAAATGAGCCTTATATTAAGGATCGAGGAGTATGTTAGAATTCTTTTTAAATTTTCTGATATGTTTTTAATTTTTTAGTAATTAATTTGTGGACAGATTTTTAAAGTTAATGAAAATAATAGTATAATTAAAATAGTAATTAAAATATTTTCAAATTTTAAAAGGACAGATAGATAGAGATAATTTTTCCCCATAATGGACTGATATAGGGAGTAACTTATTAATATCAAAAGAAAACAGAGAGCAACTTATTAATTTTTTTTTTCTGGAATACATTTATTTGGAATCATGTGTTAACAAATTAGATCATCCAGGAAAAGTTGTAATAAAAGAACTTTGAATATATAAAATAACACTTTGGTTTTTCAATTCACAAAATTGTTACAAGAGATTAGGTCTTAGGTATAAATTATGAAAGTTGAGAGAAAGATGCAAATGCCCTTCTTCTTTCTCTTCCCTTTCATCCTCTACTTTTCTTCCTTCTCATTTTCCCCTTCGTCTTGGCCATTCTTGCATGCATATGCCAGTGGCAGCAATGTCGGAGAGAAGGCAAGAGGCTTACCAATACTCTCATGCATCCTTCCCTTCTTGAAGCATTGGCGGCACTTGAAAAATTCGACAACGAGGGAGATTGAGGGTAGCAATCTATTAGGACGAAGAGCAGCGAAAATCCATTGTTGTGTAACTATGGTTTAGAAAATGAGATAGCTAGAGCGAAAGGGAATAGGAATCATAACAGGGTATAAATCTTCTTGTATGCCCTAATCATTTTATTTTGTTACAGACTTATAATTCTTTATTTTAAACCTGTTATTGAAAAAACCGAAATGTCTATTTTCAACTACAAAAAGAATCATTGAAAAATATTGTTATTTGACCATTTAAAATGCTTAAATCTCAAGACTACTCTATAATGTAGAGAGATATGATCTCCAACAATCATCGTTAAGGTTTCCAGGCCTCAAACATCTAAATTGAAATATTTTCATAATCATTTTCTCAAACCAATCATTACTTAATCAACACTAAACTTTGGGATTAAAATATAGTATGTTAAAAAAGTTATTCACAATAATAGAAATTTTAACAAAAATTAGTATTATTTTCACAATTTAGTTGTAAATGACAAGTTTAATATAAAAAATAACAAGTATTAAAAAAGGTATTCACAAATCACAATAACCTAAGCATTAGTAGAAATTAGCAATATTTCCACAAGTTTAGTATGAAAAATAATAAGTGTTAAAAAACTATTCATGCTAACTCAACTTAGAATAGAAATTGATATTATTTTTATAATTTAGTTTCTAATAATAAGTTTTTACTTAAAAATAACAACATTCTTATGGTAGGCATATTGTTTGCTTACTAATACTTATTTATTTTTTTTATCTTCAAGCAACTAGTATAATTTGTTGATTTGAGAAAGATGAAAGTTGCATAAGACGCTAGTCAAATAACATTCCTTGCGTGGCCATGATTCTATAGTGGTTTTTTGATGTGTTTAATATTGGATCATGGCAGCATTATCCGAGTCCTTTTCCCATTCAATCCTCAGGCATTACGCGCTAAGAGCGGTGTGAGTACGGAATTAAGGGAAGGTACCATCGGCTTTTAGTATGATAAGTAGCGTCGGATACTCAGATTGATAACTTGAGAGGCACAACAAGATGCAAAAGACAGTCGCAGACTTTAGAGCCTTTCAGACTACTATGCCCACAATCCCAGCAAGAAGACAAATCATAGCCCATCTAACGACTCGAAAAAACCCAACCCCACAACTAAAAAATTTCAATTCCTGAGTTAGTCTAGTTGATAAGAAGTCAACTCATAACCTATCAGGTCTGAGTTCAAGTCCTGTTGTCGACATGAGAATCTTATTGGTAGATGATCTGTAAGTATCTTTACAAGTGCCTTTTGAACCTGAAAGTATGTTTTGGTCCTGGTAAGTTTCTGGGACCTAACTGATCTAACTTTTTTTATTTGTACCAAGATTAAAAAAAATTTCAATTCTTGCTTTTCAAAACTCTAAAATTTTTTCTGCTACAGGGATAAATCCCTTCATAAGTTTTTGTTTTCTTCAAGAAGATATCGAAAGTATGATTCAACGCTAAGAAAACAAATAAATCGAAAGAAAAATCACACGAAAATTGAATAGTAAACTGAAAGATGAGCAGCATAAACGAGGAAAACAACTGATTTGAGGTCAGAATCGATTAAAAAACAACTACATGTATATTTTTAAATCAATCGATTTCAAGAAATTAATAGGAACCGGTAGAAAAATTTGCAAATAAAAACCCCTTAATATGTAAAATTGCAATTTGAGACCCTGAATTTGGAAAATAACAAATAAGGACTGGGTCCCACTTTTACAAATATAAAATATGGGTGAAATATCTGAAATGTCCCTCAGTCAAATTGTGATTTGATCTACTGAAGTTATCATTCGTTAAAGTGAATTTGTCATTTCTCATAGTCAACTTGTCATTTGACATATCCTCAGCCAAGTTATGATTTGATCTACTGAAATTGTCATTCGTTAAAGTGAACTTGTTATTTCCCATAATCAACTTGTCATTTGGCTAAGGGGCATTTCAAGCATTTTACCGTGACTTCATAATTGTAAAAGTGAGACTGGGTCTTTATTTGCTATTTTTCAAATTGAGAGTTCCAAATCGTAATTTTACATATTAGAGAGTCTTTATTTGTAATTTTTCCTAACTAGTAAGTAAATTTGGAGATTAAAATCAATCCAAGCGAAGAGGGAAAAAACGGGTGATAAGCTAAAATTAGAAGCAAAAGTAGAGAGAGGGAGATGAATGGTTGGACCTGACAAAAGGGGTGAGAGACAAAGGCTTTGTTTGGATAGCACCCCAAACCATGGTTTGGAGAAAATGCTACCCAAACAGCCTCTCCAAAAACCAAAACCATGGTTTTGGGTCAAAACCATGGTTTTGACTCCAAAACCATGGTTTTGGAAAAAGCAAAATTTTCTTGCTTTTGGAGAAAAAAGGGAGAGTGTGAGGACCTATATGATATGTATCTTGTTATTTTTTTTTATAAATATATTTTTTTATAAATATATTTAATCTTATATTTTATAAATATATATAGACATTAATTATTTATTAATTATATTATCTTATGTATTATTAATTATGTTGGTAAAAAACATATTATTAACAATTTTATTTCTTCAAATTAAAATATATCATAAAATCTATTTTTTCTGTAATTATCATATTAACTTATGTCTTTTTTTTAGTAATTTGTATATATAAAAAGTGCTTCTGATAACAACTATCCAAACACTCTCACTTCTCAGAATCACTTTTTTACAAAATCTATTCTTCACAGAATCTATTTTTTCCAGAATCTATTCTCCAGAATCACTTTTCCAAACCAAGGTTTGGTTTCATCCAAACACACCCAAAGTGGAAGAAGAAATTGCCAAATGTGTGCCATGAAGGCGGCGATGATTTCAATACAAAAGGACACTAATTTTGTTTCCGGAAAGATGTTTTTGTCTTTTCTTCATGATTTAATAATTCCAATTTAAGTTTGGGTTTCTTACAGGAATTATGTGAATTGGAGTACCTAAATTGGAATGTGATAATTTTCAGGGTCTTTAAATGCCATGTTCCCTGTCATCTGTGAGATTTGTTATCCCCTTCTTTATTTCCGAGAGAACATTGAATAGTTTTTACTCGAACCTAAATACAATTACTATCAATTACCATTTTTTTAAAAACTTTTTTAACCACTAGACTCAACACTTCTTTTGTGAGATTTGAATCTTGTTTGTAAAAGATTAACTTGTTAGATCCAATTCTTTTTTTTTTTCCTAATTTTTTTTTGCTATGTAAAGGTATTCTTATATCAGAGACAATTCTATTTGAAGTACTATCGAGTACTAAACATGAATATTTTTCTCAGTAAAAATTTGAGTTTTGCTTCGTTATGTTTTGAAGTACTACTTCTTTTTAATTTTTTTTTAATAACTTTTCTGTACACAGTGGATGTGGCTTTTCTTTTGGGCCACTTGAATAGTTATATATCTCGGTTTCCACTAAAACGTACGTCGCCGCTTTGGCAAAAAACCATTTTTTGGGCCTTCGAAAAAAACACGTGGCCATAATATGATCGAATTAAATGCAACGTGGGCTAAACTAAAATATAAAAAATTTAAAATGAGAACAAGTGCAACGGTGCGTTTCGGTGAGATCCATCATCACTGGGCCGTTCCTCGCATCGTCTTCCTCCTCGATCGTGCTAGGGTTTGCAGATTTACAGTTTATCGTCGTCTCTTCCCGCAGGGCATTCACGCCGGAGGCCATATTCTAGATGCGTAAAAAGTGCGATTTGTAGAGAAAAGACACGATAGATTATCTGAATTCTTTGTTTTTTGGATTTCGTTTGCTCGTGAGATCCAGTAACATCAATCATATCATGCGGAACGGTGAGTTCTGCATTCTCCGTTCAGGCATCAAGCATAGACTCTTGAGCTTGGTGTAGTGTGTTTGGAATGTGTTTATCTGGTAAATGAAAGGAAATACCATGTTAGCTGAATTTGTTTATTTTTATTTATGATGGTTGGGCGCTTTTGGCCGGTGGCATTATAATCATAGACACTTAATTACTTCTTCTCAAGGGTTAATTGGCTGGATATGCTGCTTTCTTGAGTCCCCTGTATGGCGAAATCTGAATGGTGTCAATGTAAATTTTTTAAGCAAGTTTTTCTGTCAAAATCTGTGATTAATTGGCTTAAGAAGCATTACTAGGGAAGGGTTACGCTTTCCAGATGCTTTCAATGGTTTAAACAGGTAGTTTTATTCTCTTCTCTATTCAGGAATATTCTAAGCTAGAATCAGAAGCTACTATGCGTGGTCTAATGAGGACTGTTATTGGTTAGGAGTCTTAGGCTCTTGCCTTTGTTATGTCATATAAGGAAAAAAGGAATATAGGGTAGAATTGCTTTGGATATTAATTTATATTTCATATTTCAGATAATATCAACGGGAAGGATGCTATTTCTTCTGATTCTGTCAACGAAGTTGTTCCTGGGTCAATATCGGAGGGGAAACAGGAAGTGACTGGTGAGAATTTGGGACATCTTATCTTCAACTTCCATGTTCAATCAATGTGCTGTTGTTCTTCTGTAATGTATACTTCCATTAAGGAATTGAGATTTACGGTTGTGAATAAACTTGTTATTATGCTCTGTCTTGCCAGAAATAAAGGCCCAAGTTGATGCCATGTGGCAAAACATGAATAAAGGAGTATCTAGCAAGATTCTCAGAAGTATTGTTAGCAAACATAATTCCACTGCCAAGAAAACTGCAAAGAAGACATCCACTGTAAGTTCTTCTTTTTAGCAATAAATCAAACACCCCCCCCGGGGGGGGAGGGGAGGCTCTGTTTTGTAGGTTGCTAGGTGTTTCTGAAAGAACATGGTTTCCTTTGGAATTAGCTTGAGCTTGATTTCTGCTTATTTATTTATTCTTTTGCCTGAGTTTGATTTCTCTTCACTTGATGTTTTTGGTCACAGAATTGGATGTCTTATTTGGGCATGGCACCAAAGGTAACTGAATCCCTTGGGCAAGATGCATCCCAGAAGGGAACTGTCACTATGGAGAGCAATACAAGTGATGAAGCCAAGAAACTTGCTGCTGCTGCTCTGGCAGCAGTTAAAGATGACGCTGCTGCTGCTGCTGCAGCAGCATCAAGCAGAGGGAAAATTTCAGTAAGCATTCCTTAAGGTCCTGTGATTGTTTTTTTTTTTTTGGGTGGTCTACAAATAATATTTATTGGTCGGCTAAAGTGGAGATGTAGGCTTGGCAATATTGTTCATCCAAAAAAGAAACAGAGAAGATGTGTATGTGATAATGCTAGATTTTTTCCTCTATTTTCAAGTCAGTGCAGCACCCTGAATTATATCAGGTAGTCTTTGACATAGATGTCATTTAGTTTGTGTATTGGTGTTCCAATATCTTTCTTGGTAGTTGGAATAAGGAACTTTTTTATTGTTTACTCTGGCGTTAGTTTGGGTATAGGTTGGTATGTTTTCATGTGCTTTGAACTTTAAGGTAGTCAACGTCACTGGCTTCCGTGTGTGACATCTATAAGCAAGTCATTTGTGTATCAATTCATGTTTATTTGTTTGCTTGGATAGATCACGGAAGTTCGGGACTTTGCTGGTAAAGAAATTGAAGTTAAAAAGCTTGTCGATGCTGATTCAAAAGAGGCAATAGAAAGAACCAAAGCTCCTGCAGCTTCTGCTGTGGATGTTATGCTTGAACAAATTAAGAAAAAACAGAAGCTCAGTGTACTTGATAAGACCAAAATGGACTGGGGAGAATTCAAGGAAGAAAATAAGGGAATGGAAGAGGAGCTTGATGCTTACAAGAAGAGTTCAAACCAGTATCTGGATAGGGTTTCCTTCTTGCAGCGAGCAGATTACCGTGAGTTTGAACGAGAAAGAGATGCACGCTTGGCTTTGCAATCAAGAAGGCGGCCAGACATGCGAGAAGATCCAGATGATTGAAGGATGTCTCGAGTTGCTAGTCTTAAGGATTATGGATGGATTTGGTTGGAAGTTGATTTCCAAGGGGCGAGCTATGGTCCCATCACTGGTCCTGGTTCTGGTTTCCTATGATGAAATAGTAACACAGATGCTCCAAAGTGACTTTATCTGAAGCAAGGAGAGATATGGACATAAAATGGTAATGACACCCACATGTTAGAAGTGGGATCTATTATTTTTTGCTTATCTTTCTCCTTACTGCTGATGAAATCACTATAGAAAATTCATTCTGGGTGAAGTAGACCTTTGATCGCTTTGATGGAGATTATATGCATTTGATCAGGTCTGAGATTGCAAAATGTTCTTAAATTACGCGTTACATGATTTGGATCCTTGGAAGGAAAGCCAGGAATATTTATCTGTCCCAACTCAATTTGTTTTGACAATTTCGTATATATATTTATTGGTTGCTCTATGTGACAAGGTATTTATATACTTCAGTGGCGGCAAACGCCCTCACACATGTTGACGAGGTCTTTAATGCGTCCTTTGGGCCAAAACAAAAAGTACGTCTTTTTCTTTCCCGGAGTTCATATCTGTTGATAGAAGTGCATCGGGCTGATGATAGGCAAATGCCTCTTTTCAAGTTTTAAGTTTTAAATGAGTATATGATATAAAATCTTAATGTTATAGTCTTCTCATAATGAATTTATTGAACCCAAATATAAGCAATTTAATATTTTAACTTAAACCTTTTTTTAATTAATATTATAAATTTATACTACGTATTATTTAATATTTTGCAGTCTTCATACATATATTTCTTCTAAACTTAATCTTTTTTTTATATATTTTATTTTCACTCGATAATGTATTTCCTTTTAAAATATTTTGAATTATTATTCATTAAATTATTATATTTTTTAAACGACATGGTATTTCCCCACCCTATATTCTGATAAAGTACTACATAAAATTGAGCATGCATGAATTTATATTCTCATGTTGTACCAGAAAAATAGAGCTTGTCGATGATAACCTGAAAAACAATACTTGGTACACTTCTCATAAAATTTAAATGCATTTCTAGAACTTGAATAGAGAAAAATATTGATAGGAAGTCAATGTGATTGTACTTAATCTAAATTTTCTAATATTTTTAAAAATATATTATTTCACACAATTAAAAAAGGTCCTGACTGCCATTGGAAAGAGAAGTAATAACCAAAAAGGAACTCTTAACTTCAAAGTGACAGTACATACTACATATTTACCAGGGTCTTGGTTCAAGATATAAATCCCGAGTCTCCTCCCTTCCCTTAGAAAGTTTTAGGTGGAAGTTAAAAGCACTTGTTTCTCCAGTAGTTTGAGTTCAATTCCCAACCTTCATGGAAGAAACAACTTGGTTAATAATTAAGATGGGCTTTACTGTTCACATTCAATATGATGTTAGTCTTTGTTAAGGCTTGAAGATATTCCTATCCTAATGTCTCACGAGGGGAAAACACTAAAAGGAAAAAACTTTCAGCGGAAGAAAATTAAAGTCTCAATGAAACTTTCATTTCTCTTTCCCTCCAATATCTCCGTTCAAAAGCTTACCAACTTAATCGTATGGGGCAAAGAAATACTTTGGTTTTGGCAGTCAATCTCTGCGATTCCGGATCCTGGTTGCCCTTGGATATGCCACCCTCAAGTGAAGCTTGTGCACATGGGCAGTCAAAAAAAGTATTGCATTGAGAGAATAAAATGAACACAGTTACTCTTGTTATTATGAATATCAGTAAATTATTAGAAATATAAGCAAGTGAAGAGCCAATCAGGATTTAAACACCTGAATCTGCTTGGAACACAAGGTAAAAAATGTTGGGCAAAATGGAAACCAAGTAACGAGGTGATCAAATGTGAATGGGCTTGTCAAAAGTGGCCATTGCAGCTTCTTTTACAGCCTCGCTCATTGTCGGATGTGCATGGCAAACACGTGCTATGTCCTCACTTGATGCACCATACTGCAAGGCTACGGCCGCTTCATGAATGAGCTCTCCTGCATTGGGTGCCATAATATGCACCCCCAAAATCTTGTCTGTCTCCTTTTCAGCCAATATCTTTACCAGTCCTTCGGCATCATCGATTGCCTTAGCCCTACTATTAGCCAAGAAAGGGAACTTCCCCACACAATACGCAATTCCAAGTGCCTTCACCTGCTCTTCAGTCTTCCCAACGTATGCGACCTCAGGATGTGTATACACAACCCCAGGGACCTTGTCATAATCGACATGGCCAACCTTACCAGCAATGTACTCTACACAAGCTACCCCATCCTCTTCTGCTTTGTGTGCTAACATTGGACCTGGAATCACATCTCCAATTGCATAAACTCCAGGCACATTTGTCATAAATTTTTCATCAACTAAAATCCGTCCCACCTTGTCAGTTTCAACTCCAATCTTGTCCAACCCAAGTCCAGCTGTGAATGGAGTCCTACCAGCAGATACAAGAACAACATCTGTTTCGATAGTGCTCGTGTCACCTCCATCTGCTGGTTCAATTGTCAGCTTCACACCGTCCCCAGAAGCATCCACTCCTACCACCTTAGTTTTCAGCTTGAATTTCATTCCTTGCTTTTCAAGAGAACGCTGGAACTGCTTTCGAACTTCCCCATCCATGGTTGGAACAATATCTGGGGCGAACTCAACAACAGTTACCTCAGAGCCAAGTCGGCCCCATACTGATCCCATTTCCAGCCCAATATAGCCTGCCCCAATGACCACAAGTCTCTTGGGGATTTCCGACAAAGAAAGGGCACCAGTTGATGATACAATTTTCTTTTCATCAATAGGGACACCAGGCAGAGATTTCACATCAGAACCAGTTGCAATTATAATATTCTTGCCTTTTACAACAGTATTCCCACCATCAATGGTGTCCACAGAGACTTCGGATGGGGAGGTAAATTTGCCATATCCTTTCACATAGCTTACCTTATTTTTCTTGAATAAACCTTCAATACCGCGAGTAAGATTAGACACAGCTTTATTTTTCTGCGCCATCATGGCTGGCAAATCTACCTCAACAGATTGAAATTTCACCCCATGGCTGGCAAATGCATGTGTTGCCTCGTGGTACATATGGGAAGAATGCAGCAGTGCCTGAACCAAACCATCAAAAAGACTGCCAATAAATAAGTATTTTGTCTAAAAATAAGACTTCATCCATTATTGTTTTTTTCAGATGTGCACCCTCAATTTTCAGTTCATGATACGAGGATAAAAAAGGTTACTTGACTCAATTTTACATTTGGAAATAAAACAACTTGATGAAACATCAACGCAAGTCTACAAATGCAAAACGATTTGGTATGACAAATCATGTAAAGTACAAGTATAAAATAGCTGCAACTCAGATTCTGAAGTAATGAGGAAGGGTCTTAAGGGCTCATGTCCATTTGATAATCTCTCTAAGATGCAAATTATGCTCCAGTGCCCATATCCGAACTTTGGTATTGATATATGTGATCAACTCATTCTTTCAATAAGGGGCATGGTATATAAAGCCCAGATATATAGCCGAGGAGAAAAATGAATCATCCAAAATTCTGAGACAAAACTGGCCAAGTCGGACAAGTCATACAAGGTTTATCAAATCACAGACAAGAGACATCGAAATCCATATTCATACTTCTTCAAACCTTCTCGATATCACCGCATTACTAACTTTATCCTTTCTTGAGCTAATGAGACTGCCCTTGATGCAAACAACCGGCGTCCATAGGTTAGAAATAGTATGATTCACAACTGAGATTACTAATGCTCGCCTAAGCTATTTGTACCCTAAAAAGAAAAATCTCTTTTCCAGAAAATTCTTTGTCAAGCAGGACAACAATTTAATACCAAGAAGTAAACCGGAGAGCTGGATTGGTCAAACAAGGAAAAAAAAAACCCGTAAAAAGGCAGAATTCAACTAGAAGAAACTGGACAGGATACTCCATAAGGTTCAACCGTAACAACTGACAAGGAAATTCAGACACATAAGTATTCTTCCATTAAATGCAAAAGCATAGATTACCTTGGACGGGATGCAGCCAACGTTAAGGCAGGTGCCACCAAGGGCGCCACGCTTCTCGATACAAGTGGTCTTGAGACCAAGCTGAGCCGCTTTAATGGCGGCGACATACCCACCAGGGCCACCACCAATGACGACGACGTCGTTTTCGTCAGATCCCGAAGCGAATCCCCTGGAGAAAGAAGCTAGAGACAGGGAGTACCTGAGAGTCTCCGGGGATAAATTTCTCGACAGAAGGTAAGCCTTCCGTCTAGCGAAGCTTGCCATAGCCATGATTGATCGTCGCTTTCTTCTTCTTTGGTCTCCGACCACTCAGTGTAAGATAAAGAAAACCCTCGCTTGTCTTTCTTGAAGACGAACAGTGACCAGAGAAATGTTCTTTGGTTCGTGTGCATTCGTCATCTTCCTCGTCGATTATCAGTTATGAATTAATATTATTAACTAATTAACTAATTAATTAATAATGGAGTACCACTAACAATCATCGTCATGATTTTGGATGAAAATTTCCCACCAGTAATGTTATTCGTTTTACGTTAAAAAAATAATTAATCAATGTAATATGAGAGATTAAAAAAATTAGTTAAATTAGTTATTTGTAATAAATTTTAAAATATCTTTATTAATCATGTGTGTTGGAATTATAAATTAATAATAAGTAATTAACATATACAATTACTGTATATATTACTTGAGAAAAATAATTTATTACTATTTAAATTTAATTAGCTATTATCTTAAGTAATTCATCTTATGAAATAAACTTTAAAATTACATGTTCTGTAATTTTCATTTGACTTCTAATAAGATCTCTACATTGAAGTTTTTTTGAACACTTAGTTTCACTTTCACGTGATAAAAACTAACTACAAAGATACTATTAATATAAAGACTTAATGAAAAAAATATATAGAAACTTGATTAAATGTGAGGTGAAATTATCGAAAATTTCAGATTAATTTTCCCAAACAATTGTAAAGAAGGTAATTACTTCTTTTAATTGAACTTAAATCTTAATTTGTCATATTATAAGGATTAACCCTCTTCACTAAACTACTATTTGTTATATATTATTGCCAACTAGAAGATTTCATTGAACCTAAAACTGTCTTCAAATATAATGCTAGACTATCAAAAATAAACTAAGAACTAAAATATTTTTTGGTTTTTATTAAGTAGATGTATCATTCTATAAAAATTTGAAAGTAAATCTTGAGTGAAAGATCCAACAAAGGTTTTCCAAGAGCAGCCATAAGCAATTTTTGCAAAAAAGAGGTTTCCTTACCCAATCAAAAGGACAAAATCCTCTTAATGAAACTTTAGCAATTCAATCGGCAATTAAATCTGCTTCTTTAAAATCTATTTTCAAGAAAATTTTTTCTTTTATTATTTCATAATTGAATAGAAATGAAATTCTGTGCAAAATCATTTGAAATTGCTGAAATCAGAGAGAAAATAAATAAATACGTTATAAGAATTGATTAATAATATAATTTTTCTAGAATATAAACTTGATTGATAAAAAAGTATTTTGAAATTTTTAATGAAATATTTTTAATTGTATTAAAAATTAGACTAAATTATATGTTTTAAAAAATACAGGGGAGGTTTTTATAATTTTACTAAAATTGAAGAAAAGTGCATGCATCTTACCCTTATGATTTTTACAGGCTAAATCAGCCCAGTCATCCAATGTCTTCATTTTATGAGCTGTCATTTTAAATGTTTGGTCCCCCTGTAAACCGAATGATAATAACAACAACAACAATAATAAGCTATCTTCTGCAGCTGCGTTCTGATTTTAGGATAACATAATTGTAGAAAAAATTTCCACAAGAATGTGAAATTAATAAAAAATATGAAACAATCTAGGAGTTCTAGAAATAACTGTCTAGCAGGCCATACAATCTGGGTGGCAATAAATATTCCACAACCCAATATAGTTCAATACTTCTACAATAGGCAATACAATCTAGGGGTTATAGAGATAATTTACAACGGGGAGCCAAATGGTAACTTCAATTTCCCAGAATGAGTTTCACTGCAGATATCAAAGACAACCACTAGAGTGAGTCAGACCATGTAAGTCATCCCAACTTGAATGATGTTAGTGTGAGGAACTCTCATGTTCGCTGTGCCTCCTCTGCAGTTATTTCTCAGAAATGAATAGAAATAATTGATCACTAGCTTCTTGACGAAAATGGAGTTCTTCTTTGCCCTCACATCCCCATGTCCAAGCAAATAGGTGAATCCTGAATCCGTCGCTTCCCTTAGAGCAGCAAGCTCATATTCAAGACTAGGGTCTTCATCTGATGACATGGCGCTAGCCGGCAGCAAGATTGAAGCTTGCTTAGAGGTAGAAGCTCCTGTTTCTTCTGGTTTTTGACCCTGCATTAATGGAATCCTTAGGTCCTCAGACACATTCCCACTGGGAAGGTCAGAGTCCTTTGATATCGCCGAGACACTATCCACGTCCTCATTTTTATTGACCTCCCACGAACTATCATGAGCCTCCTTTCTCAAGAATCTCTCCAGGCTTTCAATGAGAAGCTGCTCAAATGCATGGTGATCTTCCTTCCTTACATCTTTGTAGCCGTACCGGGCAACACAGCGAAACATGTGGTAATCTTTTGGACCGACTCTTCGAAACAGGAATCTTTCCTCCAGAGGAACCACTGGGACTGGGACATATTTAATGCAAACAAAAATTAAAGTGGAGTGGACAGCAGGGAGGTTCAAGAGGAACTGAGCAAAAACAGAGGGAATGCCATTGACAAGTTCATTGTATAACAATCCAATTCCTGGTACTCTTACAGTTCCAAGATTGGAGCCAAGATCAACCATGAGGTCCATGGAGATCTTCTCCCTGACTTCACTTTGGTATTTCAGAACACTTCCATAGTTCCACGTGTACATTATAGAGAGGAAAAAGCAAGCAAAAACAAGTGGAAGCCAGCCGCCCTCTGTGATTTTGGATAGGACGGAGGACATGTAAACGAGCTCTACTGATCCAAATACGAGTAGGAAACCAAAAACTAGGAACAAGTTGGTCTGCCAGATCAAAAGCATTACAAGACTCACCAAGGTGGTGCTAACCATCATGACACCTACTTCAGCAATGCCTGCAACAATGATATGAATTTCACAAAAAGATAGATTAAATATGGTGTCGAGTATTATAGTACTAGCCATGTTAGCTGTATGTTGACCTACCTAATTTGTCCCTTTAAGCTATGCGATAACATAATTTTCATGTAAGCCAGCAATTGAATGCTTTTATATGAATGCAGAAAATGCATTTGAGCATAGAAATGGAATTTGATAAATTATTTTTATCTAAAAATCAAGAGAAAAAGTGATTTCAAGTCAATCCATAGTGCGGGCATATGGTTTATTATTACTGGCATCAGAAAATACTAAATAAACCATTCAGGAACTATGTTCAAGTGGTGTTTTAACACAAAGGGAATAAACAGTGTGATTCTATCATAGTGATGTATTTTATCCTACTGTGTTCAAAAGCACCCACGCCATTTAATTTTGGACTGTAGTGAAAAAGTTTTATTCACATAACAATACCAATGCAGTTATTTAATTTTTTAACACTTCGAATTGTAATAATGACCAACTAGGATAAGAAATAGTCAGTAAATTATTCTACAAAGTACTTCCAGAATCCATTCAAGGGTCGCTTTTGAACCAGAAAAGAGAAAACAACACTTCGAGAAGATTGAGAGGTGGGATACTTTACCATATGCATTTGCAATACTAGTGGTGCTTGGAAGATGGAAACAACTACTATGCACATGATCAACAGAAAATATTGATTACAGGGATGTATATTTGACCCATAAACCTCTTTGAGGTATGAATAATCTTGAGCCTTGGAAAGCAGCCTAAAGCCATGGATTGCTTTACACATGAAAATGTAGCAGATATCATAGCTTGGCTGGCAATCATAGCAGCAAGTGTGGCTATCACAAACACTGGCCAGAACAGACTCTCTGTATTACACAAGGAAGAAACAGCAGGTGCCAAAATGATTACAGTAGAATATGCACCTCTTCATTATAATTTGAAGGACAATACTTTTATGTACTAGCACACTTGCAGTTATATCAACCAACATCACCTGGAACAGATTCATAGAATATTCTTGAATGAGCATAAGGGTGCTTCATCAGATAAGCAGCTTGGCCCATATAAGCAAGGAGGAGACAGGGAAATACCACAAAAGAAAAGGCAATCTGTATGAGCAATGAAATGAAACTTAAACTACTCATACAAGGATTAACATACTTATCTTATGGGTTAAATCTTCAAGAAAGAAATTGATGAATCACAACCTGAATTGATCGCACAGAAAAGTGACCCAGATCGGCAAAATTGCCTCGGCACCTGCAAAAGAAAACAAAGATAGATACAAGCTACTGGTTCCTTTTAGCCCCCAGGTGAAAGGCTTATTTCAACGTATCACAATTTTCTCATTATCATGGAAAAATCATATTAAATTTAATTTAAGTTTAGAATAACTTCTAGGTCATTCACATTTTGTGGTGTATCCTAGCAAATCTGTGGTATGTGCATCATACCAAACACATATCAAGAATCGTATCATCAGGCATCAGCAAACTCAATACCAAGTATATCATCTTTGAAACAAAGAAAAAAGCTTCATTGCTTTGTCATAGAGAGGCAATGTGATGTGGTACAAATTAAGTCAAACTAACAATTATTATTTTTGAGACATTTTCCTTTTAGCAAAAACTTTTCACATGTTGACCACCGTCTTAAGGTGTGATGGTTATCAAATCATCATCCTTTTCACTGTGCATAAGCGCAAGAGTGAGAGGAAAGAGTAGGATAGTTTCAGCAAGTCTTTCTTGTATCTTCTATGCTATTGCATATTCTACTAGCATCTAAAATTAACCACCTAAATTATTATATCATCTCATCTCCTGGCTCACAATTCTCAACCTTTAAGGGAAAAAACAAAGTCTAAAATAAGGGCACTAAGTGATTATACGATGGAGATGAGAGAAGCAACGGTCATAATCGGGGGCTATAAGAAAGGTCAAACCCACACTGCAAAGCCAATCAACCAAGATCAAGAGAAATACGTACCTGTAATGCACAAAACACAACCTCCAAGAGATGACCATGCAGTTTTGGTGTTCTTCATAAAGAAATAATAGATATAAGCTGGGTTGAAGGCTCTCAGAACACTGATGTCATGCTTGAATATGTTGTATATTCCAATCAAAGCCAGCGAAGAGAACCATAAAGCAAGCGCAGGAGCAAACATGAAACCCACTTTACAGTTCCAAACTGCTGTATGCTGAACAAAGCCACAAGGACTACGATTGAAACAATAACCACCTCCTCTGCAAGTAATAAGAAGGGAATAAAGAACTAAGCTTTGTTGTTGAGATACCAGCACTGTCTGTTGCTCATAGTTACACACCACAAGACAGCATTCTTAAGGAAACAAA